>NC_086097.1:167738696-168081473 GCF_963921235.1 Mobula hypostoma | reverse complement strand
ATCCACTTTCCTGCTCCAATGAGGATTGATGGTCTGACCGGGAATAGAGAAGACAACAGATACAAAATGCAGACTTTTTAGAAGGGGAATAGACCAGCCACGAGTGAGTCACTTCCTCACCATGACCATTTCCCAATTTCCTCTTGAACCAAGTTTTGTTCATTGAGCGGTTATTTATTGGTAGGAAAGGCCCCTCACTGTTCTGGAAATACTTCAAACCCAGCTTTATTATTTCTGTTCTCAACGCATCAGGCAGAATTGCTTTTCCAGTATCCTTGTCGAACTTCAGAAGTCCAATGTCATGCTGTTCAATCACTTCTGGTATGACAGTTCGAGGCTCTTTGACACCATCCAGTTCACTAGGTTCAGTGTCGTCAGGTTCAATCTCGTCAGGTAAAATCTCGTCAATAAACTCAACATCACCACCACCACCACCACCATCGTCTTCCCCTCCTGTCATGTCCACATTCTCTGTGGCAGCCTCACTCTTAATCTCATCAGACTCGGGTTTATCTGACTTGACTTCCTCCTCGGCTTGTGACGCATTTGTACTTGATCCACCTTCAGATTCTAACGAACTTGTAGCAGGTGCAGGCGACTCCATGGAACATGTCGAACTACTTATTCTGGGCTTTTCAAAGAAGGGCATGAAGAACTTGCTTGACTTCTTGGCTTCCTCTGCCTCCAACTTCCGCCTCTTCTGTCCTTCAGCTCCACTTTCCTTCTTCGTGAAGAAATGTTTCATGGTCTTCTTACACAATGCTCTGCAATAAGGCCATCCTAGTGCTTCTCACCCATGATAATCAAAGACAGATCATACATCTGAAGAAAATTATTTTTTCACTATCCGAGGATGGCTTGTCTGACTTTAATAGAAACTGCTCAGTGGCGCCCCCTTCAAGTGGCACGTGCCATACCTTAGATACGCCACTGGATGCACCATACAATGGATATATCACAGATTGGAATGGCAACTGCTTCGACAGAGTCTGTAAGAAACTGCAGAGCTGTGGTCACATCTCAGCACAACACTGAAACCTACCTCCACTTCATGGATTGTGTCTACACTTCTCGCCGCCTCAGTAAAACAGCCAGCACAGTCAAAGGCCTTACCCACCCTGGACTTTACCTGCCCTCCATTGGACTGAAGCTACAAAAGCCTAAAACAAGATGCCACCAGGTTCAAGACAGCTTCTGTCCTGCAGTTATAAGAATACTGAATGGTCCCCTAGTATGATAAGATGGAATCCTGAACTCTCAATCTACTTCATTGTAGCCCTGAACCTTATTGTCTGCCTGCACTGATCTTTCTCTATAACTGTAACACTTTATACTGCATTCTGATATTGTCTTGCCTTGTACTACCTCAGTGCATTGATGTGATAAAATGATTTTTACGAATGTACTATTCACCGTGCCTTTGTTATATATGACAGTAATAGACCAGTTTACCAATTTATAAGTTGCAGATAGTTGAATAGAGTTCCTAGTTTCTGTTCCCTTCTTTGTGTAGAAATGTTTATTGGTGTAAAGATCACATGTTTTGACTTTGTGTTGCTAGGATTTTTACCTCCTTAATTTAGAAATTATTTTGATCCATTATCTAACTTACTCATTTGTACTGATGCACCAGAGTTCTGCTCGTTGGACTGATGGCCCAGAGCTTTAACCAGCTGGACAAGACAGGGTACAGGAAAGAGACTGAGAGCCTAGTGGCATGAACCTGTCCTTCAATGTCAGTGAAACAATGGAGCCAGTCATTGATTCGAGGAAGCAGTATGGAATGCACACTCCTGTGTGTATCTACGGTATTTGCCAATCCTGATGAAGGGTCTCGGCCCAAAATGTCAACTGTACTCTTTTCCATAGATGCTGCCTGGCCTGCTGAGTTCGTTCAGCATTTTGTGTGTGTTGCTCGGATTTCCAGCATCTGCAGATTTTCTCTATTTTATGTGTGCTGATATGAAGATGTTGAGAGCTTCAAGTTCCTATGTGTAATTATCACAAATAGTTTTCCCTTCTCCAACCACAGAGGCTCTATGGCCAAAGAAGCAATCAGTGACACTACTTCCTCAGAAGGCTTGAGGAATTTGGCATGACTCTCACTCATTTTTACAGATGCACCAGAGCAAGCTGTCATGTATCTTATCTGGACACATCACAGCTTGGTTATGGCAACTGCCCTATCTAGGAATTGAAGAAATTGCAAGAATTGTGAACACGGTCCAAGGCCTCCCCTTCTGCCGCCATGAGGCCACTCTCAGGTTGAGGAGTAACACCTTATATGCCGTCAAGGTAGCCTCCAATCTGATTGCCTGAACATCAATTTCTCCAACTTCCTGTAATTGATCCACTTCCCCTTCCCTCTTCTTCATTTTCACATTCTGCTCTCTCTCCCCCCCCCACTTTTACTTTTACCTCTTCTCCTCAACTGCTTATCATCTCCCCCTGGTGTCTCTCCACCTTCCCGTTCTCCCATGGTCTACTGTTCTCTCTTACCAGATTCTTCCTTCTTTAGCTGTTTACATTTTCTATGTTATCATCTTCCAGCTTCTTACTTCACCCCCTCCCTACCCACTTGGCTTCACCTATCACCTTCTAGCATGCACTTCCTTCCCTCCCCCCACCTTCTTACTCTGGCATCTTTCCCCTTCCTTTCCAGTATTGAAGAAGGTTGTTGGCCCGAAATGTCGACTGTTTATTCATTTTCATAGATGCTGCCTGACTTGCAGAGTTCCTCCAGCATTTTGTGTGTGTTGCTCTTAACTTCCTCTCCTCCTTAGGAGACCAAGGAGGATTTTAGATATTCACTCTATCTATGCCCCTCATGGTTTTATGAACCTCTATAAGATCACCCTTCAGCCTCCCCCACCCAGGGAAACAGCCCCAGTCTATCCTGCCTCTCCTTATATCCCAAGCCCTCAAGTCCTTGTAAATTTGTATTGAACCTCTCCAGTTTGGTGGTATAAACTGGTGACACCCACAATCTGGTTGATAATCGCAGAGACCAGACTGCTGTAAATGCAAGGAAAATATTCCAACAAGTTGGATTCACTCATGAATCCCCATTAGAGAGATCCTGTGTAATTCTTCAGCTGGGGCAATGCAAAATGCAACAGGTGATCTGAAATAAAAACGGGAAATGCCGGAGTTCTGAGAAAAGGTAATCAGTTTGAACGGGTTAATGCCATATTTTTTTCTGCAGATGCTGCCTGACCCACCGCATTTTCAAATTTGATAATTTTCACATCCTTGAGCCTGTAATGCTGCTGTAAGTTAGTTTTTCATTGCACCTGTGCATATACAATTGCATATGACAAAAACTCCACTTGACTTCGATAGGGAGAGACAAAAGTGATCAGATGAAAAGACTGCATGAACTATTTAACTGCAATTTAAATACAATGGTATATTTATATAGAACCAAGGCATAGATTGCAGATGCTGGAAAAATGAAACAACCACAAAATAGCTGGAGGAACTAAACGGGTCAGGCAGGCGCCTACAGCGAGAAACGTCGACCGTGCATTTCCCTGGCTGACCCGCTAAAATCCTCCAGCTCCTTTGTGTTTCTTTATAGAGCACAGATTATTTTAAATGCTGTTTTGGATATGAGAAAGTGTGAGAAAAAGCATTTCGAGCATCTTGTGGTGGGGAGATACTCCAGTGACACCCAATAGCACGACGTGCAGTTACTACTTCAAGTAGGCTCAAAGGTATTTTTAATCCAAAAAGTTGTGACGACAGCAAATTCCTCTTTGTGCGGTTCTGTGGGAGAGTAGGATATTTTAAAGTGAAATAATACTTAAAATTAAATAGAATGTACATATTAATATATTACTTCAATTAATAAGGTTCTGAATTTACGACAATAATTAAAGGAAATGGCATGTTTCAGGAAAACGGTCACTTTTGTTTTGCAAAATGAACAACTGCGACCTCTAACGACGTAACACCTTTGATTGCATTTGCAAATGTACGATTAAATATTTTCCGTTTCATTCTGTGCAGTTGTTCCAAATTCCATGCGGCTGATTTTTCCTTGCTTGCATCGAAGCGAATTATGCTGCTTGATTGTCTTTTTTCGAATCTCTCCGTTGAGCTGCGGTACGCAGTGCCGTGTGTGGGGGGAGAGAGAGGGGAGTGCAGTGCCGAGTGAGTGAGTGGTTCACTGTGCGTTCACCGTGCCGGGGGCTCAGATATGGGCAGGCGGTGGGCGCACCCCGAGCAGCTGCTCCCTCTCTTGCTCAAGCTGCTGGCTTTGGGTTGCGGGGTGGCCTTGGTCTGCGAGCTGGGTATTTACTACGCGGTGCTGCTACGATGTCGCTGGCCCCAGTTGAAAGCTTCAGCCCAGCGCGGGCAGTACAGACCCTCTGGGCCAGTGCTCAGGGCTTTGTTCCTTGCTGATACCCATCTACTGGGAGCACTCAGGGGTCACTGGTTGGACAAACTAAGAAGGTGAGAGATTAATTTATCTATCCCTCGGTTGAAAGAATTTGTGTCTTATTTAAGCAGTGTTCGGCAGAAGTTGAAACCGATGCTCTTTGAAAGTTCCTTTTGCATACGTCCAGAAATATCCTCGACTCATTGGTATCCGCCTTGCAGAATTTCGATTAGCTTGATTTAATAATTTACCTTGCTGCATTGCAAACGTTGACAGCTGTATTACAGAGAGGAGTTGTGGACCTAGATTTTGGAGATGTTACAAAATATGTAGGCAGCTGCAGTTGACTCATCTCACGATTTAGCAACGCTCGAGGAGAGGATATGTATTAATAACTATGTTGATGTGAAAATTGCTCGGTATATTTAATTAACCCAGAATTAAAACACTTACCCCATTAATAGTGACCATGAAACTATTGGATTGCTGTAAAAGAACACCCGAGTCATAATGTCAATTCGTGTAGGAAGTTTCCTGATGTGGTCTGATCCACGTGGAGTGTTTGACTTCCCATGGAAGGACTAGGCAAGATGTACCTGTTCCATTTTGTCTTCATTTAATTTGGTTCAGCAAGTGGACCAGTTAGACAAAAGGGATCACTATATTTGCTTACACAAAACTGTTCCATTAATCCAAGTGGTACCGACAGCTTGTACTTGAGTCTTCTGTGAACTCTTTCTGTTCAAATAACAACTCCTGCGGAATGTAATTCTTGTTTATTATAATTTAACCTTTGAACTGCAACAGTTTCTTCCCTCCAGCCATCAGACTCCTCAATACTCAGTCTAAAGTGGATCTACATCATTTATTATTCTGCCCACACATGGTGTGAGCAGAATTATCTGCAGTTTAATGTGAAAAAGACTAAGGAGCTGGTGGTAGACCTGAGGAGAGCTGAGGTACCGGACCCCTGTTTTCATCCAGGGGGTCAGTGTGGACATGGTGGAGGATTACAAATACCTGGGGATACGTATTGACAATAAACTGGACTGGTCAAAGAACACGGAGGCTGTCTAAAAGAAGGGTCAGAGCCGTCTCTATTTCCTGAGGAGACTGAGGTCCTTTAACATCTGCTGGATGATGCTGAGGATGTTCTACGAGTCTGTGGTGGCCAGTGCTATCATGTTTGCTGTTGTGTGCTGGGGCAGCAGGCTGAGGGTAGCAGACACCAACAGAATCAACAAACTTGTTCGAAAGGCCAGTGATGTTGTGGGGATGGAACTGGACTCTCACAGTGGTGTCTGAAAAGAGGATGCTGTCTACGTTGCATGCCATCTTGGTCAATGTCTCCCATCCACTACATAATGTACTGGGTGGGCACAGGAGTACATTCAGCCAGAGACTCAATCCTCCAAGATGCAGCACAGAGCGTCATACGAAGTCATTCCTGCCCGTGGCCATCAAACTTTACAACTCCTCCCTTGGAGGGTCAGACACCCTGTGCCGATAGGCTGGTCCTGGACTTATTTCATAATTTACTGGCATAATTTACATATTACTATTTAACTATTTATGGTTCTATTACTATTTCTTATTTATGGTGCAACTGTAATGAAAACCAGTTTCCCCCGGGATCAATAAAGTATGACTATGACTATTATATTGTAATTCGTCCTCTACTGTGCCTATTGTCTTGTTTATTAATTATTGTACTGCCCTGCACTGTTTGGTGCACTTTATGTAGTCCTGTGCAGGTCTGCAGTCTAGTGCAGTTTTTATGTTGTTTTACGTAGTCTAGTGTAGCCTTGTGCTGTCTCACATAGTCTAGTGTAGTTTTGTGGTTAGCACAAAAGGAAGGAGGAGAAGATGGCGACGCGATGCAGCGTGCGCGGCCGTTCCGAATGATATCGTAATGTGTTAACTAGGGGCCGTGCACAATCCTGATTTGATGGAGACAGCTGTGAGAAGCACGGAGGAACACCTGGAGAAACTTCTGAAATGCCTGCTTCGCTGCCACTGCTACTGTGCGATCGAGAATCTCCGGAGGGGAAGGCCCCAAATCCTCAGCTTTGCCTATTGCCTGTTGCCGGGGCCGGGGTCGAAGCGCTTGGCAGAGATGGTACTTGGTGCTCAGTGTCAGGGAGCTGGTCAGAGGCTCGGAGTTTTCGGACGAACTCGGAGTCGAACTGTGGTCGGATGCTTCCAGGATGCTGCATTGGCAAGTTTGCGGCGCTGGAGGTTCACCGTCTGCGTGAGATGATGGGACTTCCGAGAGACTTTGAGACTTTTTACCGTGCCATGGTCTGTTCTTAACAAATTACGGTATTGCTTTGCACTGTTGTAACTGTATGTTATAATTATGTGGTTTTTGTTAGTTTTTCAGTGGGTTTGTCATGTGTTTCTGTGATGTCATTCTGGAGAAACATTGTATCATTTCTTAATGCATGCATTACTAAATGACAATAAAGAGGACTGAGTGTCCCCATAATCTAATCTAATCATGTAGCACCAGGGTCCTGGAGGAACATTGTTTCGTTTTTACTGTGTACTGTACCAGCAGCTTATGGTCGAAATGATGATAAGCTTGACTGATTTGAATGTATCTGAATAGCACACTGATGAAAACAGGGCTGCAGACCTTATCTGCATGGGACTTTAGTAAGGCATTTGACAAGGTCGTAGTTGGCTGATTCAGAAGCTCTAGGCATATGAAATTTGTGCTGATTGAATCTGAAATGGCCTTGGTGAGAGGAAGCAAAGTGAGGGAGGTGGAATGTTGTTAGACTGATTGGAAGTTTGTGCTGAATGGTGTACTCAGTGATCACTGCTGAGCATGGGGAAGTTTCTAGCTAATAAGAGAAGCAAGATATTAAAACAGTGCAAGAAAATGGAGCAGAGGTAGCTAAGGTCTTAAAGAATGGTGGAGCAGTTCTGACATGCTGAGTCTGTTCTTAGCCATTATCCTTAAGGTCTTAGGCAAAGATGAATCACCTTAGGAGCTCCTTGTATTTCCTGTCAGTGAGTGTTGGGGAAACGGAGAGGGAGATGGATGGGAAGGGGTATTAGGAGGTTGATGGGCAAGGTGGAGGGTTGGGAGAGATGGGTTTATGTTTCATGAACAGATGTTTGATGATGTGCATGCAACTTTGGTTAACTTGGTTTTGGAATATGCTCCCATTGCGGAGTGAACCATCATATCCCATTGTTGTTTAGACAAGTTAAATTCATAAGAATCACAGGCGGAAGCACACCCCATATTACTGGAGATTTAAACCAATCTAACTCTGCAATAGTATTCATCTGGATTCTGCTAATGGGGATGTGTCTGTATTTTGTATTCCACCAAGGTTTTGAATTTCTAGTTTACCGTAATTCTGTGTGTGTGCATTAAGGTGGTTATAGAAGGTTATTTTGTGGAATCTTGTGAAATATGATGACCGCATGCTCATGGGGTAAAGTTACATGTGGCAAAGTTATCTGAAATAAAGCTACTTCCATAACTAGAAATATCCATCTTTAAGCTTCATAGGAAATAAATAATGGGAGACAATTCAGTCTTCTAGAGCCTGCTACACCATTTGCTGAGATCATGATCAATCTGATCCAACTCTATACATTCAGTCATAGAGCACAGGGGTAGGTTCTTCAGCCCAACTGGTCCATGCCAACCAAGATTCTCATCTAAGCTCATCACCTTTTCTTGTGTTTGGCCCATATCATTCCAAAACTTCCCTCTCCACGTACCTGTCCAAGTACCTTTTAAGTATTTTCAACACACCTACCTCATCCATTTTGCTTGGCATCTCAATCCATGTACTTACCATCTAGTAGATGGGAAAAAGTTGTCCCTATTAAATCTCTCCCTTTTCATCTTTAGCCTGTGCTCTCCAGTTTTTGATCTCTCCAACTGTAGGAATTCATCTTCCTTGTTTCCACATCTCATAAAGTCCTAGAATGCTACAGCATAGAAAGAGGCCCATCTCATCTATACTGAATCTCATCTATACAGAATCTTGTCTCTGCTTTTTTGAGTAACAGAAGTCTGCCAGTCTCAAAACTGACTTGCTTTGCACCCTCTTTCCATAGTCATACAACACAAAACCAGTCCTATGTACCATTGTGTCCATCATACTGTGCACTAATGTAGGGGCTGAAGAGTGGTTTTAACTCCTAAGGGGCTCATGCAACTACTGGTTCGGGTAAATTGTTCTAGTTATCATATCTCCTTAATGTCTTTGAAATGTTGATTGTATAATCCCTTGATCTATTAAATTTCAAAGAATATCCTGTTATAAATCGGTTTGCTATTGTCACCTGTGCCAAAGCACAAGTGAAAAATCTTCGTTTGGCATGCCACCCATACAGATCATTTTATCACATCAGTAGGTTGAGGTAGTCCAAAGAAAAATCTGTAACAGAACTCTCAGTAACAGGTAAAATGTAGTGCAGGCAGACAATAATGTACAAGACCACAAAGAGCTCGATTGTGAGGTCGGTTCTGTTACGTACCCCATAACTGGGTTGCCAAACCAGCAGAAATGGATCACTCAGTTGGAGTCTGGATTACTAGAACTAAGAAAGTTTTATTAAAGAAACAAGCAACACAGTAATCGAAAGGATAATAAATGCAACCGTTCAGCAATGATAACCACACATGTGCACAGAATTAAGATAACAGCATCAATCAAGCTCTATCGTTGTCTAGGGGTAAATGACCAAATTTCAAAGTGACTCAAAGTTCAGTCCAGTTTAGTAGTTCAGTTCGCAGTAATCGTTGCCATGGCGATGGACAACGTGGGGGGAGAGAGAGGGGGAACAGGAACAACTGATCATTCAGACACGGCTTCACTCACAGACCGGCGATTTTGGGCAGGTCCTTGGTGATGTCACCTGAGGTCACCGACTGTGACCCCTCCTCCAGATGCGGTCGATCCTCTGCAGTGAACCCGGCACCCAGGCAAGGGCGGACACACACCGGGTTCCCGCTGATAGTACCTTTCCACCCTGGCCGTTG
This sequence comes from Mobula hypostoma, assembly GCF_963921235.1. Taxonomy (NCBI): domain Eukaryota; kingdom Metazoa; phylum Chordata; class Chondrichthyes; order Myliobatiformes; family Myliobatidae; genus Mobula; species Mobula hypostoma. The sequence goes on along the minus strand of NC_086097.1, from coordinate 168,072,075 downwards.
TCTGGTACTTCCCACCGACTCGTGAGAAGCGTACCGCTTCCAGGGTCTCGTTACCTCGGGTGGCGTGTGTGTTGCCTTCGCGAACCGGTCCCTTTTTATCCCCCTGCTGGGGTATCGCCCGTCCATCACTTCAAACAGTTCAGGGTTCAAAGGGGGAGCCGCTCCAGACAGCTCTCTCTCCCACGTCCCTTCATTACACATCTCCAGACGCTGCACCATTGTTCCTTATCTCTCCTTCCCCTGAGGGCAGGTGGCAGACCACTTGCTGATGTCACTGATGCTAACCTAGGCCAGCAAACATCTTTAATTTTATGTGTATTCTCGTCACAGTTCATATAAACCCTGATATATTTAACCCTTCAAGTTTGGGTATGATTATGCAATACATTAAAGTTGCACTAACCCCAAAACCCACTCGTGCTGGGTTGAGAGTTGAGCTAGCAATTCGGCCTTGTAAAACAGACAAATGCTAAAGAAACAGCAAGGTTGCCACCTGATGCTCCATTTGAGGCATCGGGAGGAACTTTAACCCCAGAACACCTTAGCTAAGGTGTGATAACCAGGAATGCTTACAACGTTCCATTTCTGTTTTAAATTTTTAACTAAGTGTAGAGGAACAGATAAACTGTAAGCTCACCGATACCGGTACCTTCTCTGGAGGCTAAAGAAGTTCAGCATGTCCATAGAAAGCATTCTGACTGGTTGCATAACAGCCTGGTATTGCAACTACTCTGCATGCGAATGCAAGAAACTGCAGAGAGTCATGGACACAGCTTGGCTCATCACAGAAACCAGCCTCCCCTCCATTGTCTCTCTGTACTTCCACTGCCCCTGTAAAGCAGCCAGCATAATCAAAGACCCCCACCCATCCTGGATATCCTCTCTCCCACCCCTCTCATTAGGCAGAAGATACAGAAGCCTGACCACCAAGCTCAAAGACTGCTCCATTCTACTGTTATCAGACTCTTGGATGGACCTCTTCTACGATACGAGATGGCATCACAGTCAATCATATTGTTATCTTGCACTTTATTATTTACCTGCACTGCACTTTCTTGTAGCTTTTACAATTTATTCTGTATTATCATTGTTTTATCTTATTTTAGCTCAATGCTCTGTCTAATGGTTTGATCTGTATAAACAGTAGGCAAGACACGCTTCTCACTGTATCTTGGTACATGTAACAATAATAAACTCCATTCTATCTCCCTTGGTTCAGTCCCTTACCTCCTTCTCGATCTCTTCAACAACATTTAGTTCCCTGGCCCTAACCGCCTCCTTTTCACCATGGATGCCCAATCCCTATACACATCTATCCCCCCATCAAGAAGGCCACTTCTTTCTTGACAAAAGATCTAACCAGTTCCCTTCCACAAACACCTCCTCTGTCTAACAAAACTGGTCCTCACCCTCAACAATTTCTCCTTCGACTCCTCCCACTTTCTCCAAACCATGGGCCTCATCTATGCTTGCCATTTCATTGGCTATTTAGAATGGTCTGAGTTGGTTTAAGATGGCGCTGGTGAAACACAGCGATGACTTGTTGGCAGCAAACAAAACTACTGATTACTTTATTAATCACACTTTTTCTCCAAAATGATCACGGCGATCAATATCCTGTAACTTCCCTTCGGGGTGTCTTTGAACTTCTGAGCTACCTGTATAACCTGGCAATTTGGTGGTATGACCCGAAGTCTCAAGGTTGCAGGATAGTTGCAACATGGCATGTACAGACCGAATGGAGACAACGGGGCCCGGGCCAGTGAGTGGGGAATGAGCAGATGTTTGGCCTCTGCTGGAGCAGGCTTGGAGGCAATTCATAGTGGCAGAACCAAGTAGAGACAGAGCTGAGGCAGAGAGGCCCGGGCCGAGACTGAGGATCTACCTGGTTTTTGACGGATTTAAGCACTGGGTCTGTTTGGAAAAATTGGGTATGGGTCAAATTGAGCTGGTGAGGCCCAGGCCCAAGAGCATATCAAAGCAGCTGGGCTTGGGTGCGAGAGTGAGGAATGAGTTTGGCTGATTTAACTGCCAGGCCAGATTGAAAAGGTCAGAGTTTCGGGGCCGGAGAAGAGAAATGGGCCGCTGTTCAGTGAGGTTTACTTGTCTGTGCTGAACTGAGGCTGTGCCTTGCAACTTTGATGCCTTCCCTGGTAATGCACCCCAACTCTTCTGCCCTACATTCATAACTGCATTGGTGCGGTTTCGTGCACCCATGCTGAGCTAGGCAACCCTCACTTGCATCTCCTCTATTTCCTGGACACTTATCCCATTTTCTCATCGCTTTAACAGGGATAGAGTTCCTTTTGTTCTCACCCACCTCTCCATGAACACATCATTCTCTGTAACTTCCACATCTTCAATGGGATCCTACCACCAAAAACATCTTTACTCCCCCCCCACCGCCCCCATTTCTGCAGGGATTGCTCCCTCTGTGATTCCCTTAACCATTTACCCTTCCCCAGTAATCTCCCTCCTGGCATGTATCCCTGCCTGCAAAAGAATTGCTACACGTCCCCATTCACCTCCTCCCTCATCTCCATTCGGAGTCCCAAACAGTCCTTGCAGGTGAGGGGACACTTCACCTGCGAATCTTTTGGGGTCGTCTGTTGTATCCAGTGCTCCTACTGTGGACTCCTCTACATTGGTGAGACTTGACCTAAATTGGGGCACTGCTTTGTTGAGCACCTCCGCTCCATCTGCAAAAGTAGAATTTCCTGGTAGCCAACCATTTTAATTTCGATCTCCATTCCTGTTCTGATATGTCGGCACATAGCCTCCTGTTCTGCCATGTTGAAGCCACTCTTAACGTGGAAGAGCAATACCTCATTTCCGTCTAGGTAGCCTCCAACCTGATGGCATGAACATTGATTTCTCCTTTCGATAATCTTTTCTTCTCCCTTCCCCTTTCCTCTTCTATTATTCTGCACTCTGGCCTCTTACCTCTTCTCCTCACCTGTCTATCACCTCTCCCTGGAGCTCCTCCTTCTTCCTTTTCATCCACTGTCTACTCTCCTCTCCTATCAGATCCCTTCCTCTCCAGCCCTTTACCTTTCCCACCCACCTGGCTTCACCTATCATCTTCTAGTTTGTTCTCCTCCCCCCCTCCACCTTCTTATTCTAGCTTTCCCCCCTTCTTTTCCAGTCCCAAAGAAGTGTCTCAGTCCAAAACATTGACTGTTCATTCATTTCCATAGATGCTGCCTGATCTCTTGAGTTCCTCCAGCATGTTGTGTGTGTTGCTGTGGATTTCCAGCATCTGCAGAATCTCTTGTGTTAATTATAAACCAATACCAACACCACAATAATTCTTAAAATGCAGATGAAATGAGAGAATCAATACAGAATTAAAGTTGTGTTGATCGTGAGAAAGTGAATATGCAGGATTTAAAGATCTTGCTCACCTGTACTGAGGACCTGCCCAGCAGGTTCAGCAGCAATTGAAAGGATTCTAAATAGAAGCTCATCTACTCCAAATTTGTTTTTCAGTTCATGTGAAGAATCACTGCTCAGCAGATTTAATGGAACAGTGCACCAGAACACACCAGTTCAGAAAATGATGGAAACACTCAGCAGGTCAGACTGCATCAGCAGGAATTGGAATAGCTTTAATAGTTCAAATTGGAGACCCCTTGTGAGAATTGAAATGAAGACGAAAGAAGCCTTAACCCCCTAGCAAGGGCGGGTGAGGGGTGTTTCTGACAGGGTGAAACCGGGATGACTATGGGGATAGCCAGTAAAAAAAAAGGTCCCGAAGGCTACAACATGCCCTAATAGAAACTGAGGTGATTTTACTCAAGTTTATGTAATACTCTGGTTGCGATTTCTGCTGGTATGCTGCAGCTCTTTCATTTTAGCACTTTTCTGCAAAAGTGGTGTGTCCTGCTTTTGGTTTTGGCTGAAGATAAGAAGCCTTGCTGTTCAACTTAGGAATGTTGTGTCAGCCAATCAGGATGGTGGGATCTGGAGAAAGTTCTAGAGAGAACGGAGTTATGTGACGGACAGTAATCCAGTTTGGGGTCTTTTGGCGGGAGCAGGACAGAAGGAAAGATACCACAGAATGCCATTGGAGGGAGAGTCCCTGTTACACTAGGTGCTTTGTGCGGATGAGTGGCTCCAAGGAGGAAGGGCCAACACTCCAGAGCCAGTTTGGTGGAAATGGACTTTGAGGGAAGTTCGAAATGTGGTGAGTGTTTTCATGCAGAACCATGGGTTTGGCGCCGTGAGTAACGGTTATACCCAAATTGTATTCGGCAGTATTTACACAGCATTCACTCAACTGAAGTTCTGTAATCAGAACATGACGACATTCCTGTTTAGTTGAACCCCAAATCATACTGACACTAAACGTACTGTATATTGTTCACGCAAGGTGCTCTTCTCACTGCTGGGTCACGTGGCTGTTAGCAGAGCTAGCTAATGAGCCAATTTTACATCAGCCGGGTGAGAGGGTTACTTTTGTGGGCACCATCGCCCAGGGATTTCTCTGATGCGGTGTGACTGCTGTTTTAGAATTGATTATGGAAGTTTGTGTGTTCAAGCCTGTGTTTAAACCAGTGTCGGGGAAAGTGATTAAGGTACTTAGTTATGGACGCCGCAGGGACTAAGGTTTGGTGTGATTCAAAGAGATTATCCACAGATAATGCTTGTGTTCTGAGTGGGGTGGATGTCCAAGTTTCTGAGAGCTGCTACTGAGAGTGCTGAGTTCTGTAGAAGTGTTTGGAAAAGTTGCACTGAGTGGTATTTTGACCAGTCAGCTGGTAAGGATGTTGTGTTAGGCAAGATTAGCAGTGACGTAACTGAAGTTGCGCTTCCTGATGGGTTGGGAGACCCTGGAGAGGCAGGGTCATTGGGAGTCCATATTTTTAGAGAAGGCAGGCATGTAGCTGAGGATGAAGACTTTAAAGGCAAGTTGTTCCTGTTTCTGCGAAGTGAGGGGAAAGAGTTTCCTAATGTGAAAGGTATAATGGGTCCTTCAGCAGCTGACGGAAACTCTGGGCTGGTTTCGGGTATTACATCACTGGTTGATAAATGCCAAAGGTATCGTAGCCTGGGAGTGTTCTTTGGCGTCAAGTCCACACCCGATGGGGATGAAGATTATGAGGATTGGGTGGAACAGAAGTATCAGTTAATGGATGAGTGGCTGTGCTCGGATAATATGAAAAACAGAGACTGTGGAGAGTTTAAAGGGTCCGGCGACTGATACAGTGAGTTTCTAAGGGCGGAAAACCCATTAGCCATGTCAGCTAATTGCCTGCAAGCTCTGGAAGATGTTTTTGGCACTGCTGAAAGTGCAGCCGATCTGATGATGAACACATTCCAGAAGGAAGGAGAGGAGCTGTCTGCCTACATTTTCAGTCTGGAGAAACTGCTGCAGTGTTTGTGCCACAAAGGGGGCATTCAGTTGTCTGAGAGAAATTGCTTGAGGATGGAGCAAGTTGTGAAGTGATTTTTTTTTAGCATGTCACGTGATTTTTTAAAAAAAGTGTGTTGCACCAGACAGTCAGCCATTCTTGTCTGGCGTGTGGTGTCAGGATTGGTCTCCTTTCGGATTAACAGGGTCACGATATGAACCTTCCTAACTGGACCCTTTTTTTTACGAGGCCGAGTGGCTAGCTCGACGCTCAACCTGGCACGGATGGAAAGTGTGCTCAGGGAGTGGCCTGACTTGGATTCGAACTCGGGAGCCTTCGCTCCGGTGTCCGGCGCTGATGCCATTGCGCCACCGGCCTACATGGCCTACATATTCGATGTGATTGGCCTACATGTTCGAATGACCCACAAGATGCACCCACCTCCATCTTTTACCGAGTTACTCAGAGAAGGTACAGAGGAGGAAAACATGATTGAAAAGCGGAACATTTCCAAAAGCCGAGTCACGTCTTCAGTGGCAGCCTCTGATGCCACAGAGATGGAGCTTTTGAAGAACGAAGTGGAAAACCTTTGAGCTGAGCTGACTCGATGATGTCTGCAAATGTTTCAGCTAAGCGTGATACATCCGTTGGGACCCACCTGTAGGACTTACGACACAGTGGACTGCTGTTGAAAAGGGAGACTAGAGAGGCGACCTGTTACAACTGTGGAGAAGATGGACATTTCAACTGGGGCTGTGAGGGGCAGGAAAATCTTTAGAAAGTAAGTCAGCAGTTAATCAGAGAAGAAAAGAGGCAAAACTATGGAGGGACCCAGTAAAGGAAGGGGCGATGGAGAGGATACATTTCCAATCAGTGTATCAAGGGAAATACTAAAGTGCATAACACTGTTCCTGAAGGTTTAGTGATGTATCCATATGCATTGATGGTCTTTATGCTAGAGCCATACTTGACACAGCATCTCAAGTTACTTTGCTTTACAGATTCTTTTACAAGCGGGATATTTGACGTATTTACCATTGACGCCACTCAGTGCCCTTGAGGTAAGTACTGAAGAGTACTCATTCGATTGTTACTTGTTGTTGAAACTGGAGTTTTCAGGAGCAGATGTTGGAGTAACTGAGAGTATTGACACACCAATGTTGGTCAGCCTAGATCCGGCTGAAAAGAGTGAAGCTTCCTTTCTTGTGGGAACGAATACTTCCATTGTGAGAAGGCTCATGGGAGCATGCGAGGAGAGACATGCAGATAACTTCTTGAAAACCTTGTCCATTCACCCTGTGTTCAGAGCTGCTTTTGAGAAGGTGCAAGTTCCTCCTAAGCAGGAAGTCCTCCTGAGCAGAAACAAGGAAATGTGTGATGCACTCAGTCTAAACCCGTCATGTTACATTCTGGAGGAGTGGCTGGAGTGATGGGAACCCCCAAATTGGCTGGAATGTCCAATGCCTCAGCCATCCAGATGGATCCTCCTCATGATCTGGAAGAAGAGTCATGCTTACTGCTGGAGTGTGGTGAGACCTGAGCTGCAGAGACCTCCGGCTGTTTATGCAAACAGAACTGTCAGGGACACCTCAGGAAGAGATGTTACCCTCAGACATGGGATTCTAATTGCCCCTGTTTTTAGTTTTCCAGGGGAAATGAAAGAGAAACAGTTTCCTGGATCGAGGAAATTGACATCAAAATCATGCAACTTTGGTGACTCACGATACCTGAGGAGTGGAAAGGGAGATTGGCTGAGGAGATGTTGGAGTGCAAAGATGTCTTTTCTACTGACGAGTCTGATGTTGGTTGCTCCGAGGCAGCACCTGCTTGGAAGGAAGCTAAGTTCGTCGTGGGGCAGGGGGCTTGAGCCTCCAGAAGGTACGAGTGATAGACGGGAGGCATCTTCTAGTGGACAGGAAAAATCACAAGGAGTGGTTGAATCTGGAGAAGCTGAAGATGAGATGAGGAGGTCTTAGAGAGTCAGGAAACCCCTAGCTAGCCTAGCAGAGGATTCACCTAGGAAACAGAGTGATGTCCATTCCCATGGTGAGATCTGTTACTTCCATTTACAAATGGATTGGGGGTCCTGAACTCAAGAAATTCATTTGATTATTGTGTTGTTAATAATGGTTTAATACGTTCAACAGTCATGAGGACACAACTATTTTTGGTAGGGGGAAGAGTGGAATGCCCTGGTTTAGATTTCTACTGCAATGCTGTAGGTATTTCATTTTAGCAGTTTTCTGCAAAAGCATTGTGACCTGCTGGTAGAATGTTTTGGTTTTGGCTAAAAAAGCCCTGTTGTTCAACTTAGGAATGTTGTGTCAGCCAATCAGGATGGTGAGATCTGGAGAAAGTTCAAGAGAGAACAGGACGGAGAGAGCTTTGTGATGGACAGTAGTCCAGTTTGGGGTCTTTTGGTGGAACAGAAGGGAAGATGCTGCAGAATGCAGTTGGAAAGAGAGTCCCCATTGCACCAAGTGCTTTGTGCAGATGAATGGCTCCAAGGAGGGAGTGAATACTCCTGAGAGGGAGCCAGTTTGTTTGAAGTGGACTTTGAGGGAAGTTCGGAATGTGGTGAGTGCTTTCACGCGGACCATGGGTTTAGCGCCGTGAGTAACAGTTATTCCCAGTTTTGGAAGGGGTGAGCTCCTATGGTTATGTGTGCATTTAGACTTGTCCAACTGTAATGGGCCCTTTTAATTATTTTTCTTCTTTCTTTTCTCTCTTTCAATAACTGATAAAGTTGAAATTAGTAAATATACTTTATAATTTTATGTGGTGTATGATCTATTATTTCTTGCCGACTGATATTTGTGTATGGGCAGCATTTACACAGCGTTCACTCAGATCAAAGTTTCTTTGATTGGAACATTACGATGTTCCTGTTTAGCTGAACCCCAAACCTAGATGTACTGTCTATTGTTTATGAAAGGTGGCTTTCTCACCGCTAAGTCACGTGGTTGTTAGCAGAGTTAGCTAATGAACCAAGTTTGTATGCAAGCCAAGTTTGCATATGAACCAAGTTTGTATACGAACCCGGTGAGGGGTTTACATTTGTGTTGGGCCTAACTGTCAGTTCACAAGGCTGCAGACAAATAGGTCTGAATCCCAACTCTCTCCACTACACTTCATCCCATCCTGCATTCTGTAAGGATGATATTACATTCTCTCTCTCTCCCTCCATCTCTATCATGTTTGCTTCAATGCTGAGACTTTTCATACGGTTGCCTTTGCAACATCTTCTTTCTTCTTGAACCATAACTTCCCCTAAACTATTATTAGCAAATCCCTTGATCACGTCTTCTCCATTTCCCATGCCTCTGATCTCACCACTTCTCTTCCAGGACAGAACAAGGATAGATTTCCCCTGGTCCTCACCTTCCTCCCCTGCAATCATTCCCTCTTTCCATCAGCTTCAAAGAGATTCCACCACCAGATGCATCGTCTCCTCACCTTCCTTTTTAGCATTTCACAGGAACCATTTCCTTCATGATTCCCTGGTGTACTCTTACATTTCCACCAGCTATCTTTCTTCCTACAGCACTTTTCCTTGCAACTGCAGTGGAAGTACACTCGTCCTTTCACTTTCTCCCCTTAAGAATCTTTCCACGTGAAGTGACGACTCACTTGCATTTCTTCCAACCACAGTGCCGTCTCCTCTACATTGTAGAAACCAAATGCACATTGGGTGATCACTTTGCCGAACACCTGCATTCAATCCACAGGAGTATACTTGAGCTTCCTGGGGCCTGCCACTTTAACTTCCCCACCCCTATTTCAATGTACATGTGATAAACAAAGCTGATCTAATCTAATCCCACTCCCACTATGACCTATTGGTTTGTGACCTTCTGCACTGTTACAATATCATTGTCCATCTGGGTATGTAACATCTTTCAGTGTGGAATTTTCCAACTCTAGGAGAAGTTTGTCCTCCTCCTCTACATTTCAAAGCCTCCACTTTCTTTCCAAGCACCTGGTGCAGCCTCTTGCAGCTTGGGACTCCATTATGTCAAGTACGTTCACTCTCTCCACTGCAAAAGCCATCATTTCCCCCATGGACATCCATTACATTCTGACTTCCCATTCCCATTCTGACATGTCTGTCCTCTACGCTCACGATGAAGCCATTTTCAGCTTGGAGGAACAACACACCTCATATTTTGTCTGGGTAGCCTCCGACATGATGGCATAAATGTCAATTTCTCCAAAATCCAGTAATTCTGCCTCCCTCCACCCATCTCTTTGCTTCCATTCCCCATTCTGATTACCTTCTCAGCCCTTATTTACTCCTCACCTGCTTATCACCACTCTTTAGTTTCCTGCTCCTTTTCCCTTCATCCCCATGGTCCACTATCCTCTCCTAATAATTCCCTTCTTCAGTCCTTTACCTCTTCCACCTATCCCCTCCTAGCTTCTTACTTCAATTCCACCCCCCACGCTCCTTCCCCCTCAGTTGGTCTCACCTATCACCTGTACTCCTTTCCATTCCCTCATCTTCTTAATCTAGCTCTGCCCTCTTCCTTTCCAGTCTTGATCCAAAATATCAACTATTTATTCCCCTCTGTGGATGCTGCCTGACTTGTTGAATTCCTCTAGTACTTTGTGTGTGTTGCTCAAGATTTCTGCCATCAGCAGAATCTCTTTGTGTTTATTGTTTTGTATAGTTTCTTTTGACTAGGTTCTCACTCTTTATCTGCTTCATTTCATTCACACACCAGATAGTTGTTTACAGTTTATCGCTTTCAGAATCATTTTCTCTCCTCCACCCTTGCCTGCTGCTCTCTGCACCCTCCTTTGTCCTCCTGCCTGATTAGTTTTGTTTTTCTTCATACAGAAGGGACTTGCTGAACTTGCTGGACTTGCTGAGTATTTCAAGTGACTCCCTTTTTTGTTTTAGATTTCAGCACTGCAGTCTTTTTCTCATTCTTCACTAGAACACCCAAGATGCACCATTTTGAAAATAATTTATGCGATTGAACTTTAAGGACTCTATAGCTCATGTTCTCAGTATTATTTTTATTTGAACAGCTTGCCTTTTGCACATTGATTGTCAGTCTTTGTATGTTAATAGATTTTTATATTTTTTAAAATAAAATTCTATTGTATTTCTATTTTCTTGTAAAGTATGAATCTCAAGCTACTATATGTTAACTTTGATAAAAAATTTACTTTGAACTTTGAATTGTGTAGAAGGTCGGTTATTTTGCCCAAGCTGAGGATTTAAATAGCACTGGTGCCCGACAGGAGGGACAGGGAGAGAGGTTAATGAGCAGACCAGTGTGGGTGGAACTGGCAAGTGCATTCTGCTATTCGGTATAGATTCATAGAGTACCACAGCACAGAAACAGGCCCTTTGGCCCAACTAGTCCATGCCAACCTGGTCGTCTGCCTAGTCCCATCTACCTGCATTCGTCCCATATCCCTCCAAACCCCCTGTCATCCATGTACCTATCCAAACTTTTATAAATGTTACAGCTGGATGCATCAGCAAGGGAGATGAGGCTGAGTACAGGGATACGGTAGGAAACTTTGTCACATGGTGTGAGCAGAATTATCTGCAGCTTAATGTGATAAAGACTAAGGAGCTGGTGGTAGACCTGAGGAGAGCTAAGGTACCGATGACCCCTGATTCCATCCAGGGGGTCAGTGTGGACATGGTGGAGGATTACAAATACCTGGATGCGAATTGACAATAAACTGGACTGGTCAAAGAACACTGAGGCTGTCTACAAGAAGGGTCAGAGCTGTCTCTATTTCCTGAGGAGACTGAGGTCCTTTAACATCTGCCGGATGATGCTGAGGATGTTCTACGAGTCTGTGGTGGCCAGTGCTATCATGTTTGCTGTTGTGTGCTGGGGCAGCAGGCTGAGGGTGGCAGATACCAACAGAATCAACAAACTCATTCGTAAGGCCAGTGATGTTGTGGGGATGGAACTGGACTCTCTGACGGTGGTGTCTGAAAAGAGGATGCTGTCTTAAGTTGCAAGCCATCTTGGACAATGTCTCCCATCCACTACATAATATACTGGGTGGGCACAGGAGTACATTCAGCCAGAGACTCATTCCACCGAGATGCAGCACAGAGCATCATAGGAAGTCATTCCTGCCTGTGGCCATCAAACTTTACAACTCCTCCCTTGGAGGGTCAGACACCCTGAGCCAATAGGCTGGTCCTGGACTTATTTCATAATTTACTGGCATAATTTACATATTACTATTTAACTATTTATGGTTCTATTACTATTTATTATTTACGGTGCAACTGTAACGAAAACCAGTTTCCCCCGGGATCAATAAAGTATAACTATGACTATGAGCTGAACCTACATTTACCAGCTCCACTGGCAGCTCTTTCCACACTTGCACCACCCTCTGAGTGAGAAGTTTCTCCTCAGATTCCTCTCAAATATTTCACCTAAACCTATGACTCTACTTCTAGTCTCGCTCAACCTGAGGGGGAAAATACCCTCAAAAGTATTGGTGAACCCTGGAACTAAACTTGTGGAGGTTATTTATGCAGGTGAGTAGGGTTCAGGGTTTTGAGAACTTCAGAATCAGAATCAGGTTTAATTCCACTGGCATATGTTGTGAAATTTGTTAACTTAGCGACAGCAGTACAATGCAATATGTGATAATATAGAAAAAAGTAAATCAATCACAGTAAATGTATGTATAATAAATAGTTAAATTAAAAATGGTGCAAAAACAGAAATAATATTTAAAAAAAGTGAGGTAGTGCTCATGGGTTCAATGTCCATTTAGGAATCAGATGGCAAAGGGGAAGAAGCTGTTCCTGAATTGCTGAGTATGTGCGTTCATGCTCTTGTTCCTCTTTCCTGATGGTAACAGGGTGATGGGGGTCCTTAATAAAGAGGCTGCGCACCTTGAAGATGTCTTGGATACTACAGAGGCTGGTAGCCAAGATGGAGCTGACTAATTTTACAACTTTCTGTAGCTTCTTTCGATCCTGTGTAGTAGCCACTCCCCCTCCCTCCCCCCCCCCCCCCAGACCAGACGGTGATGCAGACTCTCAGAATGCTCTCCATGGTACATCTATAAAAGTTTTTGAGTGTTTTAGGTGACAAACCAAATCTCCTCAAACTCCCTGATGACATATAATTGCTGTCTTGCCTTCTTTATAGCTGCATCAATATGTTGGGACCAGGTTAGATCCTCAGAGATCTTGACACCCTGGAACTTGAAATGGCTCACTCTCTCTCTCTCCACTTTTGATCTCTCTATGAGGCTTGGTTTGTGTTCCCTCATCCTACCCTTTCTGAAGGCACTTAGTGTTGGTTTTGGAGAAATCTTACTAAGATGGCCAATTTTTCTTCTTGGCTTGCCTTTTTCCACCTATTTTTGAATCCTTGAAGTACCTTACAAATAGAGTTCTTTCAAAATGCATGATTATATATTGACACAGAGGTGTGATAAGTACGGAAATGGCAACATTTCTAGGATATTGTCACTGGTTGAGGCGTTTAATGCTCTTTTCTGTTTCTCAAGGGAATGGCAAATGGAACGGGCCTTTCAGACAGCCATGTGGCTCTTTGAACCAGATGCTGTGTTTATTCTTGGTGACCTGTTTGACGAAGGGAAGTGGAGTTCCCCAAAGGTAATGTGTGTTTGTATCATTTTACAGGGTCCTAGAGAGAGGGGCCACACACTTAAACTATCACTTAAACATTGATCTCTTTTAATTACCCCACATCCCCATCAACACATGCAGATTTGAACATTCACTCAAGGGAAATTTACAGGGGCTAATTAACTTCTAAATTATAAATTTCAACTTGTACAAGTTATCCCTGGTGTGGTGTGGATGGTAGGATTGATGGGAATGTGGGAAAATAGGTTATAGGGAATATCAGAGAGACTGCTTTCTCAGTGAAGCTTTTTTCTTACAGCAATAAAAAGTAAAATAAAAACTGCAAATGAAGTAAAGCCAGAATTGCTGGAAATACCCACCAGGTCAGGCAGCACCAGTTAACATTTCAGGCCAAAGATCAGAAGTACAGTAAACACTGATGATCTTTTCTCTGACTATTTGGAAATCCCAATGGCTCAACATCTGGTGATGTAGCTTACATAGCTTCTGGTTCACTGTGGCCCCAAGTCCCTGCCCGTGTTTAAACGTTTTATTTTTATTTGGAGATACAGCATAGAACAGGCCCTTCTGGCTCTTCAAGCTGCACCAGCCAGCAATCCTCCAATTTAATCTTGGCCTAATCACAGGACAATTTACAATAACCGACCAACCGGTATGTCTTTGGACTGTGGGAGGAAATTGGAACAGCCAGAGAATGTCGTGGAGAGAACGTACAAACTTCTTATAGGCAGAAGCGGGAATTGAAGTGCGGTTACTGGTACTGTAAATCGTTGTGCTAGCCACTACACCACTGCGCTGCAGGCTGTTTGGCCCACTGTTCAATGCTAGCTCCCAGGACATTCCTATTTGTTCCCCCAGAAACTTAGTTTATTTTGTTTTAAATTTTTAGTGGGATTACTTGGAAAATTTATGATTTTCTGTAGTAACTAAATAAAGTGAACTTATTAAAAGAGTGTTGGGGTGTTAATGGGACTAACCATGAACTCAGAATGTCTGCAGGCCTGGCATCACCAAAGTCTTGAGCATGGCAGTCATCTTCCCTCTATTTCCTTTGTATCTGAGCACACAGAGGGGCAAACCTACAGAGGTGTTTAAAATTATAGGTGATTATGATAAGATGGGTTGTAACAGTCTTTTCCCCAGGGTAGGGGAAGACTAGGGGGCATAGGTTTGGGCGAGAGAGGGAAGACTTATAAGGAGCATGAAGAGATGAAGAGCAACCTTTTCACACAGAAGGTGTTGGACATATGGAAGGAGTTGCCAGGAGTGATTAAGCCAGGAACTAAAGGAGCTTTTAAGAAGCACTTGGATAGGTACATGGAGGGACAGATCTTGGAGGGATATGAGCTGAACACAGGAAACTAGGACTAACTGGGCAGGTACCATGGTTATCATGGGCATTAGGCTGAAGGGCCTGTATCCATACTGTATTGCTGTATGACTCTATGAGGGGTGAATGACAATTGGATCTGAAGCCAGATAGGTGTTGGCATACTGAGGGAAAAGAAAGAGAAAAATAAGATGATTGGAGGAGGAGAGAAGATGAATATAGAGGAAGGATACGAGGCTGGAGTAATGAACTTTGGGAAGAATGTGGTCTAAGGGCCAGACAGCGGTAGAAGCCACAAAGGGTGTCACAGATCTCCCTTCGCGAAGAGGAGTAAAATTCCTTCAAAGTAGGCATACCTTGTATTAGGGTAGTGAAATGGAGACACAAGAGACTGCAGATACTGGAAACCGGATCTGTTGGATGAACACAGCGGGTCAGGCTGCATCTGTGGGAGAAAAGGAGAGGAAAGGAAAAGAAAGCTAGAAATCCTGTGCCAGGGTCGAGAGTGGAGATGACCGGAGAAGGGAAGGGAAGGGGTGTGGTGAGATAGCATTCCAAGCTGACTGGTGGGCTGAAGAGCTGTGTAAGATGACAGGTAGGCAGGGAAAGGGAGTGCGGTAGAGTTTGGAGGCAATGATGATGGATGGTGGAGGCAGACAAAGAGAGAGAAACGAAGAGGCAGGTGGAGAGGGTAGGGTGAAGGTGGAGGCAGCTTTTGGAGGGGTTAAGCAGGAACACAAAGTGCTCCCAGTACTGGACCCTGACAAGTGAAAGAGGTGATAATGGGAACAATTAGGGGAGAGGTGTATGGTAGATGGGTAGATAGAACCAGCTAGGGAAGGGTGTGGTGCTGGGCAAGGCCTGTGCGTGAACTGTATGTGTAGTGGGTGGATGGAACCAGAAAGGGGTGAAGATGGGTGCTGGGAGGGGTGGGATTTAAAGGAAAGGGACAAAGTAGACCAGAGGAAGATGGGGGTGTGGTGGAAACAACCCACTAGACAGGAAGGTTATGTAAAATTGGAAAACTCAGTGTTTAGTTCTGATCAGTCTGTGTGTATTGGTGTTGGTTTATTATTGACACGTACCGTGATACAGTGAAAGACGTATCTTGCATACTGCTTATACCATCAAATCATCACACAGTGCATTGAAATAGAATAAGGTAAAACAATAACAATGTAGAATAAAGTGTAAAAGCTAGCGAGGAAGTGCAGTGCAAGGTCATGAGGAGGTAGATTGTGAGGCCATGGGTCCGTCTTATCGTACAAAAAGGTCTGTTCAAGAGTCTGATACAGAGGAATATAAGCTGTCCTTGAGTCTGGTGTCCCTAGGCTTTTCTATCTTCTCCCCAATAGGATAGGGGTGTAGAGAGAATGTCTGGGGTGTGTGGGGTCTTTGATTATACTGATTGCTTTACTATGGCAGTGATAAAGTATAGCTCATTGAAAGAACCGCAATACTCTGGAGGATCTCAACTTCCAGTGCTGACTGTGTGGAGTCTGAATGTTCTCCCAGCATTACTGTACCTCCCTCAGTCTGGTAGGGATACAGGGATGTGAAATAAAGGATGAGAGTTTTAATATTGAAGAAACGGCCGAATCAGGAGCGAGTGGGGCATACTAGACTGATGGACATGGAGCCAGTAAACACGGGCCTCATCGGGAGTCAGGTGGGTTTTAAGGTGAAAGTGAAGGAGCCCATGATGAATTCCTGTTTGGACGTTCTCTGTGAATACCTCTGGTGAACTGAACCAGGAAGCACAACATTGCTTCGAGTTCCTTTTTATTTCTTGATTTGAGGAGGTTAATGAAACTGTAATTGTGTTTCTCTTTCAATGAATACTTAATAGGACTTTAAAGAAGATGTGAGGCGTTTTCAAATAATGTTCAGACATTCTACCACCACGGAGTTGTTCGTAGTTGTTGGCAATCATGATATCGGCTTCCATCACGAGTGAGTAGAATAACATTTAATAATTGCAATCTCTGGACTTTGTGGTGGGATTACTGTGATGCCTGCTCCTGTCCGGCTCTCTGTCAGTAAAGACATTTCAGAAATATTTCGGCCTATTGTGCCAAATTTGAGGAAAATAGCCTTCTGGTTTGAGGCTTTTGCTAAACTTGAAGGTGGGTGTGGGTCCCATCAGAATGGTCTCAATCTGAAATGTCAACAGTTGTTCCCCCACCCCACAAATGGTGCTCAACCCGCTGAAAACCTTCAGTTTGATTTCATTCTCTCCATTAAAAACGGCAGAGCTGGCAGTATCCTGGGATTTTCAGGTTTCTTGACACAAACTCCTTCCCCAACCCACTCTTAAAACCCGACCATCGAGGTTGAGGCTGCCGACTTTAAATCAGGAAGGTTGAATTGGAACATTCAATAAACTTGTAAATAGAAATTTATAAAAGATATATCCAGTCCACTCTTTAGTTACGGGCAGACTCTAAGAGCTCCAGATCATCCCAGTGAAAAGACACTCAATGCTTGCTGCTTCATTTTCTGGGATAGGGAGAATAGAAAATTTCTGAGAAAGTTGCTCCATTTAAAGTACTCAGTCAGGTTGTAGCAGACCATCAAACAGAGAGCAGTGGCTCATAAATATAAACACTGGCTTATAATCGAATTTCAGTAGCACCTGGTCATTCTTTCGTCACAGTGGGTTTCTGGAGCAAGCAGGAGATTTATCACCTTGGACCAATGCTCACTGTTACTACAGTTGTTACCCCTCAACTATCAGGCTCTTTGACCAGAGGGGATAACTTCACTCAGCTTCACTTGCCTCATCATTGAAATGTTCCCACAAGCTATGCACTCACTTTCAAGGACTCTTCATCTCATATTTTTGGTACTTATTGCTTATTTATATTTCTTTCTTTCTTTGTATTTGCTGATTTTGTTGTTTTTTGCACACTGGTTGAATGTCCAAGTTGGTGTAGTCTTCCATTGATTTTATTATGGCTATTATTCTGTTATGGATTTATTGAGTAGGCCTGCAAGAAAATGAATCTCTGGGTTGTATATGGTGACATATATGTACCTTGATAATAAATTTACTTTGAACTGTAATTGAGCAAAACACACAAATTCTGAAGAAATTCAGCAAGTCAGGCAGCCTCTGTGGAAGGGACAACATTTTGGGCCAAGACCCTTCTTCGGGCCTGGGCAGGAAGGGGGCCGAAGCCAGAATAAGAAGGTGGCAGAGCAGGAGCAGTACAAGCTGGCGGGTGAGACCAGGTGAGGGCGAAGGTGGGTGGGGGAAGGAGGTTGAAGCAAAAAGCTTGGAGGGGATAGATGGAAGTGGCAGAGGGCTCAAGAAGAACAAATGTAATAGGAGCGGACAGAATAAAGGGAAGGAGGAGGGGAACTAGAGAGATGTGATGGGCAGGTGAGGAGAAGAAAAGGGGTGATCACTGTTGATAGTTTGATCTTAAACATCTTGAACATCTTTTGCTTTTGAGCAAATCTCTCAGTTTAGACTCCAAAGTAAACTAAAGATAATAAGACTGATTGCTTTAAACAAGTGAAAAGTTTGTGTGAGGAAAGGGCTTGTGCTGGTTCAGGAAACAAGGGAAGTGGAGCTTTGAAGTAAGTAATCTGGAACTGAATTGCATGTTGAGCTTTGGCTCAAGAGGCTGGAGTTAAGTGGTAAGAAGGTTGGTGTAATTGTACAGAGCTTTGCTGGGATCACCCATGGAGATTGGTGTACAATTTTTGTCCTTGCACCAAAGTGAAAACGTACTTACTTTAGAAGTAATGCAGGTAGTGGTAGGGTAGCAGAGTTGTGCAGCTAGTGCACCCAGCCCCTCAAGGCATCAAAGAATGGGTTCAGTCCTGACCTTGGGTGCTGGTTGTGTGGAATTTGTACATTAACCCTCTGACCGCTTGGGTTTCCTCTGGGTGTTCCGGTTTCCTCTCAGATCTATGGGTTGATAGGTTAATTGCCCACTGTAAATTACTCCTTGTGTGGGTGAGTGGTAGAATCTGAGGGAATTGATGAGAATGTGGGGAGATTAAGAAATGGAATTAATGTCATTGTGACCAACTGTGCTCTCTCTTTGACTGCATGATTTCAAGGTGATTGGATACCCAAGACTTGCTGGAATGTAGAGTGTGACAGTGATCTAATTGAGACTTGTTTCATTGAAAGAGTGTCTCATAGTCCTGAAGAAGGATCTCAGCCCAAAACGTTGACTGTTTATTCATTTCCATAGGTGCTGCCTGACCTGCTGAGTTCCTCCAATATCTTGTGTGTGTTGCTTACGTTGAAGGTGCTGGCTGTTGGAATTGCAGGATGGTAGACGGATATAAAATGTGTTGTATATTAGACCAGTGAGCTTGAGTTTCTGCTGCTTCGGCAGTGAAGGGCATCATGGGTGAAAAGATATATCCGAGGCTATCTGTGACAGACTATCCTCAACTACTTGCGTGGTCACAGGGTTCAGTATAGCTGCTCCCTGAATCTTTTAAACTTTCCATTCTGCACTCTTTGTACTTTAACTGATTCCTTTCCTTCAACAAATAAAGGGGCAGAAGTCCAAGTCCAACTCTTACTCTGAACATAACCCTCACTTGAAGGTACCTGCTCCTATCTCTGCAGTCATCAGTCATGTCCATGGTTCCTTGCCAGTTAACCAGCTTACCCCTAAATACCCCTTATTAGAGTACAAAATCAAACCTGTGACAATGGATTGCCACTAATCCCTTCTTTTTGAGTAGTATTCATTCTACTCATTACAAACCAAGGCAGTACTCAGCTTAATTCGTCCTTATCATCAGTTTTCATGGAAAAGTTGGTATGAAAGGGAAGAACAGTAAGCCTGGTTTTCTTGCTTTAGTAAGTGGTTGTGATCGCCCTGTCTGCACATGTTCTGCGCTGAATACAGATGGATATTGTGCCCTTGGGTTGAAGCTGTTTGTGTATGAGTCACTTCTCTGAGGATTCTTCATCATGGTTTATTTTGAAAGTTTTTTTTAAATGACCTGCCACCAGGTTGGGATAGATACTCTGATAGATTTCAGTTGGCATTGGTTTGCCATGAGTTCAAATGTTTCTGTTGCAGGTTTGGCTACAGGGGTGTAGGCCAGCTTTGCTGTTGCTATCTTCTCCTGATAATGTCTGCATGTTCCAGTGTGAACTCCGATTAAACAGGACATTTTGGTCTGAAAATGTTGAGTTTGTATAAATGACTGCCGTCCTCTGTATTTGGCTTGCTTTCACAGGATGGATTCGTACAAACTGCAGAGGTTTGAGTATACGTTTAACTTCACCTCCGCTAAAGTGGTGTCGAGGAAGGGTATAAAGTAAGTGGACTCTGTTATATCCACCTTCCTGCCTGATTCTTTTGCTAGGGAATACTTAAAGTGTGTTCCATAGTGATGTAGATTGGGAGTTAATGAAGTGGGGAGAAACTGTAATATTTCTTCATTTGACTTCCTTTCAATCACAGAGTTTTTCTTTTAGGGAGATGTAATGTGGAACAGACCAGTAGGCAGGATCTACCTAGTGGCAGTGATTTAACAGAAGCCTTTCTCTAGGCATTCCTGAGAAAAGGATAGGGTCAGTGATTAGCTGGAGCTTTCTGTGACAGCCATATTGCCAACAGAGATTTAAACCATAATTATGTTAGCAGGAATGGCGGTTTGCTGCATAATCCACTTGTGCTTCTAGTAATTCAAAGCTGCAAGCTACACCAGGTAGATATGAAGGCTTATTGTAAAGGTTGGGTGGTTAGTGTAAAGTCCAGTTGTATCTGTAGTGTTTTGTATAAGCTAGGGGTGTTCCTGCTCTGCCTGTGTGAGTATCTGGCAGAGCTTAAGTAGTCTATATCCAATCAGTCGTTCAAAGGAAGAATGTCTGTGTAGGCTGGTGGTTCTCCACTGGGCACTGTAAGTAAATGCATCCTGTTGCAACCACTGCACCAGGATATCATTTGAACAGAGCGTTATTGTCCACCGTGCCTGTCTGTTGATAGCTGGAATGCTTAAGACACAGCTTAAAATGTTCAGTGTAGGTGTATGTCTCTTTACTGTCAGGATTGGATCACTTTGAAAGATAGTCAGACTGGTAACTACGGAAGAGCAATGAAGCATGTACGTAGTAGGTTAGAATGATGGAGCCATCACTAATAATTCATCCCTGTGTTACAAAATGGAAGGTTGTGATGTGTTGGCATCAGCAAAGCACAATTTGTGTATGACTGGGAGGTAGATGTCAGAGCTGATGAATACAGAAAACAGAACAGTGTAGCATTGCACAGGGCACTTGGCCCACCATGTTTTGTTGATGTTTTACCAATTTATACTAAACATTCTCCTCCAGTAACTGACAACCCTCCATTCCCTTCACATTCATCTGTCTATCAAATATAGATGGCCTGTGGCCATCAAACTTTACAACTCCTCCCTTGGAGGGTCAGACACCCTGAGCCAATAGGCTGGTCCTAGACTTATTTCCTGGCATAACTTACATATTACTATTTAATTATTTATGGTGCAACTGTAACGAAAACCAATTTCCCCCGGGATCAATAAAATATGACTATGACTATGACTAAATACCCACCAAAATGCTTTCTTCCACTGCTACCACCCTGGTTACCCATTGCAGGCACCTAGCACTCCTGACATAATAATAAAAAAAGACAAACTTGCTCCTCATGGCACCTTTTAAACCCCCCTCCCCCCAGCCTTAAAAGCATGTCCTCTAATGTTTGATGTTTCTGCCCCGGATAATAGATTTGGTTTACCCTACCCATGCCTCTTATCATTTAAAAAATCTCTGTCAGGTTGCTTCTCTCCTTCTGACGTTCTAGGGAGAACAACTCAAGTTTGCCCGAACTTTTCTTGTAGTTCTTACCATCTAATTAAGGCAGCATCCTGGTAAACCTCTTCTGCATATTTTCCACAGTCTCCACATGCATCCTGTCGAGAACTGCATACAATACTCCAAGTGCGGACTGAGATAATTTCCTTATCCTTGTACTCAAAAAAAAATACGAGCAGGAGTGGGCTATCTGGCCCATCGAGCCTGCTCCGCCATTCAATAAATTCATGGCTGATCTGGTCATGGACTCATATCCACCTACCTGCCTTTCCCCTATAACTCTTAATTTCCCCTACTACCAAAAGCCTATCCAACCTTGTTTTAATTATATTTGTTGAGTTAGCCTCCACTGCTTCATTGAGCAGAGAATTGCACAGATTCACCAATTTTAGGGAAAAGCAATTCCCTAAATCCTCCTCATCTCCACCCTAAATCTACTCCCTGACTCTTGAGGTTATGTCCCCTAGTTGTACCAGTGGAAACAACTTTCCTGCCTCTATCTTATCTGTCCCTTTCGTGATTTTATATGTTTCTATAAGATCTCCTATCATTCTTCTGAATTCCAGTGAGTACAGTCCCAGGCGACTCAATCTCTCCTCATAGTCTAACCTCCTCATCTCTGGAATCAACCTGATGAACCTTCTGTGTACCACCTCCAAAGCCAGTATATCCTCCTTCAAGTAAGGAGACCAGAACTGCACGCAGTACTCGAGGTGCAGCCTCACCAGTGCCCTGTACAGTTGCAGCATAACCTCCCTACTCTTAAATTCAATCCCTCTAGCAATGAAGGCCGACATTCCATTTGCCAACACCAATACCAACGAAGACAAATATGCCATACCCCTTCTTTACTGCCCTATCCACTTGCATAGCACTTCAGTGAAGGGTGGACCTGGACCTCAACGTCCTTCTGTGCCTCAATTCTATTAAGGGGCCTGCCACTAACTGCACACTTTCTACTTTCATTTGACCTCCCAAAGTGCAACAGCTCACACTTGTTCCTCTCTGTAACTGATCTGTATCCCACAGTATTACTTGATGGTCCTTTATACTGTCCAGAGCTCCACCAATTGTGGTTTTACCTTCAAACTCGCTATCCATCCATCCATCTACATTTTCATCCAAGTGATTGATATCACAGTACATCACAAACAGCCGAGGTCCCAGAACAGATCCCTGTGGAACACTGAATTGTTGAAATATTTTGACACAAGAACAGGCCATCTGAACCTTTCGATCTACGCCATCTCCTGATAGCGCAAAGTAAAATCAGAAACACTCAGTTGGTCAGGGAGCATTGTTTAATAGGTTTGAAATTCCAGGTTGAAGAGCAATCCTGTTAGGCCCTGTTCCTGAGGTCTTTTGTGGCAGCTTTACAGATTGTGCTGCCTCAAGGATCCTTCTGGCTCTTTACTGAAAGCCCTGATCAATTCTGTTTCCTTGCTGCGGTGAACTTCAGAACGTAGCTACACCGAGATCTAAAAAGAAGCTCTCCCTTAGCCTGTTTTAAATGCTCAGGCACTGGATGTATGCTCAAGGGCTGCAGGCAATAGATTTTGATAGTAATCAGGAGGCCTGAGACAGGTGAGCATTAGTCATAGCCATGGTATTGAACAAGCTCAAGGCAGCAAATGGGCTCCTGCTTCTAATTCTTATTAGCCACTTATTTTTGACTATAAATGTATTTTTCTCCAATTAGTTTAAAAAAATTAATGTATGGAAAGTGTGTGGCAAAGAGGCAATAGCATATTGTAAACTTTTAAATATTAGAAGTGCAGTGGTTCAGTGTAGTTTATTTTTGGTTGTTCTGAATGGTGATCATAAAGGAAGTTGGATATCGATCTCTCTCATGGCTGGACGGACACTAACAAGCATACATTTAGTGTACACACAGACACAGGAATCTGGAGAAACAAACAATTTGCTGAAGGAACCGAGCGGTTTGAGCAGCATCTGTGGGGAAGGGAAAGAAATTGCTGACGTTTCTTCAACAGGGCACTCTTAAGTTGATTCATCTGCTTAATACAGGGGTCCCCAACCTTTTTTGCACCGCGAACCGGTTTAATATTGACGATATTCTTGTGGACCGGCCAACCCGGGGGTGGTAGTGGTCAAGTAGGGTTAGGCTCACCTCAACATGTCTTTCACAGTTAGGGTTGCCAGCTTTCTCACTCCCAAATAAGGGACAAGAGTAGCAGTCAAATCCTGGGACACTTTACCCCAGGAAAGACTATCATGATCATGAAGCCTTGCACGGGCACCTGTGTGCGCATGCGTGACGTGCACATGTGATGTGCGTATGTGCCGATTTTTTCCCCCCACAAATCGGTTTTGCTTTCATCTTCCCGACTACACTGTACATACATTATTTCTACTTTATATAGGTTGTGTATTTATCATATTATTCCTGCTTTTACTATATGTTACTGTTATTTTAGGTTTTATGTGTTATTTGGTAGGTTTTTTTTGGGTCTGGGAATGCTCAAAAATTTTTCTCATATAAATTAATGGTAACTGCTTCTTCGCTTCACGCCATCTTGGCATGAACGGTTTCATAGGAACGCTCAACCTTAGCTGGGGAAGTATGGGACAAGTCAATTTAGCCCAATATACGGGATGTCCCGGCAAATACGGGACAGTTGGCAATCCTATGTTCAAGTTCAACAGTGCGTGACAGGGAATGAGGAGAGGTGCAGCTGACTCATATCGTTTCCTCACAGCCTGGTAGCACATGCTTTGCGGCCCGGTACTGGTCCACAGCCCGGTAGTTGGGGACTGCTGGCTTAATAGATTCATACAGCTTACCTAGTCCATGTGACCTGGTCTTCTGCCTAGTCCCATCTATCTGTACCTGGACTGTATCTCTCCAAGTCCCTCTCATCCATGTACCTACTCAAACTTATCTTCAACATCATAATTGACCTGCACCTATCACTTCCACTGGCAGCTCATTCCACAGTTACACCACCCTCTGAGTGAAGAAGTTCCCCCTCAGATTTTCTTTAAATATTTCACCTTTCACCCTAAACCTATCACCTCACCCAATCTGAGTGGGGAAATGCATGTATTTACCCTATCCATACCCCTCATAATTTTGTATACCTCTGTAAGGTCTCCCCTCATTTTTTGGCACTCTACAGAATTAAATCCTAAACTATTCAACCTATTTATGTAACTCAGGGCCTTCAGTCCTGATGTCCTTGTAAATTTTCTCTGCATTCTTTCAAGCTTATCTTTTCTGTAGGTAGGTGACCAGACTTGCATGCACTATTCCAAATTCAGTCTTGCCAATGTCTTGTACAACTTTGTTTCATTTATTAGAGTTGCAGTGCACATGAAGCCTCTTCCCCCGCCCCCGCCCCCACCCCCACCCCCACCCAGTACTCAAGGGAGAAGAAATCAATGGGATGTAGTGAGAGGAACCAGGTGGATTGCTCCTCAAGAAGATCCAGTGCGGACTCATGGAGTGGCAGCAAATGGTGTCCTCGCATCCTCGGTTATTTGTGACACTTATAAAGTGTTAAAGTAAAATATGTTTCAGCAATTTCAATGGATGGGAGCCTAGAGCTGGAATTGGCAGAAAATGGGATTGTGTACTGCAGGCAGCTGGTGTAGCAGTGGGTGATGCTGAGAGGTCGGGATTAAGCTGATATTTTGTTTTTGTTCGAACTTGACCTCAGTTCAGTGCAGCCAAAATAGAAACCAGCAACGTTCCTTTGTGTGCTTGAAGAACTGTGCTTATTCATCATGTGGATGGATGGAAGATTTATGCTGCCCTTTGTGTTTGCAGTTTTGTTCTAGTTAACAGCATTGCTTTGCATGGGGATGGTTGCTCCATTTGCGAGGAAGTAGAAAATGATCTTCATCAGCTCTCCTTGGCACTGAATTGCTCCCGACAGGTGGGTTAACACCATTTGCAGAACGGGTGGCATGCCAGCAGAAGTTAATTGCGGTGAACTTATTAGTGGGTTGCCAATGTGGGTTGCCAATGCACTGCCTGTAAAGTGGTGGAAGGAGATTCAATAATAATTTTTTGAAAGGGATTTGGATAAATGCTTAAAATTGGAAACATTCCAGAAACATTGTGAAAGAGCAGGGATTGCAACTAGTTGGAAAGCAGTTTTTAAAATGGGGAAAGTAGCTGACTTGCTTTTTGAACAATTCTGTGGCTATAACAAAGTGAAATGATGCCAGTTAATGTGACTTTCCTTTCCACGCTCATAAATATAAGTAGTTAATCATTGATACAAACCCTGTGGTCAGTTATTGATTCAAATATCTGTGGCAGTGACCTTTGTTTAAAAAACAGTTTTATTTCAAAAAGATAAATTTCATTAGACAGCCAGTGACTTGTGGTATAGCTGTGACCATGATGCTTTAACCTTTGAACTCTGCATTCCCTTTGACCTCCCATTCCTTTGTCGATTCTTTACCTCTGTGTAGTTTCAGATCACTCCATCCAATTGTCCTAGGACATCTGTCCTGGTATCCTGACTGGAGTAATTTTCCGTTTGTCTCTGGGCTCATGGAATCCCCTCTAATTAACTTTCCTCAGCTCACTTGCTCATACTCCTGCCAGTTACAAGCCCATTGTTGCTTTAGAATTGTCCTTCAATTACCCTCTTCCATTTACTCCTACAGGCTCTGTGTTTGGTACCCTCTTTATCCCTGACCATGGCTTGTTTAGACTTCTGTTATCTCTCGCTCTCTGCTCAGCATCCTGTCACCCATTTATGAACTGCCCAACTGCATCTTGTCAGAAACCCAGAACAGCACCGGAGCAAAACCTTTGACCCACAACATTGTGCTGAACTAATTCAACTAGTAATTAAAGCCTGCTGAACTGGACCCGTCTGTCCATATGAATCTTTCATATCTCTGCCTGTCTGAGTCCCTTAAATGTCTCTATTGTATTTGCTTTCACTGCTGCTGCATTCCAGGCACCTACCACTCTTCATGTAAAAAAAATAATGAATTGCCCTCCACATTATTTAACTTACTGCCTCTCACCTTAAACGCATGCCCTCTCATGTTAGACATTCTGATCCTGTTAAAGATGCATTGTGGATGTGATTTATTTTGGAATCAGTACTGGAGCTGCTGCCGCATAGCTCCAGTGACTCAGGTTCAATCCTGACCTCCAGCACCAAACCTGTGTGGGTGTTGTGTGTTTTCTCTGTGACCCTATGAGCCTTCCCTGGGTATTTTGATTTCCTCCCACATCCCAAAGACATGAAGGTTGGAGGATTAGTTGTTCGCTGCAAATTATCCCTGATGTACAGATGAGGAGTAAGGTGGGGTTGAGGGGAACGTGGGGAGAATAAAATGGAATTAATGTATGTAGAGGAGGCTGCACCGGGAGCACCGGATGCAATAGATGACCCCAACAGACTCACAAGTGCTTACAGGGATAAGTGCTACACCTATCCCTACACCTCCTCTCTTGCCACCACTCAGGGCCCCAAACAGTACTTCCAAGTGAGGCAACATCGGTGGAACCTGACGCAGATTGGGGGACCGCTTCGTTGAGCACCTCCGCTCCGTCCGCCAAAACAGGCAGGATCTCCCAGTAGCCACCCACTTCAATTCTGCTTCCCACTCCCATTCAGATATGTCCATACATGGCCTCCTCTACTGCCATGATGAGGCTGAACTCAGGTTGGAGGAGCAACACCTCATATACCATCTAGGTAGTCTCCAGCCCCTTGGTATGAACATAGAATTCTCCAACTTCCGGTAATTCCCTCCCCCTCCCTTCCCCTAACCCTATGTCACTCTGCCCCTCCCCCAGATGCCTATCACTTCCCTCATGGTTCCGCCTCCTTCTACTACCCATTGTGTTTTCCCCATTCCTTCTTCACCTTTCCTGCCTATCACCTCCCTGCTTCCCTTCCCCCACCCCTTTATCTTTCCCCTTACTGGTTTTTCACCTGGAACCTACCAGCCTTCTCCTTCCCACCCTCCCCCCACATTCTTTATAGGGCCTCTGCCTCTTCCCTCTACAGTCCTGATGAAGGGTTCCGGCCCGAAACGTCGACCGATCTTTTCCACGGATGCTGCCTGACCTGCTGAGTTCCTTCAGCGTGTTGTGAGCAAGTATCTAAGTCGCTTGCGAGCAGTGTTCATGAAGGGTCCACTGTGTCCGACCTGCACGCTCCTTCCAGTAGCTGATGAACTCTGGGTGTGGGAAGTGGGTAACACTTACCAGTTCACCTTGCCAGTGACTGTTGTGACGCCACTCGCTCTCTACCTGACATGTTGCCTCTCTTTAACTTCTTCATAAGCACTCTCCTGACCGCCACATTCCTGCATCCCCACATGTTCTTGGCACCCTGTCATCCTCCCACCACGTCGCTCTCTCCAGCAGTTTCTGTTACAATCAGTCACCTACTACTGTCTGACGGTATCATGCTGCCACCCCAGGTCTGAATACTTACTGATAAACTCCGCAGCAACTCCCCCCCTCCCCCCCCCACCTTTCTTTATCTCTCGTGGTGGTTTCTGCACCCTTGGTTATAGAGTACAGTTCAGGGATAGCTCCACTTGAGCAGTAACCAGTTGTGATTTTTGGTGTTCAGAGGTTTGGTCAGTGGAGGGGGAGGGAAACTTAAGGATCTTCCAATACCAGCAGTTGGCAGAATGTGACTTGACATCCATGTTTGCCCATTACTTGCTCTGCTCCTGCGGCTGCAGATTTGGCTGTTGTATAGCCACACCACTTGATGCTCTGGTGCCCAACAAAATCTTTGAACCCCATCAGTGCATTCCCTCCCAGTAGTTCCACGCTGTTGCCCATGGTCCTCTCCAGTTTGGACGTTGTCTCCTTGTGCCATCACCACACCCACCCATTGCCCCCTCGGACTCTGCAGGATGACCAGTAATCACTGTCCTCCTTTACGGTTATCTCCAGAATCTCCATCCGTTCTCAAACAAGAGCATAGGACAGTGTAGCATGCTACAGGTCCTTCTGCTCACAACGTTGTGCCAATCTAACCCTTCCCTCTCGCATGGCCATCCATCTTTCTTTCATCCATGGGGCAATCTAAGAACTCTTTTAACTGTCCTTAATGTATTTGCTGCTAACACCAACCCTGGAAGTGTGTGCACCCACCAGTCTCCGTGTTTAAAAAGAAACCTGTGCCATCCCCCCCCATACTTCCCTTGAATCACCTTAAAATTATGCCCACTCGTATTAGCCATTATTTGCCACTTCCACCCTGCAAAAAAAGGTGCTGGCTCTCCACTTTGTCTATGCCTCACATCACCTTATACACCTCTATCAAGTCACCTGTCATTCTCTCTAGACATGCTTTCTAATGCAGAGCTGATCTGTCCACCTGAAGCCCAACTTCCAGGTGGAGGTCTTCGTCTTGGTAAAGCCCCTCTGCCTGCTTGTACTTCCCTACGACAATCCTTGCCCCCATTTCTCCTCTAAGCTCTGCACTTTTCTTCATTCCTTTCACTCAGCCTTTAAATTTTTAAAGCACTGCTGAAATCTTTGAACCTCACCAGCTTATGCCCATTATTTCCCCTTGCGATGCCATGTTTGAAGCATTGGAAGTCGTTTGGCTTACAGCCTTGTTTTAGTTCATGAGATAATAGGTCTGGTGGTGAGTTGTGCATTTACTTTTGATATACAGTTGTGCAAAATTGAAGGGAGATTTTTCAAAATGTTAACAATATATTTTTCCAACAGCTGGATTCAGATCATTCCAGTGAGAACTGTAAAGACAAGAGAATATTCACAGAATATTCCCCTCCTATTTTACTTCAGGTAGGAATTTTTAAAAAATCTGCCTTGAGTGATTTTGCTTTGCTGTCAACAGATTCATTGTGTTTTCACAGCAACACTAAATCTTTGCTGTGCTCTTATGCTTGTCATCATGTTTTTTTTTAAACTAATGATGCACTCCCATATGAGAAAGGGCAGGCCCTGCCCCTGAGCCTGACTGTGAGAAAATGATCTCTCTTATATCAGCAATTTCCAGAATGTTAAGGGTGTAGGGTAATCCAAGTAAGAGTCCAAGTTTTAGATGAGGAATTGGCTGAAGGAGAAGGGTGATGAGGTCGGCGACGGACTGGGCTGAGGAGAGCAGAAGAGTGATGGGCTCAGTGAGGGTAGAAGGGCAATGGGGTTGGGAAAGTGAGCTTTGTGACTCAATGATCGCTGTAAGGCTCACTCAGTGAACAGCCCGCATAATCGATCTGTCCTTGGAATGGAAAGATCACTGGGACAAGTCAGCAGAAAGTTCAGTAGTTCCACTTAATATGAGAGAAATGTATACAACATACAACCTGAAATTCTTGTTCTTCGCGGACATCTATGAAAACAGAAGAGTGCCCCAAAGAATGAGTGACAGTAAAAACATTAGAACTCCAAACTCCCCCCACTCTCCCCACTCATGCACAAGCAGCAGTAAAACAATGACCCTTACCCACCCCCATCCACGGTATCAGCACCCTCCACCCACCAGGCAAGCAATAGCAAAGTCCCCAAGAAAGACCATGATCTGCAGTACAACAAAAGCTAATTGTTCACCCAGACAACCTGCCATGTGTCAGGCTCTCTCGCTCTCTCCCCAGTAAAGGGAAGGTGAAGTGCTACCCTTTCACACAGAGAGGGGAGACAAGGCACAACAACTCGCTGACTTGTGATGATAAAGTCTGCTGTGTCACTTTTTTTTCTGAGATCTCCAGCTTGAGAATTGGCAACAAACTCTTCCCCACCAACGAGAGAGAAAGTGCGCGATTGGCCGAGTACAGAGCCCCTGACAGCCAATCCACTGTTTTATCCCGTGGAGGTGGCTTGTCCACGGGGCTGTGATGCTCTGAACCCTGACAGCGCGCTCGTCTTTCTAGGCCACATCCTTGGGATTTCAAAAGTGGCTGCTTGTGAGCCCCCGGGGAGTGGGGTCCCACCACCGCAAAGAACCAAAGTCTGAGTGTAACTCTAGGTCAATGTCTCTTGTCAGAACCCCATCCACCTTGGAAAGGGAAAAGAGAGATGTCAAAGGTAGAAATTAAGCATTTTCCACAGCTGATCTCAAAGGAGTCGCCGTTAAGCGCCACAGTAGCGCTGCCCCTGTGGAGGGATGAAAGGATCTGGCAAAACAAGTAGCAGGCTTGCAGAATGACTGGAACAATTCTTGTCAGCTGGTAGGATGTACAACAGGTGATGTTCACTGCAGTCTAATGCACACAGGCAGTGTTGTGCTGGATTATGTGTATGTGGACACTGCCAGCATTCGTTCTGTATCAGTGCTAATAAACCTTATTCTGGTTCCTCTAATTCAAGAGGCTTTTAGGTAGACACATGAATCTGCAAGGAATAGAGATATGAGTCACTTGCAATTAATTTAATTTGGCATTATGCTCGACATGGACATCGTGGGCCAAAGGACCCGTTTCTGTGCTGTACTCTTCTATGTTCTATTGGGCATCAGAGAACCTTGGGGGTTTTTACAACAATTTGGTGGTTTCATGTCACTTCTGGAGGCCAACACTTCATTTCAAGGTTACTTTTATTACATGAAGTTAGGTTCCCTGGCTACCATGTTGAGCTTCAAATTCATTGACTTCTGGATCAGTGGTCCAGACTTCAGTTGTTAATTTTGCTGACAGCAGCAATTTGGGAGTGAAAGGATACTCATGGAATTGCATAGAAACAGGTAATTCATCCCCCATGTTCTATACTAGTGGTCCTCTGAGCCCTTGTTCCAAGTCTAGTTTTTGTTGCCGAGAAATTGGTATATTATTGTCACGTGTACCGAGATACAGGAAGAAAACTTCCCTTTTGTATGCCATCCATAAAGATAATTTCAAAACATGAGCACATTGAAGTGGTAGAAGGGATTAAGCCATGGCAGAATGTAGAATATAGTGTTTACGTTATAGCAAAAGTGCGGGCAAACAATATTGTCTTTATATACTCCTCTATTTAGAGTAACTGGCCAATTTATCATGGTCCTGAAAGTCCCCTGTGAGGATTGAAATTTACCAACCATTCTTACAACTTCAGAGCGGTCCTACAGCAGTTGAGGAGTGATGTTGAGAAGAAATTACCTGTGTTGTAGTAATGACATGCCCTATGATCACGAACCACCACTCTGTGCAGTGATCCAGTTTGTTATTGTCCTAATGGCACCTGATTCTTGCAGCATTATCCCCTTTATCGAGTCAGCGATGCAGAGTGTACGGGCGAGGACTCTGCATCCCCTGAGGAAAAGAAGCTGCTCTTCCGGGAGAGATATGACACCTTGTCCGCTGAAGCTTCTAAAAAGGTAAGGGATCCATTCGTAACTTTGGTCTTGATGTTTTTATTTTGCACAGTGGGAGAGCATGAATACTTTGGAAGCTAAGCTGGATTTACAGCTGGCAGATCAGCTGTGGTTCACTAGGTAACATTCTTACTTTCACGTCTAAAGGCAGTGAGTTCACATTTTACTCCTGAGAATTAACTACACAACCCTGTAATAAAAATATCTTTGAATACATTCTTTGTCCTTTTCTGATTCAGTAGCTAGAGGAACTCACAAACAAAGGAGGCACTATGTAAGTGTTAAAGGTTATAGAAAACTACTTCATTAGTATTATCTGTACAGTAGAATAAAAAACAGAAAAGGATCATGTAGAAAAGGAAGCAAATTAATACTGTACTTATCAACTAATCAATAAGGCGATCTATAAAGATTTGGAGGGAATCTCAGGTGTCCAATGTATCTCTCTGTCTGGCTCGTAGCACCGATCTGGACTCAGCCTAAGGCAAAATTCCAACTTGCACAAAGAAGTTGAGCAACTCAGCAAGTCAGGCAGCATCTATGGAGGGGCAGAAACAGTCGATGTTTGGTCTGAGACCCTCCACCAGAACTGGAAAGGAAGGGGGCTGAAGCCAGAATAAGATGGGGGGGGGGAGGGGAGGAGTGCAAGCCGGCAGGTGGTCGGTGAGACCAGGTGAGGGGGAAGGTAGCTGTTTGGGGGACAGAGATGAAGTAAGAAGTGAGAGGTGATAGGTGGATGAGACAATGGGCTGAACAAGAAGGAATCTAATAGGAGAGGACAGTGGACCAGGGAAGAAAGAGAAGGAGGAAGAA
Organism: Mobula hypostoma; assembly: GCF_963921235.1. Lineage (NCBI taxonomy): Eukaryota > Metazoa > Chordata > Chondrichthyes > Myliobatiformes > Myliobatidae > Mobula > Mobula hypostoma. The sequence goes on along the minus strand of NC_086097.1, from coordinate 168,039,863 downwards.
AATCCAAGGGAGATGATGGACAGTTGAGAAGAGAAGGTGTGAGAGAATAACCGGCTAGGGGAATAAAGAAATTACTGGAAGTTAGAGAAATTGATATTCATGCCATCATGCAACAAAGTTGTTGCCCCATTTCACACTTTAAAAATGTGGCATAATTGCTACCCCAGTATATTTCCATTCAGTCATGGTAGTACTCTGTGGTACCTACCCTCTTACCCTTTGTGGCCTTCAGCCTAGCCACGTATCTCGGAAGGCAGCGTGTCTGAAGAAAGACACGTTCATGTCATTACGCTCAGGGCTGTGTACCAACCAGTTCTCCTGTACTCAAAATATTCTCAATTCTAAACTGACACCACTTTGTCCTAAACCTACTATTTTGTGTTCCACACTTCTGCACATACCAGAGAGGAATCAAATATGACTTTTTGTTCAATTTAATTCACCCCTTACAAGCCCACTCTCCCAGGAATGTACAATTCTACTGCATTACCCAAGGAGTGTCTTTTGAATGAAATGGTTGACATCATAATGAGGCTTATTGATTTTCCCAAGTGAACCTGGCATCTGCAGTCTCTCGTGTTTCTGTGGATCTATAAGGGAGGGACTCTCTCAATATAAAGTCATAGAGCACTACAACACAAAAGAAGGCTCTTTGGCCCATCTATTCTATACAAGCCTAATTTTCTGCTGAGTCTCATCTACCTGCACCCAGACCATTGCTGTCCATTCCTCTCTCATTCATTTACCTGTCAGAACTTCTCTTAAGTGTTACAATTGTTACATCTACTACTTCCACTGGCAGCTCATTCTACACTCACACTACTCTCTAAGCGAAGTAGTCTCCCTTCAGATTTCCTTTAAATATTCCGCCTTTCTACCCTAAACCTATGACCTGTAGTTCTAGTCTCCACATCCTGTCTATACACCTCATAATTTTATATAACTCTATAGATCTTCCCTTATTTTCTCCTGCATTCCAGGGAATGAAGTCCTAACCTACTCAAGCTATCTCTGTAACTCAGGCCTCAAGTCCTGTAAATCCCCTTGTAAAATTTCTCTGCTTCTTTCTCGCTTATTGATGTGTTTCTGTAGGTAAGTAACCAGAACTGCACACAATACTTCAAATTTGGCCTCACGAATGTCTTAAATAACTTCAAAGTAACATCCAGGGTAGTTAAGAGAGCTTATGGGGTTTTAGCTTTCCTAAGTGGAGGGATACAGTTTAAGAGTTGCAGGGTAATGATGCAGCTCTATAAAACTCTGGTCAATACAAGAGGACATGGCTTTAAGGTAAGGGGTGGGAAGTTCAAGGGGGATATTAGAGGAAGGTTTTTTACTCAGAGAGTGATTGGTGAATGGAATGCACTGCCTGAGTCAGTGGTGGAGGCAGATACACTAGTGAAATTTAAGAGACTACTAGACAGGTATATGGAGGAATTTAAGGTGGGGCTTATATGGGAGGCAGGGTTTAAGGGTTGGCACAACATTGTGGACCGAAGGGCCTGTACTATGTTCTAACTCCTGTCCATAATGTCCTGATTTATGAAGGCCAATCTGCCAAAAACTCTCTTTACAACTCTATCTGCCTGTGAAGCCACTCTCAACGAATTAAGGATCATAGAGCAGGCAGCATAGTTTGTGGGTGGCGGAGTGAGCCGGGAGCAGAGTGAAGATTTAAGGGCTTCGGCTCAACGGGCTTAGGCGGAAACGGGCAAGGCGAGGAAGGTTTGGCATTCATTTTCTGTTGTTATTTGAGGAGAGGGGCAGTATGAGTGTGAGGGCAGTTTGCTGTTCTCAGTGTCGGATGTGGGAGGCCCTGGAGTCTCCAAGCCTCCCGGACGTCTACATCTGCGCCAAGTGCATTGAGATGCAGCTCCTAAGGGACAGCGTTACGGAACTGGAGCTGCAGCTCGATGACCTTCGTCTGGTCAGGGAGAGTGAGGAGTTGATAGAGAGGAGTTGCAGGCAGGTGGTCACACCGGGGCCATGGGAGGCAGACAAGTGGGTCACGGTTAGGAGGGGGAAGGGGAAGAGTCAGGTAATAGGGAGTGCCCTGGTGGCTGTGCCCCTTAACAATAGGTACTCCTGTTTGAGTACTGTTGGGGGGGACAGCTTACCCAGGGGAAGCGAGAGTGGCCTTGCCTCCGGCACAGAGTCTGGCCCTGTAGCTCAGAAGGGTAGGGCAAGGAAGAGGAGGGCAGTTGTGATAGGGGACTCGATAGTATGGGGGTCAGATAGGCGATTCTGTGGATGCAGTCCAGAGACCCGGATGGTAGTTTGCCTCCCTGGTGCCAGGGTCCGGGATATTTCTGATCGTGTCCAAGATATCCTGAAGTGGGAGGGTGAGGAGCCAGAGGTTGTGGTACATATAGGTACCAATGACATAGGTAGGAAAAGGGATGAGGTCCTGAAAGGAGAATATAGGGAGCTAGGAAGGGAGTTGAGGAAAAGGACCGCAAAGGTAGTAATCTCGGGATTACTGCCTGTGCCACGCGACAGTGAGAGGAGGAATGCGATGAGGTGGAGGATAAATGCGTGGCTGAGGGATTGGAGCAGGGGGCAGGGATTCAAGTTTTTGGATCATCGGGACCTCTTTTGGCGCAGGCGTGACCTGTACAAAAAGGATGGGTTACACTTGAATCCTAGGGGGACCAATATCCTGGCAGGGAGATCAGCGAGGGCTACTGAGGTGACTTTAAACTAGAATGGTTGGGGGTTGGGAATCAAATTAAAGAGGCTAGGCGTGAGGAGGTTAGTTCACAAGAGGGGGATGGGAACCAGTGCAGAGAGGCAGAGGGGTGTAAAGTGAGGGTAGAAGCAAAAAGTACTAAGGAGAAAAGTAAAAGTGGCAGGCTAACAAATCCAGGGCAAGCATTAAAAAGGGCCACTTTTCAACATAATTATATAAGGGCTAAGAGAGTTGTAAAAGAGCACCTGAAGGCTTTGTGTGTCAATGCAAGGAGCATTCGTAATAAGGTGGATGAATTGAAAGTGCAGATTGTTATTAATGATTATGATATAGTTGGGATCACAGAGACATGGCTCCAGGGTGACCAGGGATGGGAGCTCAACATTCAGGGATATTCAATATTCAGGAGGGATAGACATGAAGGAAGGGGAGGTGGGGTGGCGTTGCTGGTTAAAGAAGAGATTAACGCAATAGAAAGGAAGGACATAAGCCGGGAAGATGCGGAATCGATATGGGTAGAGCTGCGTAACACTAAGGGGCAGAAGACGCTGGTGGCAGTTGTGTACAGGCCACCTAACAGTAGTAGTGAGGTCGGAGATGGTATTAAACAGGAAATTAGAAATGTGTGCAATAAAGGAACAGCAGTTATAATGGGTGACTTCAATCTACATGTAGACTGGGTGAACCAAATTGGTAAAGGTGCTGAGGAAGAGGATTTCTTGGAATGTATGTGGGATGGTTTTTTGAACCAACATGTCGAGGAACCAACTAGAGAGCAGGCTATTCTGGACTGGGTTTTGAGCAATGAGGAAGGGTTAATTAGCAACCTTGTCATGAGAGGCCCCTTGGGTAAGAGTGACCATAATATGGTGGAATTCTTCATTAAGATGGAGAGTGACATAGTTAATTCAGAAACAAAGGTTCTGAACTTAAAGAGGGGTAACTTTGAAGGTATGAGACGTGAATTAGCTAAGATAGACTGGCAAATGACACTTAAAGGATTGACGGTGGATATGCAATGGCAAGCATTTACAGGTTGCATGGATGAACTACAACAATTGTTCATCCCAGTTTGGCAAAAGAATAAATCAAGGAAGGTAGTGCACCCGTGGCTGACAAGAGAAATTAGGGATAGTATCAATTCCAAAGAAGAAGCATACAAATTAGCCAGAGAAAGTGGCTCACCTGAGATCTGGGAGAAATTCAGAGTTCAGCAGAGGAGGACAAAGGGCTTAATTAGGAAGGGGAAAAAAGATTATGAGAGAAAACTGGCAAGGAACATAAAAACGGACTGTAAAAGCTTTTATAGATATGTAAAAAGGAAAAGACTGGTAAAGACAAATGTAGTTCCCCTGCAGACAGAAACAGGTGAATAGATTATGGGGAGCAAGGACATGGCAGACCAATTGAATAATTACTTTGGTTCTGTCTTCACTAAGGAGGACATAAATAATCTTCCAGAAATAGTAGGGGACAGAGGGTCCAGTGAGATGGAGGAACTGAGTGAAATACATGTTAGTAGGGAAGTGGTGTTAGGTAAATTGAAGGGATTGAAGGCAGATAAATCCCCAGGGCCAGATGGTCTGCATCCTAGAGTGCTTAAGGAAGTAGCCCAAGAAATAGTGGATGCATTAGTGATAATTTTTCAAAACTCGTTAGATTCTGGACTAGTTCCTGAGGATTGGAGGGTGGCTAATGTAACCCCACTTTTTAAAAAAGGGAGAGAGAAACCGGGGAATTATAGACCGGTTAGCCTTACGTCGGTGGTGGGGAAACTGCTGGAGTCAGTTATCAAGGATGTGATAACAGCACATTTGGAAAGCGGTGAAATGATCGGACAAAGTCAGCATGGATTTGTGAAAGGAAAATCATGTCTGACGAATCTCATAGAATTTTTTGAGGATGTAACTAGTAGAGTGGATAGGGGAGAACCAGTGGATGTGGTATATTTGGATTTTCAAAAGGCTTTTGACAAGGTCCCACACAGGAGATTAGTGTGCAAACTTAAAGCACACGGTATTGGGGGTAAGGTATTGGTGTGGGTGGAGAATTGGTTAGCAGACAGGAAGCAAAGAGTGGGAATAAACGGGACCTTTTCAGAATGGCAGGCGGTGACTAGTGGGGTACCGCAAGGCTCAGTGCTGGGACCCCAGTTGTTTACAATATATATTAATGACTTGGATGAGGGAATTAAATGCAGCATCTCCAAGTTTGCGGATGACACGAAGCTGGGTGGCAGTGTTAGCTGTGAGGAGGATGCAGGGTGACTTGGATAGGTTGGGTGAGTGGGCAAATTCATGGCAGATGCAATTTAATGTGGATAAATGTGAAGTTATCCACTTTGGTGGCAAAAATAGGAAGACAGATTATTATCTGAATGGTGGCCGATTAGGAAAAGGGGAGGTGCAACGAGACCTGGGTGTCATTATACACCAGTCATTGAAAGTGGGCATGCAGGTACAGCAGGCGGTGAAAAAGGCGAATGGTATGCTGGCATTTATAGCGAGAGGATTCGAGTACAGGAGCAGGGAGGTACTACTGCAGTTGTATAAGGCCTTGGTGAGACCACACCTGGAGTATTGTGTGCAGTTTTGGTCCCCTAATCTGAGGAAAGACATCCTTGCCATAGAGAGAGTACAAAGAAGGTTCACCAGATTGATTCCTGGGATGGCAGGACTTTCATATGAAGAAAGACTGGATGAACTGGGCTTGTACTCGTTGGAATTTAGAAGATTGAGGGGGGATCTGATTGAAACGTATAAAATCCTAAAGGGATTGGACAGGCTAGATGCAGGAAGATTGTTCCCGATGTTGGGGAAGTCCAGAACGAGGGGCCACAGTTTGAGGATAGAGGGGAAGCCTTTTAGGACCGAGATTAGGAAAAACTTCTTCACACAGAGAGTGGTGAATCTGTGGAATTCTCTGCCACAGGAAATAGTTGAGGCCAGTTCATTGGCTATATTTAAGAGGGAGTTAGATATGGCCCTTGTGGCTACAGGGGTCAGGGGCTATGGAGGGAAGGCTGGGGCGGGGTTCTGAGTTGGATGATCAGCCATGATCATAATAAATGGCGGTGCAGGCTCGAAGGGCCGAATGGCCTACTCCTGCACCTATTTTCTATGTTTCTATGTTTCTATGTATATTCCCATGTCTCTTTGTTCTATTGCACACTTCAATGCCCTGTCCTTCAGCCCTGATCACTGAAGTGCACAGGTCTTGACTGTGGATGTGGAGAGGAATATCTAGAACTAGGGGTTAATATTTAAAAATAAGGTAAAGGCCTCGCCTATTTATAACAGATAGGAGATGAAATTATTTTTTCTCACCAGGTCTTTGTAACTCACTTTCTTCCTCTCACTGAGGAAGCGAGTCCTTGAATATTTTTAAGGGAGAGGTGTACAGATTCTTGATGAGAAAGAGTTGGATAAAATTGAAGAGTTGAGGCTGGAATTGGATTACAGAGAACCTGGGCAGTGTAACCACCAATGTTTTCAGAATGCCAGAGCTGGAGGCATGAAGAATTGTAGCAGTTGAGAAGGTGCATACATAGGATCACCACAAATGAACTTCTGAGCGGGTGCCTGTTACAGGCCGGTTGAACTCTTGTCACCCAGCAAACTGGGTGGAGAGCATAGGTGCACATCAGCACATTTCCAAAGCTGCTTGGCTAATTCAAGGGTGGCGATTTTGTAGCGAGATAATGGGTGGTTCTGATTATAGCTGCTGAAATAGTTGAACAGCAACCATGGCTGTAATCCTCATTTTAGCAGTGTGGTCTCTGGGAATGTAATGGAATTGTTGCAGTAATGTTGTGTGGGTACCTGGATATCTTGTGGAGGATCAGATTATCCAACCTAATTCCTTTTGTTAAATTCTTTTGACTGCTCAAGCTCTTAAAAATCGGGTCAAATTTGTTACCACTGATGAAATGAAGTTTTTTTTGCAGCAGAAGTATTATAGTGCAAAGACATAAAATTACTATAAATTACAAAAATAAATAGTGCAAATGATGCAAGGCATAACGTTCATGGACAGTTCATAAATCTGGCGGAAGGGAAGAAACTGTCTGAACTGTTGATTGTGGGTCTTTGGGCTCCTGTACCTCCTCCCCAATGGTAGTAACAGAAAAAGGGGATGCACTGGATGGTGGGGCAGGTTGTGCCCATGATGGAGCTGCAACCCTCTGTAGCCTCTTGCGGCCCTGTGCGTTGTTTGCTGGTGCTTGGGATCTGTGACATTTCATTATTACCGAGGGGGCACCAACTGATCACTACCTGTCCCCAAAATGATTGGTGACATTCACACCAAATAAGCCAGTCTTTGGCATGGACCTAACAATTTTGTACTGCACTTGTATCTGTGTGTAAAACTAACAAAGGTAATGGACCATTTCTTCCTCAAACCTCATCCCTACATGTAATGGTCAGTTAGCACTGGAAACCACAGGTGACCTGTGTGGTTTGCTGCTGGAAACGATCCGTATCACAATTTTCTGCAATGTGAAGCTGCATCATTTGCACATGTACCAAGGAATACGAGTTGAAAAATAAATTTTATTTAACTGCTTTGTTACTCCTCACTTTCTGTGAGAGTGAATTTTATTCTGCACCTCAAGTACTTGGAAGATGATTTGTGAATTCCATCAGGGCAAATTTCTGCAGCTCGAACAGCTGCAGTGTGCTGTTTGCCTGCACTGTTCATGATACAGAAACCAGTCTGGTGCTTCCTGGTAAATATTCACTTCCCTTCCAGTCTAGATACCAGGGCACTTGTATACCCCTTTCCTCTGTCAACTGGTGTTACTAACTAGAGGCAGTGGCCCTCCTAGTGGTGCAACTGAGCCGCAGCTGCAGTGGCCCAGGTTCAGTCCTGCCCTCCTGTGCCACCTGTGTGTGGAGTTTGCACCTTCTCCCTGTGAGCTGGTTCTTTTCCCCCGGGTGATCTCGTTTCCTCCCATGTCCTAAACACGATGCAGGTTGGTAAGTTAATTGGTGACGGTAAATTGCCCCGAGTGTGTAGGTGAGTGGTAGAATCTGGAGAAAGCTGATGGGAATGTGGGGAGGAGAGTGGGATTAGTGTAAAAACAGGACCTTGGTGGACTCGAGCATGTTTCTATGCTGCGTCTTTCTGTCAGTGATTTACTACCTCGACATGAACGTGGTGCACAGATCAACATGTCTGTTCAAAACTGTTTTTAATGTGTTGGTACTAACAAACTTCTTTGGGTGGGTTCCAGCTGCTGTGGTGGTTTCAGCCTCGTCTGATCCTGAGTGGTCACACACACAGCGCCTGCACTGTGCTGCACGGGCAGCACCTCCCTGAGATCAGCATCCCTTCCTTCAACTGGAGGAATCGCGACAACCCCAGCTTCCTCCTGGTAAGGAATCAGACTTCTTTTGGTTTAAGGCATCTTAAAATGTTTTTTAAAAAGAGAGTGGTGTGCATCCTCTCTGGAAGTTTGAGATGGTGGAGTAGATTTGATGAATTAATTCTTGTATAAAGGATTGAACTGGAGACAAAGAAAGATTGGTCTATTTGGTTAGAGGGTTGAAGGTCAAGAACAGCACAGAAACAGGCCTTTTAGCCTGTCTATTCCATACCGACTCAAAATAAATTTATCATCAAAGTACGTATGTGTCAACCTTCTGCCTAGTTCTATCTACCATGTCCTCTCCCACCCTCGAAACCCTTGCAAGTTTTGATAGCCGTGTCTCGCCAAATACTTTTACATCCTGTCCCATAGAGTACCTTCCAATAATTTATGATCTAATTTACCCATGACTGAGTCTCGGAACTATTTTCCTCAAAGTGTGGTGTTTTTCTTTGTGGCCAAGGTGGACAGATACTCCAAATGGAAGGGAGTGGGGTAGGCAAAAGGTAACTGGGATGAGCAGGAATCAGATTGCGTTTCCAGCTGGATCAGGGAGGATCTAGTTAAATGGCGGAGCAAGTTGTGGGAATTAATTGGTAATTGGTTTAAAGTGTAGGTGAATTAGGCTCGTACCTGTTCCTAATTTGTTTGTACACTCATGGAGTTCAGATGAAGGAGAGATGCAATATTGTGAGAGGGACTGAGAAGATGTTTCCTTTAGTTAGTGAACCTAAGACTGGGCTAGTATCCCACTGGAAGGTGTTGGATGTTGAAGATTGAGATAGAGAAGAAGCTATAAAGATTTTGTGAATTCTCAGTCCTGAAATTCTCCGTCCTTTCAAGGCTGAAATTGATCAATTTTTGAACGTCAAGAAAATCTACCTGTTCTATAGATGAAGCTGGATCAGACACAAGATAAGCCAGGTACTGCGTAGTGGTGTGGTAGTGTAGCAGTTAGTGTACCAGTAACCCAGCTTCAATCCCCGCTGCTGATTGTATAGCGTTTGTACGTTCTCCCCGTGACAGCATGTGTTTCCTTTGGGTGCTCTGGTTTCCTCCTATGTTCCAAAGAGGTATAGGTTAGTAACGGGATGGTGTGGGTTCATTGGGCTGGAAGGGCCTGCTAGCGTGCTGTAACCTTAAGAACACCAAGAGTAAACCACAACCTTGTAGCATCATAGAATTGTGGAGGTTCCGCAGAAGGAAGCTATTTGACCTACAGTGTTCATGCTGGAATCTTAGGGCAAACCAGTAAATCATGAGCAAGTTTTGAGTTCAAAGGTAGGGAAGAGGGGAAGGAAAGAAAGCAAGTGAAGTCTGTGATGTGGTAGATGAAAACAAAGACTTGGAAGTGAAGCTGGCAGGGAGGGAATCAGAAAATGGACAAGAAACAAAAGGTAGGGAAAATGAAACTGATTGCTGTGATCCAAATGTGTTGAATGTGGGGTTGGATTCAGAGGCTTGGACTAGTGATTTGTTTCGATCCCGCTACTGCAGCTGGGGAAGTTGAATTTAGTTATTTAAAGAATCTGGAGGATTGTCAGAGGCAATTTAAAAATTGTCAAAGACCCAGAACAACTAACAAGGCCAAGCTCTGAGCTGGGTCTGCTGCTAGCCAGTGTTCCTGGGATGGGGTTTCCACAGTCTGCCACTTGAGGCCCAATTTGCAGTTTAATCTTGACTCCTGATAAGAAGGTACAATGACTGTTTCTGGACTAGAGTCCTGACACATACAGTAATAATGACAACTGAACATGGCAGAAACATCCAAGAGAACTTCCTCCTACACAAGTACATTGGATCAGTACAGGGACCTGGTCTGTACAAGGGTTCATCTCTTTCTACTGACCTCACTGTATGCTGAGAGACTATTAACTCCCTGGAATGCTGCATCCCTCCTTCACCGTCACTGTATTCACCAACTTTCACTATGCGCACTATACCTTTCTATGAAAAGGTAGTTCATTTCATTGACAAGGCAAGTATTTACTGCTTATCCCCAGTTTCTTGAATATAGTGGCTTGCTAGACCATTTCAAAGAAGTTTGAAGTCAGCCACACTAGTGTGGTGCTGAGTCATGTCAAGGTTGGAGGTAAGGCCTGCAGATTCACTGCCACAAAGGGTATTATTTGACCATGCAGATTAGTAAGTTAATTGGCAACTGCAAATTTCCCCAAGTGTGTAGGTGAGTGGTAGGATATAACCATATAACAATTACAGCACGGAAACAGGCCATCTCAGCCCTTCTAGTCCGTGCCGAACTCTTACTCTCACCTGGTCCCACCGACCTGCACTCAGCCCATAACCCTCCATTCCTTTCCTGTCCATATATCTATCCAATTTAACTTTAAACGACAACATCGAACCTGCCTCAACCACTTCTGCTGGAAGCTCGTTCCACACAGCTACCACTCTCTGAGTAAAGAAGTTCTCCCTCGTGTTGGATCTGGGAAATTGATGGGAATGTGGGGAGGATAGTTGGATTAGTGTAAAAGCAGGTTCTTGGTGGACTCGAGCTTATTTCTATGCTGTCTTGTTCAGTAAGCAGTGTAAGTATTCAAGAAGATAGTAGTTTTGTAGCCACCACCAATTAATTGATGCGATTAATTCCACAAATTTAAGTTCTAGTGCTGTGCTATGCTAGGGTTTGAATTCCTGTCTCTGGGTCAATAATCATAGGCTGTGACTGCTGATCCAAGAATGTCACCATTAAGCTGCTGTGTGTAAAATCACAATGTTGTACATGGTGAAACTCTGAAACAATATGGAAAATGCTGGAAATCTTCAGCAGGTCAGACAGCAAATGAGAAAGGATAACCTTTCATAAGAACCAGGAGGAGTGGAAAGAGTAAGAGAGATTGAATGATGCAGGTGGTGCTGGTACCAGCTGGCAGAGTGGCGAAGGCTGGTGAAAAGACAAAAAAAAAGTTTTTAAACTCATTCAAGGGATGTGGGCTTCACACACCGAGCCAGCATTTGAACCTCCATCCCTAGTTGCCCTTGAGAAGCTGGCGGTGAGCTGCCTTCTTGAACTGCTGTGGTGTGGGTACACATCAAGGAATGCAGTGGTTGAAGAAGGCAGTTGCGAGAGAGGGAGTTCCAGGATTTCGATGCAGCGATGTGAAGGAACAGTGAAATGTTCCAGGTCAGGATGGTGTGTAGTTTGGAAGGCAACTTACAGACAGTGGTGTTTGCTGAAGATATCAATGCAAGGAGTGAATGACATCTGAAACTAGCTGGTGGGAGGAGAAGAAGAAACAATTTGTGAAACGTGGAGGATTAGAGTGTCTGATTCTCTAAAGTTAAATTTTATATTGAGTCTGAGGTGTGCAATCAGAAGATTCAACCTTGCATGAATTCACATGACTCTGCTTTTTCTACAAGAGACTCCTCAAAGAGGGAGATATTTATAGGTGGTTTGCAATGAGATATTTTAGTGATGGGTGTTGGCCATCTCTGTGTGCTGTGCTCACCAAGCGATTTCAGTACCTCAGCAGCAATGACATTGAGTTGTTCTCTTTCTCTGCAGGCCACCATTACAGCAACAGACTTTGCACTCTCCAAATGTTTCATGCCAAAAGAAAGTACCGTAGGAGCCATTTATCTCACAGCGGGCGGTCTGGCAATCCTTTTGATCCTGTTGCATTTCCATTTCCACCAATGGGTGACACACAGTTTGATTAACAAACACAAACGTCTGGCAAAAGCACACCGATCTGATTAGCTTTGTTTGCCATCACGTGGTGCACTGGATTGGGTGAGATTCTGTGAACTACTCTACTACTCCTCTGAGGAAAGGAAATTGTTTTTTGAATCTTTTGGTGGATGGGTTATAAAAATCTCCTGAGATTGTGGCCGTTTAGAACTTGTGAAAACTTGTCAATGCCTGCATTAAAACCAGCTTGGAAGTACGCTGATCACGCTGCTTAAATAAATGGGAAATGAAGTTTCGAGAAGCAAGTCCCAAGACAACACTCAACATTAACATCACTCCTTCACCAGCCTGAGAAATATTTGGCCTGGGTACCTGGCTCTCTCAGGCTTTAGGTGTTATTTTTACTGACGGATAAACATTGTGTCAAATAGATTCAAAGAAACACACCAGCAAGGTAAACCAATTTGTACATATTGCAGTTGATATAAAATTTTGGTAGTATTCTACTGAACTATGTGGCTTACTTTCAAATGAGATATAAAGCAATGGTTTCTTCATGTGGAAAGAAAATGGAATATAAATCAATATTTCCTAGAAACACTCAGTGTGTTTCTGAGTAAGTTGACAGTTTGTTTTACAGTAGCTGTTTTGCTGTGAGCTGTACACACTCTACCCAGCTCCATGCCTTTGACCAGTGTAGTGAAACAGTAAATCCTTCCAGACTCAGCCTACCCTTTCATAGTCCGGTCTTACACACGCACATCAACTTCCTGAACCTGTAACCATGTGGATGTAGGAGTCAGGGTGAAGTATTCTGAAAGCATGTCGATGCATTCTTGCTTCCTGACCACACAAGAATATCTGATTTTGCCAAAAATTCCAAAGGCAACCCTCACCAGGATCATTTAGTTATTGGACCAGACCGCAGTGACAGCTTGTCATCTGTCTACAGGGAACCAACCAGCAGCTGGCTGAAACATGAAACAGTGTTGCTCCTGGCTTCTTTCTGTGTCAGTAGATTCAGTGGTTGGATACTGGGGCAAAAGATAAACTGAAACATGGGATACACTTTATACCTTGTCCCTTATCTTACCCCCGGTCCATAATTGGCAAGAATTCATTTGAATGGAATGGACAATATTCATTAAAAAGAATAGTATTGCTGTTTGTAAACATTGAATGTATTTATATGAATTTATTCATATTTGTTTATTCCTGTGATTTTGAAATGTCTTTGATTATGGGAGAGCTTTAGAAAGGTTAAAGAAGGTCTGTGGCAAGAGGAGCCAACAGAAGACGATTGGCATGATCCTTGTTGTTGCTGACTGATGCTGCCTTTGGATTGACTGGGAGCCACACAAGGTTCAAGGACATAAGAAGTTGGAGCAGGAGGGGTTCCTTTGGCTTTGGAAGCCTGTTCCACTATTCATTGAGACCATCTACCTCATCACAATTTACAGTGCCTCCTGATTCCTTAAGATCCAGAAATCCATTGATCCATTTTTAGTATGAACAAACTGAGTCTCCGTGGCTCTTCAGAGTATAGAACGAGCAAGAAATCCAAGCAACACTTGAGGATCTCAGCAGGCCAGGCAGCATCTATGAAAAAACAAGTACGGTCAACGTTTCGGGCCGCGACCCTTTGGCAGGAAAGGAAAGGTACATTGCATCCGGAATTTCTCTGGTTAGCGGATGATTTCCCTCCACACCTCTCTAACGTAGTGGGGAACCACGTATGAGGCAAGTTACAGTAGTGGTTTGCCATTGCCTTCTGCCGGGTGAGTTTTCAAAGAGATCACCAGCTTATCAGCATGGATGGAAAGCGTGTAGGGTAGCCAGCTGGATTCGAACTCGTGACCTTTTGTCCCAAAGTCCAGCGCTGATGCCACTACGCCACCAGCCGGGCAGGAAAAAAAGAGTAGATTTTAAAGGTGGGGGAGGGGAGGAAGAAACACAAGGTAGGAGGTGAAACCGGGAGGGAGAGGGGTGAAGTCGGGTTGCAAGGGTAAGTACCAGGAGGGCGATCAGTGGGGAGGGATGAATGGACTAAAGAGTCGCGTATTACAGAATAAACTGAGTCTCCGTGACCCTACAGAATTGCAAAGGTTCACTGCCCTCTCTGTGAACATAAAACACAGTACAGGCCCTTCATCCCATGATGTTGTGCCAGTCTTCAGCAGACTCCAGGATCAAGCTAATGCTCCCCTCCTACATAACCCGCTATTTCTCTTTCATTCATGTGCCTTTCTAGAGCCTCTTGTATCTCCCTAATGTCCCTGGGTCTATAACCACCCCTGGCATGAAGAAATCTCTCAGTTACAATCCTTTATTCTGTCATCCCTGGTCCTAGACCCCTCAGGGAGAGGAAACATCCAGCCTGCTGAGCCGTGTGAGAATGTTGTTTCAGCGAGGTCTGCTCTCATTCTGCAAAACTCTAAAGAATACAGTCTCTATCTACTTGACATCTCCTATTGTAGCAAACCACTGTCCTTGGAACTATTCTAGTGAATCTCTGCTGCACTCCTTCTATGAAAGCAAGTCCCTTATTAGGTAAGGGGTTAAAAATCAAGCAGAATACTTCAGGTGTGATCTCAGCAAGTCCCTACATAACTGAGTATCCCAGAAAGATGGGAAGGTGTGAGTCAGGTTCAGTGTAATCTGGCCTCTTGTGTTTATGAGTAAAACACAAAAGCAGGCCTAAAGCACAGAACAATGCACAGCAGGAGGTTGTTTGCTGTTGCCTGTTAGCAAACTGCAAGTATTCCTCTCTCATTAGAACATCAGAAGTAGGAGCAGGAGTCGGCCATCTGGCCTGTCGAGCCTGCTCCGCCATTCAATGAGATCATGGCTGATCTGGCCATGGACTCATCTCCACCTATCTGCCTTTTCCCCCATAACCCTTAATTCTCCTACTGTGCACAGAGCACAGTTCAGATTATACAGTTCCATTCCAATAGCAAGGAAATTTGCAGCTACTTGTCATGAGCTCCTTGCGTCTCCTATTTGCTTAGGGTGTTGGTGTTCATATTTTAGCTCCATGCCTCCGCTCAGATTTTAAGCAGCTCTGAATAATTAAATACACTGAAGGCCCAGGAGCATTCACAGATTAAGATAGATTTTCATGTAATTGGGATACTTATTGCTTTGTTTTGCAGATTACAGTGAAGTTTTGCCATTTAGTGTGGTTTAAAAATTTTTTTACAGTGGTGTAACATTTGAACCACTCAAACTGGAATATTGCATCTACCTACAGGTCTGAACCTGACTGTTTAACCGTAGTGAAGTGTAAACTGAAGCTCTGATTCAAGAGGCTACACACTTTGTTAAAAGGTTTGCCAAATGATTCCAAGAGACATGCACTTCGTATTGTATTGACAGAAGTGTTAACACATGGGGTTGAAATTTCTCGGTGAAGGGGTCAGGAAGGACACTGGAGAGGACAACATTCTTTCGTGGCCTGTATCACTGTGGTTTCTAGAGTCTGTGGGTAGCTAGACTCTTCGGCTGGGTCATAGTACCACAGGAATGGGAAATCTCCTGTTCTGGGGCTGTAACCACTTGACGGAAGCATGACTCAACACTGATCAAAGGGAGTACCCAGTCTGAATCTTAGACTTTGTACGAAACACTTCCTGCCAAAGTGTCTTTTTCCCAGGTTGGAAGTGGCTAGTACAAGAGGGCATAATTTTATGGAGATTGGAGGAAAATATAGGGGGGATGTCAGAGATAGGTTTTCTGCACTGGGAATGGTGGGTACTTGGAACACGCTGCCAGGCAAATAAATTCTGGATGCTTAAGTGACTCAGATAGGGCCACAGATGAAAGAAAAATGGAGGGTTAATGTGGGAGGGAAGCGTTAGATTGATTTTGAAGTAGGTTAAAATGTCAACACAACATTGTGGACCAAAAGGCCTGTTGTGTGCTGTACTGTTCTATGTTCAAACAATGGGTGAAGGCCCAGCTCAACTGGTTTGAAAGGCACATGGATGATGTCATTTTGCAGGGAATCGCCAGAAATAGTGATACAAGTTCAAGTCTGAGACTAAATTGGAGCTTAGTTACTGACATTTGCAGATCATTAAAGTTCCTTTCATAAAATCAAGCATAATATTTTCTGAATTCTGCCATGGGCCGTCCTCATCGTCACGCCCAGTGTGACATAAAGGGGAATCAATTACTACAGTTTGGAGACGCTATTTATTTGTGATTTGTTAAAGTAAAAAGTTATAGGAAAAATACTGAGATAGATGTCTCTCTTGTTCCATCTGTTCCTCGGGAGTCTTGACTTTTAATTTTACAAATAGAGTCATACAGCATGGAGACAGAGCCCCCAGATGCTGTATTCATCTACATAGTAAGAGGCAATTTTCAGCGGCTGATTAAACTGACAGCCGGCATACCTTTGGGCTGTGGAACGAAACCAAAGCATTTGAGGGAAGCCCACAGGACCACAGGTAGAACGCATGAACTCCACAGAGAACCCCCTTCCACACCCCCCCCCCAAGGTTCTGATTGAATTCTGAGCAACTCCAGTCTGCCTTCCTCGAGGCTGTTACATAACCAGATCTTTATGTTCTTGCTGAGGCATTCAGCATTGCAATCTATTCTTGTACAGTCATTAGGATCACATGTGGTGACAGTGTATAATTTCCCCATCAATCAGGCTTGACCTCAAGTAACATGTCAAGGCAGGCCTCAGTCTGAAATGTTGACTGTTTATTCCCCTCCATAGATGCTGCTTGACGTGCCGAACTGTGTGTTGATCAAGATATCTGGTATCTGCAGAACCTCTTGTGTTTTTAATGATCACAAGTGACAGATTGCTTTCCTGTATGTAGTTTGCATGTAATTATCATAATTTAAACAGGGGTTTCAGAAGGGAGTTTGAGAGGAATTAATCTGATTTATAGGAGGGGAAGTGGAATTGACTAGTTACTCAAAAGAACAGGGGTTCCCAGCCTTTTTTTTATGCCATGGACCAATACCATTAAGCAAGAGGTCCGTGGACCCCGGGTTGTGAACCTCTGCTCTAGAAGAAACAAACATGAACTTGATGGGCCAAATGGGCTTTTCTTGTTCTGAATTGATTTTGTGTGCTGTACAATCAACAGCTCCAAATTGGTGCACTATCATATCAACTGACAAGGGGCCATTAAATGATATCTTGTCATGTCCTGTTCCCAGTACTGTAGAACATTTGCCTTGGAGTAGGAGGACGTTGCAGACCAAAAGTTTTAAGTAATACCCAGAAAATGCTGAGGGAACTCAGAAGGTCAGGCAGCATCGATAGAGGGAAATGAACATTTGACATTTCAGGCCAAGACCCCTTATCAGGTGAAGATATTTCTTCCTGATAACTACATCTAAATGAAGTACATCAAGCTGCAGCTCGATGACTGTGGCTTAGATGGGAAAATGAAGTGAACATAGGCAGGAAGAGGGATGAGGTCCTGTAGTGTGAGTTTCGGGAACTAGGCAGAAGGCTGAAGAACAGGACCTCAAGGGTGGCATTCTCGGGATTGCTGCCAGTGCTACATGATAGTAATGGTGAGAATTGGAGGAGACGGCAGTTGAATGCGTGGCTGAGGAGTTGGTGCAGGGGGCAGGGTTTTAGATTTTTGGATCATTGGGACCTCTTCTGGGGAAAGTGGGACCTGTACAGATTGCATGGGTTGCACCTGAACTCGAGGGGGAGCAATATCCTTGCAGGTAGGTTTGCTAGCATGGTTTGGGAGGGTTTAAACTAATTTGCAAGGGGGATAGGACCCAGAGCGATAGAGCAGTGAAAGGAGTAAAGCCAGATCTAACATACAGAGAGGCTTTGAGGAAAGAGAAGCAGAATAAACAGTGTAAAGACAGTAAGGTAGAAGGGCTGAAATGTGTGTACTTCAATGCAAAAAGCATCAGGAACAAAGGTGATGAACTGAGAGCTTGGATATATACATGGAATTATGATGTAGTGGCCATTACAGAGACTTGGCTGGCACCAGGATAGGAATGGATTCTCAATATTCCTGGATTTCAGTGCTTTAAAAGGGATAGAACGGGGGGAAAAAGGGGAGGAGGGGTGGCATTACTGGTCAGGGATACTATTACAGCTATGGAAAGTGTGGGTAATGTAGCAGAATCCTCTTTTGAATCAGTGTGGGTAGAAGTCAGGAACAGGAAGGGAGCAGTTACTCTATTGGGAGTATTCTATAGGCCCCCTGGTAGCAGCAGAGATACAGAGGAGCAGATTGGGAGGCAGATTTTGGAAATGTGCAAAAATAACAGGGTTGTTATCATGGGTGACTTTTAACTTCCCTAATATTGATTGGCACCTGATTAGTTCCAATGTTTTAGACGGGGCAGAGTTCGTTAAGTGTGTCCAGGATGGATTCCTGTCACAGTATGTTGACAGGCTGACTAGGGGGAATGCCATACTAGATCTAGTATTAGGTAACGAACTGGGTCAGGTCACAGATCTCTCAGTGGGTAGCACTCCCTGGCCTTTAGCATTATCATGGAAAAGGATAGAATCAGAGAGGACAGGAAAATTTTTAATTGGGGAAGGGCAAATTATGAGGCTATAAGGCTAGAACTTGTGGGTGTGAATTGGGATGATGTTTTTGCAGGGAAATGTACTATGGACATGTGGTTGATGTTTAGAGATCTCTTGCAGGATGTTAGGGGTAAATTTGTCCCCGTGAGGAAGATAAAGAATGGTAGGGTGAAGGAACCATGGGTGACAAGTGAGGTGGAAAGTCTAGTCAGGTGGAAGAAGGCAGCATACATGAGGTTTAGGAAGCAAGGATCAGATGGGTCTATTGAGGAATATAGGGAAGCAAGAAAGGAGCTTAAGAAGGGGCTGAGAAGAGCAAGAAGGGGGCATGAGAAGGCCTTGGCAAGTAGGGTAAAGGAAAACCCCAAGGCATTCTTCAATTATGTGAAGAAAAAAAGGATGACAGGAGTGAAGGTAGGACCGATTAGAGATAAAGGTGGGAAGATGTGCCTGGAGGCTGTGGAAGTGAGTGAGGTCCTCAATGAATACTTCTCTTCGGTATTCACCAATGAGAGGGAATTTGATGATGGTGAGGACAATATGAGTGAGGTTGATGTTCTGGAGCATGCTGATATTAAGGGAGAGGAGGTTTTGCAGTTGTTAAAATACATTAGGACAGATAAGTCCCCGGGGCCTGACGGAATATTCCCCAGGCTGCTCCATGAGGTGAGAGAAGAGATTGCTGAGCCTCTGGCTAGGATCTTTATGTCCTCGTTGTCCACGGGAATGGTACCGGAGGATTGGAGGGAGGCGAATGTTGTTCCCTTGTTCAAAAAAGGTAGTAGGGATAGTCCGGGTAATTATAGACCAGTGAGCCTTACGTCTGTGGTGGGAAAACTGTTGGAAAAGATTCTTAGAGATAGGATCTATAGGCATTTAGAGAATCATGGTCTGATCAGGGACAGTCAGCATGGCTTTGTGAAGGGCAGATCGTGTCTAACAAGCCTGATAGAGTTCTTTGAGGAGGTGACCAGGCATATAGATGAGAGTAGTGCAGTGGATGTGATCTATATGGATTTTAGTAAGGCATTTGACAAGGTTCCACACTATTCAGAAAGTTAGAAGGCATGGGGGATCCAGGGAAGTTTGGCCAGGTGGATTCAGAATTGGCTTGCCTGTAGAAGGCAGAGGGTGGTGGTGGAGGGAGTACATTCAGATTGGAGGATTGTGACTATTGGTGTCCCACAAGGATCTGTTCTGGAACCTCTACTTTTCGTGATTTTTATTAACAATCTGGATGTGGGGGTAGAAGGGTGGGTTGGCAAGTTTTCAGATGACACAAACGTTGGTGGTGTTGTAGATAGTGTAGAGGATTGTCAAAGATTGCAGAGAGACATTGATAGGATGCAGAAGTGGCCTGAGAAGTGGCAGATGGAGTTCAACCTGGAGAAGTGTGAGGTGGTACACTTTGGAAGGACAAACTCCAAGGCAGAGTACAAAGTAAATGGCAGGATACTTGGTAGTGTGGAGGAGCAGAGGGATCTCGGGGTACATGTCCACAGATCCCTGAAAGTTGCCTCACAGGTGGATAGGGTAGTTAAGAAAGCTTGTGGGGTGTTAGCTTTCATAAGTCGAGGGATAGAGTTTAAGAGTCGCGAGGTAATGATGCAGCTCTATAAAACTCTGGTTAGGTCACACTTGGAGTACTGTGTCCAGTTCTGGTCGCCTCACTATAGGAAGGATGTGGAAGCATTGGAAAGGGTACAGAGGAGATTTACCAGGATGCTGCCTGGTTCCGAGAGTATGCATTATGATCAGAGATTAAGGGAGCTAGGGCTTTACTCTTTGGAGAGAAGGAGGATGAGAGGACTCATGATAGAGGTATACAAGATATTAAGAGGAATAGATAGAGTGGATAGCCAGCACCTCTTCCCCAGGGAATACAAGAGGACATGGCTTTAAGGTAAGGGGTTGGAAGTTCAAGGAGGATATTAGAGGAAGGTTTTTTACTCAGAGAATGGTTGGTGCATGGAATGCACTGCCTGAATCAGTGGTGGAGGCAGATACACTAGTGAAATTTAAGAGACTACTAGACAGCTATATGGAGGAATTTAAGATGGGGGCTTATATGGGAGGCAGGGTTTAAGGGTGGGCACAACATTGTGGGCTGAAGGGCCTGTACTGTGCTGTACTATTCTATGTTTGAAAGAGCAGAGCTACAAGGAGGTAGTCATACCTAAGTTGCATGGAGGCAGGTACCTGTGTGACTGTCAGAGCGAAAGGGAATAGGCAGCCAGCACAAAGTATCTCTGTGGTTGCTCCCCTCAATAATAAATATACCGCTTTGGAAACTGTTAGAAGAGGGTGGGGGGATGAGGGGGAAACTGCAGCCACTGGATCTGGCTCTGTGGCTTAGAAGAGAAGGGTGGGGGAAAGAAGAGTGTGTTCAAGATAAGAGATTCCATAGTTAGAGGAGCAGGCAGAAGATTCAAAAGATGTGAAGGAACCAGATGGTATGTTGCCTCCCGGGTGCCAGGGTCAGGGATGTCTCAGATGGAGTCCACAGCATTCTAAAGGGGGAAGGTAAGCAGCTAGAAGTCATGGTGGATATTGGTACCAATGACATAAATAGGAAAATGGAAGAGATCTTGAAGAGAGAATATAGGGAGTTAGTTAGAAAACTGAAAAGCAGGACCCCCAAGAGTACTAATCTGTCGATTGCTGCCTGAAGCACACCAGTAAGAGTAAGAATAGTATGATTTGGCAGATGAATGTGTGGCAAAGGAATTGGTTCAAAGACAGCGTTTTGGATTTCTGGATAATTGCGATTACTTCTGGGGAAGGTACAACTTTTATAAAAAGGACAGGTTACACCTGAACCCGGGTAGCCAGAATATGAGGTACAAATTGCAATGGGAGATAGAAAAGCCATATAAAAAGTGCAATGTTTCAATAGTCACGGGGGAGTGCAATATGCAGGTAGATTCGGAAAGTCAGGTTGGTGCCGCATCCAAAGAGAGGAGATTTATAGAATGCCTACAAGGTGGTTTTTTTTAGAGCAGCTTGTGGTTGAGCCTACCAGGTGAAAGGTAATTCTGGGTTGGATGTTATACAATAGACCAGATTTGATTGGGGAGTTTACGACAGTGATCATATTATGATAGAATTCATCATGCAGTCTTAAGAGGGAGAAACTAAAATTAGATGTATCAATATTACAGTGGGGTAAAGGGAGTTACAGAGGCATGAGAGAGGAGCCGACCAAAGTTGATTGGAAGTGGACTCTACAGGTTTGACGGCAGAATAGCAATGCTGGAGTTCGTGGGAGCAATTTGGAAGGTGCAGGATAGATCCAAAAGATGTAGTAGTATTCTAAAGGCAGGATGACACAACTGGCTGACAACAGAAGTCCGAGACAACATAAAAGTAAAAGAGAGGGCATATAATATAGCAAAGATTAATGGGAAGTTAGAGGATTGGGAAGCTTTTAAAAAGAAACAAGGCAAGCAACAGAGAGAAAAGATGAAATATGAAGGTAAGCTAATCAATAATGTAAAAGAGGATACCAAAAATATCAAAAGTGAGAGGCAAGAGTGGAATCAAACCACTGAAAAATGACACCCATCAATTTCCACTTTAAATATACGCAATGACTTGGCCTCCAAGCCATCAGTGGCAATAAATTGAATAGATTCATCACCCTCTGGCTAAAATTCTTCCTCATCTCTGTTCTAAATCAACATCCCGCTATTCTGGCGCTCCATATCCACTCTATCTAGGCCTTTCAATATTTGATAGGTTTCAATTAGATCTTCCCCGATCCTTCTAAACTCTGTGTGTACAGGCCCAGAGCCATCAAATAATATGTTAACCCTTTCATTTCCAGGATAATTCTTGTAGACCTCCTCTGGACACTCTCTAATGCCAGCACATTTTTTTCTTAGATAAAGGATGCAAAACTACTCACAATACTCCAAGTGTGGTCTGACCAATGCCTTATCTAAAGCTCCAGCATTACATCCTTGTTTTTATAATCCAGTCCTCTCAAAAATGAATGCTCACATTGCATTTGCCTAGTTTACCACCGACGCAACCTGCAGGTTCACCTTGAGGGAATCTGGCACAAGGACTTCCAATTCCCTTGCAATCTCCGATTTCTGAGTTTTCTCTCCATTTATGACTTTATTCCATCTACCTAAATGCATATCCGTACACAGTATTCCATATGCCACTTTGCCCATTCTCCGAATCTGTCTAAGTACTTCTGCAGAGTCCCTACTTCCTCAGCACTACCAGGCCCACCTCCATCTTTCTATCATTGGCAAACCTGGCCACAGAGCTCCTTTATTCCCACCCTTTGTGTTCTGCCATTCATTCAATCATCTATCCATGCTTGTATCTTTCCTGTAATACACGGGCTCTTGTTTAGAAACCTCATGCCTGACACCTTGTAAAAGGCCTTCCGAAAATCCAAGTAAACAACGAACACTGACTCTCCTTTGTCTATCCTGCCAGTTATTTCCTTAAAGAATTCCAACAGATTGTCAGGCAAGATTTTTCAATTAAGGAAACCACATTGATGTCAAGACTATTTTACGTGAATCCAAGTACCCTGAAATCTCATCTTTAATAACGGACTCCGACATCTTACCAACCATTCAAGTCAGGCTAACTGGCTTATATTTTCCTGTCTGTTGCTCCCTCTTAAAAGGAGAGTGACATTTACAGTTTTCCAGTCCTCCAGAACCATTTCAGAAGCTAGAGATTGTTGAAAGATCATTACTAATGTCTCCACAATCTCCTCAGCTACCTCTTTCAGAACCCTGGGGTGTAGTCCATCACCCCCATCAGGTGACTCATCTACCTTCAGACCTTTCAACTTTCCAAGCATCTTCTCCTTAGTGAAAGCAATTACACTCACTTTTATCCCCCAAGTATTGTCAAATTTCTGATCTACTGCTAGTGTCTTTCACAGTGAAGACTGATGCAAAATACTTACTCAGTTCACCTGCCATTTCTTTATCCCTCATAACTACCTCTCCAGTATCCTTTTCCAGCAGTATAATATCCACTTGCCTCTTTTATCTTTATATATCTGAAAAAAACTTTTGGTATTTTGTTTTATACAAGTAACTAACTTACCTACATATTTCATCTCTTCACTTATTGCTTTTTTAGTTGCCCTCTGTTGGTTTTTAAAAGTTTCACACTAATTTTTGCTATTTTACATGCCCCCCTTCCCAAACCAATGTAAGTAAATAACACTCAACAGAAGTGATACAGAGTGTGGAAATATGGCACCAGATGGGGAGGGGGAGTTGGTGCTTCTGCTAGCGTGGGTGGGGTGGTGTCGATGTTTTTGCTGCTGCTTGTGTGAAGGGAGGTGGAAGGGGGGCTTCAATGTTTCTATTGTTCATTCTACGGTGTTTCTTTGTTGTGTGGATGTCTGTGAAGAGGACAAATTGCAGGTTGTATGCGATATACATACTCCGATATTAAATGAACCTTTGAGCCTTTAAACTGTGCAGAAGTCTTAGGCGCCCCGATCTTTTAATACAAATTTTGATTTAGATATTTAGTTTTTGTCTTCTGCATTAGTGTGTCAATAAAAAAGAGCAAATTTTAGATTTCCAAATATTATTTTCCAAAAAATTAAATGTTGCAAAGTTTTGATTTCATTAAAGTAACATATTAAATAACTCCATTTTTCAAATCAAAACTTGATTAGTTTTCAGGTATATAACCCAGTGCATGTTTAAACAAAGATAACAATGGGGATGCTAATAATCAATAGACAATAGACAATAGGTGCAGGAGTAGGCCATTCGGCCCTTCAAGCCAGCACCACCATTCACTGTGATCATGGCTGATCATCTACCATCAGTATCCAGTTCCTGCCTTATCCCCATAACCTTTGAATCAATGAGATAATGTGCTGAATCAACTGAACAGATTAACTGAAATAAAAATGGGTGTAGAGGGAATCAAATTGGGCAAAGGTCAACTAAACTAAAAGGCAAGGGTGCAGCAGATGTGACAGCTTAATCTTTAAATAATCAATTCTTACATCTGGGTAAGAGTGAGCAAAGCAACAAGACACAAGGTGATCATCCTGCTTCAGCACGGGCTCTCCCAAGTTGAAATTTCATGGCAGACAGGAGTTTCAAGATGAATTGTCTGAACTCTTCTGATGAAGCACAAAGAAATGGGTAAGATTGAGGACCAGAAACCCAGTGGTGGGCCATGGAAACTGAGTGCAGCAGGATAAGAGAAACTGACGTCCCTTCACTGCCGTCAGCTGTGAACTCACAGAAACCAAAGGAACCCGAGTATACCCCTCTACAACCCAGAGCTACCATGTTAGAAGTGGTCTTCATGGAAGAGTTGCTGCCAAAAAGCCATTCCTCCAAATTGGAAACAAAGCCAAGCCACACCTACACACAAAAACACGGGGACTGGGGTGCTGAACAATGGCAGCAAGTGCTCTGGATTGACAAGCCGAAATTTGATAATTTTGTCTCAAACAGGAGGCAGTTTGTCCACAGGAGAGCTGGAGAGCACTACATGGATGAGTATCTGCAGCCAACAGTGAAGCACGGCGGAGGTACCCTACATGTTTGGGGCTGTATTTCTGCAAATGGAGTTGGTGATCTGGTCAGAAATAATGGAACACTCAATGCTGAGAAGTACAAGCAGATTCTTATCCATCATGGAATGCCATCAAGGAGACATCTAATCAATTCCATCTTAATCCTAGAGGAGGTGAATGACCCCAAACACAGGGCCAAGGTCATAAAGAACTATCTTCAGCAAAAAGAACAAGGAGTTCTACAACAGATGGTATGGCCTGTACGGAGCCCTGATCTCAATATCATTGAGGCTGTCTGGGATTACTGGAGGGACAGAAGCAAGCAAGACTGCCAAAGTCTGCAGAAGAACTGTGGCAAGTCCTCCAAAATGCTTGGGACAACCTACCATTCAATTTTCTTGTAAATCTGCATGACAATGTACCTAAGGGAATTAATGTGGTGTTAAAGGCCACACTAATTCACACTAAATGTTGATTTGATTCCATTTTTTTTTACTGTTCTCTGCTCTTTATAGTAATTTTTGGATATTTAGTAACTTCATTTAATTATTTTAAAAGCATCTTCGTTTTACAGGATTTTTGTACGTGTTTAAGAATTTCGTAGCATGCTCTCAGTGTTCCGCCAAACAATGCGTAGCCAGTGAGGGTGCAGGGGAGAATTAGTAGGTTGGTGCCTGGAGTTGAGGGTGTAACTTATGAAGAAAGATTGGGTAAGCTAGGCATTTTCTGCTTGGACTGAAGGAGGACAAGAGGTAACTTGATAAAGGTGGACAAGATGAAAGTGGGTACTCTGAGAGGGCTTAATTTTAAGGTGATTGGAGGAAAGCATAGGGGGAATGTTAGAGGTAGGTTTCGTTACACAAAGAGTGGTGGGTTCATGGAGCACTCTGACAGGGGTGGGGGTAGAGGCAGATACTGTTCACTAGGAGGTGTTAACATACTCTTAGAAAGGAACATGGACTATGTGGGAGGAAAGGAATAGACTGCTCATGGAGTAGGTTAAAACATCAGTACAACATTGGCAGGTACTGTGCTGTACTGCTCTATACTCTAACTCAGTGGCAAACACTCATTGGTCTGCACAAATTGTATTTGTCTTCCCATACAGTAAGGGAATGGTGCTGTCTGGTACATTCCAGGCTGCAGGAGTATATGCTAATGGATGGAGGACAGTCCAGGCTCCTTCCTCTGCTGGGCATGGAGGGGCTGAGCTTAGTGGGAAAGCCCCTCAAACACCAGAAGAGTTTAGTGAAAATCTTGCTTGCAGTAGCATCATAGGTATGTAGGTTCAGACAACACACAAGACATAAAATATATTGAACAGTGAACAAAAAATGTGCTTAGTAAGACATCAGTGCTAAAATAGAACATAGCAGAGACAAGTCCATGGTAGTGCGAGAGAATATGCATGAGGTTTTGGGGCACTTGAAAATACATTATACATATATACATAGCTGAAGGTAGCATGGTTTCCTTCAAGGGAGATCCAGCATTGACAAATGTATTGGAGTTTTTTGAGGAAGTAGCAAGTAGGATAGACAAAGAAGAGACAGTGGATAGACAAGAGATTCTGCAGATGCAGGAAATCTTGAGCAATCCACACAGAACACTGGAGGAATGCCTGGTCTCACAATTACCTGCCAGCTTGTACTCTTCCCCCTGCACTCAACTTCTTATTCTAGCTTCTATCTCTTTCATTTCTAGTCCTGATGAAGGGTCTCAGCCCAAAATGTTGACTGTTATTTGCTTCCGTAGATACTGCCCGACTTGATGAGTTCTTCCAGCATTTTATGAGTCAGTGGATGCTGTTTACTTAGATTTTCAGAGGGCTTTTGATAAAGTGCTACACATGAGGCTGCTAAATAGGGTAGCAGCCCATACTATTATCGAAAAAGTACTAGCAGAGATGGAAGACTGGCTACACAAGAGATGCAGAAAGCAAAGAGTGGAAAAAGGAGGGCCTCTTCTAGTTGGCTGTCAGTGACTGGTGGTGTTCTGCAGGGATCAATGTCGGACTGCTACTTTACATGTTATACATTAAAGATTTAGATTACAGAGCTGATGGCCTGGCCCACACTTAGATTCAGTGCATCTCACAGCACACAGTCCTGACCTTAGAATGCACCAGCTTTCAACATTTGGTTCTGGCTGAACATCCTGTTACTTGAAAACCAAAGACCGTCTTTCATCAAGTTAATGGGCTGCTAATCCAAGTTGACACGTGTATCTGCACCTACACTGTGTGAAGTCTGCTGCTAAGCAGCTGTTTGAGATAATCTTTGATAAATACTTCTGCAACTTTCGCAGAACTTCCTGTAGATAATAATCTCATGGTGTTAGAGGTTCACACAGCATGAAAATAAGCCCTTCTGCCCATGAGTCTGCACTGAGCACCAAGCATCTGCTTACACAGCTTGTACGAATTCCGTTTTCAACCCACATTCCCATCAACTACCCCCATCCCCCCCCGATTATAGGCAATAGACAACAGTCGATAGGTGCAGGAGTAGGCCATTCGGCCCTTTGAGCCAGCACCACCATTCACTGTGATCGTGGCTGATCATCTACTATCAGTATCCAGTTCCTGCCCTATCCCCATAACCTTTGATTCCACTATCTTTAAGAGCTCTATCCATCTCTTTTTTGAAAGCATCCAGAGACTTGGCCTCCACAGCCTTCTGGGGCAGAGCATTCCATATATCCACCACTCTCTGGGTGAAAAAGTTTTTCCTCAACTCCATTCTAAATGGCCTACCCCTAATTCTTAAACTGTGGCCTCTAGTTCTGGACTCACCCATCAGCGGAAACATGCTTCCTGCCTGCAGCGTGTCCAATCCCTTAATAATCTTATATGTTTCAATAAGATCCCCTCTCAGCCCTCTAAATTCCAGAGTATACAAGCCCAGTCGCTCCAATCTTTCAACATATGACAGTCCCACCATCCCGGGAACTAACCTTGTGAACCTACGCTGCACTCCCTCAATAGCAAGAATGTCCTTCCTCAAATTTGGAGACCAAAACTGCACACAGTACTCCAGGTGTGGTCTCACCAGGGCCCTGTACAGCTGCAGAAGGACCTCTTTGCTCTTATACTCAATTCCCCTTGTTATAAAGGCTAGCATGCCATTAGCTTTTTTCACTGCCTGCTGTACTTGCATGCTTGCTTTCAGCGACTGATGTACAAGAACACCTAGATCTCGTTATGCTTCCCCTTTCCCTAACTTGACTCCATTTAGATAATAATCTGCCTTCCCGTTCTCACCACCAAAGTGGATAACCTCACATTTACCCACATTAAACTGCATCTGCCCACTCACCCAGCCTGTCCAAATCACCCTGCATTCTCATAACATCCTCCTCACATTTCACACTGCCTCCCAGCTTTGTGTCATCGGCAAATTTACTAATGTTACTTTTAATTCCCTCATCTAAATCATTAATATATATTGTAAACAGCTGCGGTCCCAGCACTGAACCCTGCGGTACCCCACTGGTACACCTGCCATTCCGAAAGGGACCCGTAATCGCTACTCTTTGTTTTCTGTCAGCCAGCCAATTTTCAATCCATGTCAGTACTCTGCCCCCAATACTATGTGCCCTAATTTTGCCCATTAATCTCCTATGTGGGACTATCAAAGGCTTTCTGAAAGTCCAGGTACACTACATCCACTGGCTTTCCCTTGTCCATTTTCAAAGTTACATCCTCAAAAAAGTCCAGCAGATTAGTCAAGCGCGATTTCCCCTTCATAAATCATGCCGACTCGGACCAATCCTGTTACTACTATCCAGATGTGTCGTAATTTCATCTTTTATAGTTGACTCCAGCATCTTTCCCACCACCGACGTCAGGCTAACCGGTTATAATTCCATTTTCTCTCTTCCTCCCTTCTTGAAGAGAGGGACAACATTAGCCACCCTCCAATCCTCAGGAACTGATCCTGAATCTATAGAAAATTCTATCACTCACTTACAATGGCCAGTTAACCTTCCGACTTGTCGATGTTTGGGATGTGGGAGAAAACTGGAGCACCCGAAGAAAAACTATGCAGACATGGACAAAAAGCAAAAGCTCCACACACACAACATCCAAGGTCAGGATTGAAGATAAAGGCAGAAAATCTGGACCTCTCATCAAGTCAGGTGGCATCTGCGGGGAGAGAAGCAGAGTTAATGTTTCAGGTTTGAGGCCTTTGTCAAGTTTTCCAGGTTAGGATCGAACCCAGGTGCTCTGAGGCAGTACCACCATAACACATCTCAGTTGTTAAATGCTCCAGCAAGTACTCTTTGAAGGAATGAGCACATTCTAAGCACTTTAGGAAGTGGGTGAGTATCTTCACTGAGTTGTGAGTCCAGTGGCCCATACTATGTACATGTGGAATCAACAACACATATCAAATGAATTGTTTTCAGGAGCAACACACACAAGCTGGAGAAACTCAGCATGTCAGGCAGCATCTGTGGAGGGAAATGGACAGTTGATGTTTCAAGTCATATAACACAAATACTGGCCCTTTCAGCCCATCTTGTCCATGACGACTAAGGTGCCTGCATTTAGCCCATATTCCTCTAAATTTGTTTTAGATGTCATAATCTACCTCCAGGAAACAGGTTTGACACATAAGAGTTTCTTCAAGAAATGAATCCCATCCTAAGGACTGGGTCAAGATCCTTTTGTCAGGACTGCTCCCTAAAGGTCTCATGTTCTGGATGCAGGAGAGCAGAATTTCACCTGGAGTTGATAGTGAATGCAATTTACCTGGGAAAAATCAGTTGTGGGTTAGTTTTTACAGGAATAACAGCAGTGCATTAGGATTGAACATAGGCATCCTGAGTGAATAATAAGTACTATGGGGCCCCATGAAGGAAGTGAGCTATTACAGTTCTGGACAACCTCTGAATTTTTCTATCCTATTGAGAGAGAGGCTTAGAAGTTATCCTAGGTCACAAAAGGCAGATGGAGCAGTGTGAGTTTTTCTGTGTCCCCTATCTCCATCCTAATCTAATGATCAACTCCACACAGAACTCAATATGCAAAAGTTGTAACTCACCACTGGCTGGTTAGCAAGGAGCTCATGTGCATGTTACCTCACAGAGCAGGGAGAGAAGTGCCAGAGTGTGGACGGATGACTGGAGCTTTGATTGGAGCAGAAGTGTAATGAGAAGGTTGGGCTATGCCACTGTTGTGGGACAAAGATACAGGTCACAATTTAGTGCTTGGGAAGGATATCAGGAATTTAATTTGGTAGTCGTGAGGGTTTCAAGGGAGGTCTGTAGTCTGAGGGTACAAGGGGTAAGTTAATATCTTAAAGGGGGTCTATCACGGGGGGGGGACGGGGTTCAAGTATCAAACACTGTGGTGATGGCCCAGGGAAGTCACATCCTCTTTAAGCCACACAGAAGTAGGTGGACATGTCAGAAGCCGGTGTATATCATTCGGTAAAGCCCAAGGCTGAACTCTTACTGCTGTGTCATGTGCCTGCAGTAACCTATGTAGAATTGTTTCTGCTGCCCGTTGATTCAGCACACGCAGAAGAACGTCAACCACGTGACATCCATCTTTACACAGATTCTGTGAAAGGCTGCCTCAGGGCGCTGTGGACCCGATACACTTGGTCATCTTGTGGGAACTTTGTGGCAATTCTAAATTCCTTCACATAGGACACCACTGGTGATTTTGAAACACCTACCACCCTGCAGAAAAAGAATAGCCATTTATTAAGATGGCTTACTGCACCATTGATGCATGAGTGATTTTTGTACAACTCTCAGATCATACTTACATCATGGCTATAGATAGAATAGAACTGCACAATTGAGTCCCTTTGGCTCATCATGCCAATCTAAAATAATTCTATACATGACACAAGAGAAACTGCAGATGCTTTAAATCTGGAGCAACACACAAAATGCTGCAGGAGGACAGCGAGTCAGGCAGCATCAATGGAGGGAAATGGACTGCTGGTGTCTTGGGCCAAGACACTTCATCTTGACGTGCCATTGTATCTGCCTGCACCTGATCAACATCCCTCTGTTCTCTGCCTGTTCATGTACTGCTTCTGTCACCTTTCTAATATTCTAAGATTTCCAAATACTTTATCCACTTCTAACAGTTATAGTCATGGAGCAACACAGCACAGAAGCAGGTTCTTCGGCACAACTTGTCCATATTGATCAAGATTCATTGCTAGTCTCATTTGTTGATATTTGGCATGCATCCCGTTAAACCATTCCAATCCACGTACCTGCCAGTGTCTTTAAAATGTTGATATTGCAAAAACATCTGCAGCTTCCTCTATTAGCTCATTCCATATGTGCATTCCCCTCTGTGTGAAGCGGCCAGACTTGCTGAGTTCCTGCAGCATTTTGTGTGTGTTGCTCAAGATTTTCCAGCCTCTGCAGAATCTCTTGTGGTTTCAATGAGGTCCCACCCCATTTTTCTAAACTCCAATGTGTATAGGTCCAAGTCATCAAACACTCCTCATACATTAACCCTTTCATTACTGGGATCATTCTTGTGAACCTCCTCTGGACTCTCTCTAATGCCAGCACATCCTTTCTTGGTTTAGGGGCCCCAAACTGCTCACAATATGCCAAGTGTGGTCTGACCAATGCCACCTCAGAACTCTACGCTCCAAGGAATAAAGTCCTAGCGTACCCAACTTCTCGCTTTAACTGAGGCCTTTGTGTCCTGGCAATATTCTCGTAGATCTTCTTTTAGTATCTCTGAATGTCATAGTTATGGAAAACTAATTAAATAAATAATTTTACAGTTGGTAAGGCTGGGGTCTCAACCTTGCTGGCTGTCAGTGGTTAGCAATGTTTGGAGACAGGGCTTCCTTGCTGTAGACTCAGAAACACTTTGGTCTCACTGGCAAGAAGGGATGCTGAGAGAATATTGGTAGTGATTCCAGGCAATGGACTTGCACCAGCCAAACTTTTCCCATTCTATCCTCACTTCCATAAATTAAAATGTTTGGAACTTCCATCATTAAACTTTTCCACTTTTCACTAATTCTTCCGGGGCTAACCTCTCTACAGACAGTTATAAACCTACTCTGGGTTACATAGCATGGATGGGGAAGATTAATAATCCTTTGGAAATACCAGGACAACTTACTTTCTTTTTTTTTTGTTAAGTGTGATGAAAGGGAGAGATTATTCTGGTGAAAGCTGTTTGGATTCGAATCTGATTTTGTTAGAGTTACTAATGGTGCAAAGACAAAGAGATGGCATTCAATGCCTTCTTGTGGGAATCCAAGTTACTGCAAATAGGGGCCTGTTCGGCAGACTCATCACAGAAAATCAAAATACAGTACACTCCACTTTCTATCCTGACAAACCCAATTTGCTCTCCTTGAGACCAGGACAATGAGTGAACAAAATGCTGGAGGAACTCAGTGCCTTAGACTTCAGTCCAGATGACAAGTCTTGACCTGAATTATTGTCTGTCCATATCCCTTCCCCACAGATGCTGCCTGACCCAGAGTTCCTCCACCAGTTTGTTTTGGCGGCTCTAGATTCCAGCACCTGCAGTCTCTTGTGTTTGAGAGGTTTACTCAGCCTAATACACATCATTGCCAAAATGTTTACTGATCCCCCAGAAGGTATTTATTCCAGCTATTGATACCTGTATTGCATGGTTAAGGTGATTGTTGGGCTGGGAGCTGGCATGAACTTGATGGATTAAATGGCCCTTCAATACACTGTAATGCCTTTGCTTTATTTCCTGCTCCCTTGGTTTGAGGCATTGATTGGGAAAGGTAGAATCCTTCACAGAGAGGTGCTTTGAATATTCACTGATCTGGAACAGTGTGGTCAAATGACAACTAATCTTTCTCCATAATATCCGAACAAGCAATCCAAACCCAAAATTAAGTTGTCTAACTGTTGAATTAACAATCATTTTTTCTTTTAGATTGCTCATTGTCAGCCGGGTTACAATTTTTTTTAAAAGCCCTTAACTCCGAGTAGAGTCATCGGGACGTCATCATGACAACGTTTTTTTTAGCAGGCTTTCTTATTTTTATGAGGCTGAGTTGCTAGCTCGACGCTCAACCCAGCACAGATGGAAAGCGTGCAAGGGAGCCGGCTGGATTCGAACTCAGGAGTCTTCGCTCTGAAGTCTGGCACTGACGCCACTACGCCACCAGCCAGCGGGTTACAATAACTTAGAACTATTCTCCATGAGTTCATTGCAGTGAGCAGTGGGATGAGATATTGTATCCAAGACCAAGTGAGGCTTTCGGAAGCTGAGAGCAGAAAGACTCAAAAGAACCACTTCCCTCAACATTTCTGCTTTAGATCTTTGTTTTCCTAATGATGACTGAGCTGGCAAGAGTCAGAAATTAAACAAGAAATTGGTGGGCAATGAACAATCTGTCAAAGAAATTTAGAGGGTTGAGGAGCATCTGTGGGAGGAAAGGAAATGCTGATATTTTAAGTGAAACCTTGCATCAAGACTCTATAGGTTTCCCACAAATGCTGTTTGACCCACTGAGTTTCTCCAGCAAAGTGACCATTGCTGCAGATTCCAGCATCTGCTGTTGCTTGTGTATCCAGGGATTGTTGGGGATACTCAGCAAATCAGGCTGCATCTATCGAGACAGAAACAGAGATAAAAACTTAGGCCAATGGCCTATCATTAGAACCATGAAAGCTGAAATCTAAGGTGGCAGGGAAGGGGGAGCAGTGGCAAGAGAACAAAATCAATATCTGGTATTGTTGGTGATTTCCGACAGACAGCTGATTGATCAGAGTGAATCTGGCTCTTTGATCGCTCTACACCACACCCATCTCTGCAACAATGCGTAGAACTCTCAACATTAAACAGACGTATCTATATCTGTGTGTAACCAATCATCATTTATATAAATAATGGTAACTAGTTTCCAGGCCACTTGTGTTCAGTGGCTCCCTACCGTTCCAACAATGAGCTTTGTTTACATATCTTCTCCTTGTGATTTCAAAACCATCAATGCTTCTGAGTATCAACACATTCAATGGAAGTAGTTTGAAGAATGGTTCTTGCTTAAATTAATTCTCTGAATGGAAAGGGATCCAGAGATACTTAACACCAAATGGCTGAAGTGGCTTCCTCTGTGACATTACCCATTCAGTTAAACTTTTAGGAGATGTTACTTCCATGCAGGGCCAGCTGCTAATGTGCAAAAGAAGTTGAGGGTTAACATACACTCTTGTTTTCTATTTCCAGATCTGATGTAACATTAACACTGCTTCTTTGAAGTAACACGCTGACTTGCTGAGTGTTTATATTGTTTTCATTAGCTAATTTCAAACTTCCATCATCTGCTGGATTTTGTTTCCAAGAGCCCACCTTTACATTGTAAAATAAAGTTAAATATTGTTTAGAACTCTGTACACAGGCAGGTAACTTTGCTAACGCTATGTTAAAAAGACACACTGCATTTCATATCCTAGTCACACATTATTGAGGGAAACTTAATTACATATAATAACTAATTAAATGGACAGATTTAGGGTTTCAAACACATGCGTTATAATTTCAGGATTTTGTCTGGAGTTCTGGAGTTCAGCCATGATTTTAGCCTCACGTCAGCCTTGACTGATTTCATCTGATTTCAGTTTCATTTACACGAGCTCTGAAAATGGGAAGATAGACCCCGCACCAAGAAACACAACCCCTCTACAAACTGATCCATCAGCAGGAAGTTGTCAGGGGGCTACAGGTGTGAATCATTAATTTCTTGGTTTGCATGGGGATTGAAGGTACCTGTTTTGGAAGGGCATTTTACACAAATACCTATTATATTGTACATATATGCTCAAATCCTTAGATTACCTGGTGAAAGGGGGAGAAAAATATGCCCTTGCATGCCTCTCCGCTCTGTGGTTCCCTTGATAGAAAGGCTGTCCTTGGCTCTCCATTTCTATTTGTACAATGCAGCAAAATTTTGCAATTGTGGATGTTAATTAAGCACA
The DNA here is from genome assembly GCF_963921235.1 of Mobula hypostoma. Taxonomy (NCBI): domain Eukaryota; kingdom Metazoa; phylum Chordata; class Chondrichthyes; order Myliobatiformes; family Myliobatidae; genus Mobula; species Mobula hypostoma. The sequence goes on along the minus strand of NC_086097.1, from coordinate 168,005,118 downwards.
CAGAATGTAAAAACAAACAGAACAAAACATCATAATACACAGGGGAAATGTAAGGAGAGAACAGCATACATCAGGTCTCCATTTTAAAGTAATATAGAATTAACACTTACTGGGTTTCTGTTATTGTAACTGTAATTTCTTTTAACATTGTACAAATTGTACAAGTTATTCTGGACACATGAAAAGTATATACTCACAGAGACATAAAACACCTAGGTATAAAATATAAAGCAGTGTAATAGTTACTAAAAAGGACATGCCTTATTGCTACAGCGATTTTTGCTTATTTTCCAAACTGTACCACCACTTGTTCTGAGAATGTGATTTGCATAAATTATTCAAGTCTGAGAAATTTTCACACATCTCAAATTCTACAATATTTAAAATAAACTTTTCTAACATATCTCTTTATTAAAAGAGAAATAAAAATGTAATTCTCTTAGGCCAGACACAAAGGTTTACACCTTAGTTTTTTTTTCTGTTTCTTACTACTTACTTGCACAATAATAGCTGCTGATGGTACAAGAATTTAAGAGCCTATCTAATGGTGCTCACACATTCACAATGCCTGTGCATTTGTGAAGGTCTATGAATGACCAAAGAATTACCAAACATGTATACTTCTAGCAAAAAAAACCTTGGTTCCCATAGAAATAATTCCACGTTGCATTTTGGATGCCCGACTGGATTCCAATGTGTTAAAGCTGAGAATCCAAAACAAGGCATGATCTTGCAACATCTCATCACCTCTGACCCCTTCTTGTAAAGGTAAGTGGTTAATTTGCATAATTTATACATTTTTTTTACTAAAGAGCATTTTCCTTCTTTATAAACCAGAAAAAAAACTAATCTCTACAGATAAACATCCTGTCTGCAGCCACTGCTGTAGAAAGGGTTTTGACATAAAGCTGTACAGCGCAGTCAAACATACTTACATCTTAGCTCATTTTACAGGTACAGCCATAATCAAGGCACAAAGATCATCTACAAGTATTCTTTTCAATAAAGTTATACAAAATAATACATTTTACAGTCTGTACAAGATAATAATCCAGCAGTGAAACAAACAGAAAAGAGAAACAAACATTGGGACTATTTGTCCAGTCGTGAGTTAACCTTAAATGATCACACAGTGGACAGCTTAAACAAACGTTAGTGTGTGGCGGTTTCAGCTCACGTGGCTAGGTCAAAGCAGTCCCTGTTCAAGATCTAACGTGTGGTGAGACTCAATAACTCCAAGACCTCAGAAAATATCTCCTACATGTAGGACTCAGACACCCTGCCTCCTTACTAATCCTTCGCCTCAAGTGACTGAAGACCAGGTCCTTTTTTCAGCCGAACTGCAATTCTTAATGCTGAAAACCATGAAACTATTACATGTCCTGGTGCTGCTACATTGTGTGAACTTCCTCAACAAGTTTTTTTTTAATTACCCTGATGCAAAAAAGTGCATTGTCGTCCCTAATATATATTCCCCATCAAGTACTCTTGAGCATTGTGTTGTAAAGAAGCTCAGAGAGAAAGAGAGAGAGTGGGATCTGAAGATGGGGCTGTCATCGGCTGCCCGAGGACAGGGGCCGGCAGGGAGCAGCAGAGCCATAAGCTGTTGGGAGGCAGGCAGAGGTATTTACCCAGACTTCTGTTAGGACACAGGAGGTAACCAGAGGTCTTGGTAGAACCAGGGAGGAGAAACAAACTAACACAGAGTGAAGTGCACAAAAGAAAGTGAAGTCAGGAATGAAGAACAAACAGTGTTGAGAGAGCAAAGTTGACATACATCTCTCGCATTTCTTCCACCATGCGTGGGCAGGTCAAGGGTAAGGAAACCACCAGAGTCCAAAAAAATCAAGAAGTCACATTGATTCTCCATCACAACAGTTCATACTGGCGCAGGTGCATTCTCTGAATAATATCTCGACAGTCATTGAATACTCTGCGGATGTTTTCTGTGTCCACTGCACAGGTGAAGTGGGGGTAACAGTAGTGGCGCCCGTCTCCACTCGCTGTGCTGATCCTCTGCAGGAAGAAAGGGAAAGTGCAGTTATCTACCTGGCCTGTCAGTCTGAGATACAAAACCGTAAATGCCAGTCCATTATAACGGCAAACATTGATGAGACACAGGCAACAGCAGGTGCTGGAATCTGGAGCAGCAATCAATCTGCATGACGAACTCAGGTACGGGGTCTCAAAGTCAAAGTCGAGTTTACTGTCAAATGCACAAGCAATGAAAAACTTATTTGTAGTGGCAACTCAGGCACGTAGTATGTAAGCAGTATGCACAAAAACATAAACATACAGTACTGTGCAAAAGTCTTAAGCGTCATAGATCTTTTATATCAATTTTGTTTTAGATGTTTATTCTTTGTCTTCTGCATTAGTGTGTCAGGAGAAAAGAGCAAATTTTAGATTTCCAAATGTACATTTTCCAGAAAATAAATGTTAGAGAAATTTTTGTATTTCATTAAATTAAGTAACATAGTAAGTAATAGACTACTTTTCAAATAAAAACTTGATTACTCTAAGTACAGTTATAGCCCAGTGCATGATTAAACAAAGATAACAAACAGGTGCTAATGATCAGTGACATAATAAGTTTAATGAACTGAAACAGAAACAGAAGTAGAAGGAATCAAACTGGGCAAAGGACAAACAAACAAAAAGGTGAGGGTGTGGCAGATGTGACAGTTTAACCTTCAAATCATCAATTCTTACACTATGGCAAGAGTGAGCATAGCAACAAGACACAAGGTTGGTCATCCTGCATTAGCAAAGTCTCACCCAAGCAGAAATTGTGTGGCAGGAGTTTCAAGATGTACTGTCCAAGTTCTTCTGAAGAAGCAAAGAAACGGGCAAAGTTGAAGATCAGGAACACAGTGGTCGACCATGGACACTGAGTGCAGCAAACGAAAGATACATCAAACTGATGTCCCTTCTAAATTGGAAGACGTCCAGCACCGCTATCAGCTCTGAACACAGAACCACTGGAACCCAAGGACACGCCTCTACAGTCCGAAGAATTCAGAAGTGCTCTTCATGGAAGAATTGCTGCCAAAAGGCCACTCCTCCAAAGAGGAAACAAAGCCAAGAGTCACCTAGGCACAAAAACGCAAGCATGGGGAGCTGAACAATGGCAGCAAGTGCTCTGGGTTGACAAATCAAAATTTGAAATTTTTGTCTCAGACAGAAGACAGTTTGTCTGTATGAGAGCTGGAGAGCACTACATGGATGAGGGTGGCCAACAGTCAAGCATGGCAGAGGTTTCCTGCAGGTTTGGGGCTGTATTTCTACAAATGGAGTTGGTGATCTGGTCAGAATTAATGGAATCCTCAATGCAGATTCTCATCCATCACGTAATACCATCAGGGAGGCATCTGATTGATCCCAACTTCATTCTGCACCAGGAATATGACCCCAAATACATGGCCAAGGTCTTAAAGAACTATCTTCAGCAAAAAGAAGAACAAGGTGTTTTACAGCTGATGGTATGGCCTCCACAGAGTCCTGATCTCAACATCATTGAGTTGTCTGGGATTACCTGAGGAGAAAGAAGTAAGCGAGAGCCAAAGTGGGCAGAAGAACTGTGACAAGTTCTCCAAGATGCTTTGAACAACCTACCAGCCGATTTTTCTTATGAAACTGCATGACAGTGTACCTATTGATGCCATTTTAAGGGAAAGGGTGGTCACACGAAATACTGATTTGATTTAGTCGTTTTTACAGTTTACTGGCCTTTATAGTGTTATTATATTTAGAAACTTCTCATTTCGTTATTTTTGAAAGCATCTTCACTTTACAATTTTTTTACATCTGCTTAAGACTGTTGCACAGTACCGTAAATTGTACACAACTTTTTAAAAGAAAGCACACAATTAGAACAAAAGTCCATTTTAGTGCAAAGTGATCATATGTTGCTAAACTGCAGTGATTAGGATTTGCCAGTTGGTTCAAGAGCCGAATGGTTGAAGGGAAGCAGCTGTCTTGAACCTGGTGCTGTGGGATCGCAGGCTTCTGTACTTTTTGTCCAATGGCAGCTGCAAAAACACGGCATAGCCCAAATGGCAGGGATTTTGATGATGTATGCGATGTTTGTGAGGCAGTGCAGTACCTCCTGTAGGTACCACTGATGGTGGGGAGAAATGTGAATGTAATATGTTGGGCAGACCCAAAACATGGGCAATTTCTTTCCTCCCCATAAATGTTGCTAGACCTGCTAAAGTTCCTCCAGCAGATTGTTTATTAAAAGGCAATGAATATTCAAATAGATTTGTAATGAAATAATTTATTCACAAAGCCATGCAAATCTGCTTTTATTGGAGAACTAAATGACATGCTTTCAAAGTGTTTGTAAGATAAAAAGACACTCCTGGATACTTCACAGGGAGGCTTATTGAAACTCAGTATTGTACATGTCTGAACATGTCATTTGAAAACCTATCAGTGAGATAGGCCATAGAAGTACCTCAAGGAAGGAGAGGGAGGCAGAGAACTTTAGGGACAGATATCCAGAGCTTAGGCATCAGCAGTTGAAGCAATGGAAATCTGGGGATTTGCAAGAGGCTAGAATTCAAGGACTGGCCAAATCACATTGGCCCACGGGGTGATGCCAATGGATAATCTTCTACTATATCAGTGCCAATATGGAAAAGGACTGCAAGTTTCTGATCTCGCCTTCTCACAGTGGAGTATGTGTCTGAGCTGACCAGATGGGAAAGGGAAGGCAATCACCCGATGGATTAACAGGAGCAAAGCGCTGTCGTGTGAAAACAGCAAACACCTCGGGTGGGTGTGATGATTCTGCATCTTGGTACTCTTCTCGGCCCTGGTTGCTGGTTATCTTGCTAAATGGCTTCTGAGCTAACGAATCCTCGGATTGCTACTGCACCAGGTGAGGCTATTCGGCCCATCAACTTCACAAGTGGGAGATATGGCGTTAGCAGGTTTGTTGCACCCACTTTGTTTCGAAGCTGAGGGTAGGACAGACAGAGGGTCGCTGTTTTCATCAGCCAGTGGGTGAAGGATCAGGTGATGCACATTTAGAGCTCTGCCTATCCGATACAGAGGGAAGGTTCGGAAAGTCTTTTAGTGTTTTACAAAGAGAGTGGCTCTAACCTGGAATTCTCTGTATATGGAAACATGATCAATCAGGGCTTTCAAAGGCACTTGTACAGGTATTTGATAGGGAACAATGTGCAGGGCTGTGGAGAAACATATGGGAAATGGGACTGCTCTACTACGTGGCAGCAGGGCTAAATGGTCCCCTGATGGTATCTTCTATTGATTCAACCATACCAATTTCAATGGAATACTCACAAGAAACTCGTCTCGTACAAAATATTTAGCTCTTGTAACTCTGGCATCTTCTCCAGGTTCAGGGGTTGCTGCTTGTAAAACAACGCAAAAACATCAGTGTTAAAAAGCAGTTGATTACATTGCCATAATCACTGAGACTCACTGAACTGCTCGCTGAAGTGAAGCGACCCCACACCATACCCGCCATCTCTGTCAGTCACCCAGAAAGGCATTCCTTAAGGATCAGGAGCACCAGGCTCTCGACCCTGCCCTCCTACCCAACCCGACTGTGGATGGCCCTTCCCCTCCCTGATCTTCATGTCCCTCCATTGCCTAGATTCCAAAATATCTCAATCCCAGCCTTGATGCTCCAGTGAAGATCAAAATAAATGTTTGGGAGCAGTGCTGGGGGTGGTGAGAGTGCAAGGATGATTACCGATGCCTTATATTATGTTTGTTGCAATCTGTCATTCAACACTGGGGTAATCCCCACTTTGAAAACACAGGATCCAGAAATCTGCTGATGGTTGCAACCACAGTCACACCACAGGCTGATGCTGGGGGCCAGGTGTAACGATAACAGGTGCAGTGGGTCAGCAACGTGCTCCTTATTCTAAATAATGTTGATAACTAGACAACATTAGTCAAGTGCAGCATCTCGTCAAATGCCCAAACAAAACGACGAAGAGCACTGGAAGTGGGTCATCTGAGTTCAGCTGTAACTTCTAGACAAGTTTGAATAGGTAGATGGATGGGAGCCATATTGAGGCCTATTGTCCGGGTGCAGGTAGATGGGACTAGGCAGAGGACCAGGCTGGCATGGACTAGATGGGCCAAAGGGTCAGCTTCTGTGCTGTAGTGCTCTTACTGGGGCATGTAACATTGTCCAAGACCGACTCCACAACCTTTCTTTCTGACTATGGATTGGGACTTTTACCAATCCCACCCCCCCCCACCCCAACAGAGCAGAATGTTTCATGTGAACGATGACATTTTAGATAGTGCAGCACTCCCTCAGCAATGAACCAGAGCATTAGCCAATAGACGATAGACAATAGGTGCAGGAGTAGGCCATTAGGCCCTTCGAGCCAGCACCGCCATTCACTGTGATCATGGCTGATCATCCACTATCAGTATCCAGTTCCTGCCCTATCCCCATAACCTTTGATTCCACTATCTTTAAGAGCTCTATCCATCTCTTTTTTGAAAGCATCCAGAGACTTGGCCTCCACAGCCTTCTGGGGCAGAGCATTCCACATATCCACCACTCTCTGGGTGAAAAAGTTTTTTCTCAACTCCATTCTAAATGGCCTACCCTTAATTCTTAAACTGTGGCCTCTGGTTCTGGACTCACCCATCAGTGGGAACATGCTTCCTGCCTGCAGCGTGTCCAATCCCTTAATAATCTTATATGTTTCAATAAGATCCCCTCTCAGCCCTCTAAATTCCAGAGTATACAAGCCCAGTCGCTCCAATCTTTCAACATATGACAGTCCCACCATCCCGGGAACTAACCTTGTGAACCTACGCTGCACTCCCTCAATAGCAAGAATGTCCTTCCTCAAATTTGGAGACCAAAACTGCACACAGTACTCCAGGTGTGGTCTCACCAGGGCCCTGTACAGCTGCAGAAGGACCTCTTTGCTCTTATACTCAATTCCCCTTGTTATGAAGGCCAGCATGCCATTAGCTTTCTTCACTGCCTGCTGTACTTGCATGTTTGCTTTCAGTGACTGATGTACAAGAACACATAGATCTCGTGCTTCCCCTTTTCCTAACTTGACTCCATTAAAATAATTTGCCTTCCTGTTCTTACCACCAAAGTGGATAACCTCACATTTACCCACATTAAACTGCATCTGCCATGCATCTGCCCAATCACCCAGCCTGTCCAAGTCACCCTGCATTCTCATAACATCCTCCTCACATTTGACACTGCCACCCAGCTTTGTGTCATTGGTAAATTTGCTAATGTTACTTTTAATTCCCTCATCTAAATCATTAATATATATTGTAAACTGCTGCTGTCCCAGCACTGAACCCTGCGGTACCCCACTGGTCACCGCCTGCTATTCCGAAAGGGACCCGTTAATCGCTACTCTTTGTTTTCTGTCAGCCAGCCAATTTTCAATCCATGTCAGTACTCTGCCCCCAATACTATGTGCCCTAATTTTGCCCATTAATCTCCTATGTGGGACTATCAAAGGCTTTCTGAAAGTCCAGATACACTACATCCACTGGCTCTCCCTTGTCCATTTTCATAGTTACATCCTCAAAAAATTCCAGAAGATTAGTCAAGCACAATTTCCCCTTGGTAAATCCATGCTGACTTGGACCAATCCTGTTACTACTATCCAGATGTGTAGTAATTTCATCTTTTACAATTGACTCCAGCATCTTTCCCACCACCGACGTCAGGCTAACCGGTCTATAATTCCCTGTTTTCTCTCTTCCTCCCTTCTTGAAGAGAGGGACAACATTAGCCACCCTCCAATCCACAGGAACTGATCCTGAATCTATAGAACATTGGAAAATGATTACCAATGCGTCCACGATTTCTAAAGCCACCTCCTTAAGTACCCTGGGATGCAGACCATCAGGTCCCAGGGACTTATCAGCCTTCAGACCCAACAGTCTATACAACACCATTTCCTGCCTAATATAAATTTCCTTCAATTCATCCATTACCCTAGGTCCTTTGGCCACTATTACATCTGGGAGATTGTTTGTGTCTTCCCTAGTGAAGACAGATCCAAAGTACCTGTTCAACTCGTCTGCCATTTCCTTGTTCCCCATAATAAATTCACCCGCTTCTGTCTTCAAGGGCCCAATTTTGGTCTTAAATATTTTTTTCCTTTTCACATACCTAAAGAAGCTTTTACTATCCTCCTTTATATTCTTGGCTAGTTTACCTTCGTACCTCATTTTCTCTCCGCGTATTGCCTTTTTAGTTACCTTCTGTTGCTCTTTAAAAGTCTCCCAATCCTCCGGCTTCCCACTCGTCTTTGCTATGTTATACCTCTTCTCTTTTATTTTTATACTGTCCATTACTTCCCTTGTCAGCCACGGCCTCCCCTTACTCCCCTTAGAATCTTTCTTCCTCTTTGGAATGAACTGATCCTGCACCTTCCGATTATTCCCAGAAACACTTGCCATTGCTGTTCCACTGTCATCCCTGCTAGAGTATTGTTCCATTGAACTTTGGCCAGCTCCTCCCTCATAGCACCATAGTTCCCTTTGTTCAACTGTAATACTGACACTTCTGAGTTTCCCTTCTCCCTCTCAAATTGTAGATTAAAACTTATCATATTATGGTCACTACCTTCTAGTGGCTCCTTTACCTCGAGGTCCCTGATCAAATCCAGTTCATTGCACAACACTAAATCTAGAATTGCGTTCTCTCCGGTAGGCTCCAGTACAAGCTGTTCTAAGAATCCATCTCAGAGGGACTCCACAAACTCCCTTTCTTGGGGTCCAGTACCAACCCGATTCCTCCAGTCTACCTGCATGTTGAAGTCCCCCATAACAACTGTAGCCTAGATTTTAGTGCACAGGTCTCTGGAACAGCTTATATTCGTGACCCGGGCAGAAGAATGACCCATTGAGCTGTTACTGATGTGGTGGACGACCAGAAACTCTGGGTGGTCAATAAACATCAAATGTTATGGGGAGATCTGGGAACCAGACCCGGAGGTGTGACCAGTTCTGCAGCCCATACCTTAGATGCATTAGTCTTGGAAGGATTATAGCAAGGACATACCAGAAGAGTGGAAATTAAAATTAAACTACACACACTTGAAATCTGAAATAAAAACAGAAAATGTTGGAAACACCCAGCAAGACAGGCAGGAGCTGTGGGAGGAGAAACGGTTAACATTCCAGGTCAGATACTGAATCAGACAGAGGGTCCCTGATCTGAAATATTGACTCAGTTCCTCTCTTCACAAATACTCCGACCTGCTGAGTGTTTCCAGCAATTTTGGTTTCTAACCTGAAAAGTATCTGCACTCTAAAGGTTAAATTGTGAGGTTAGATAAACAAAGTACACGTTTGACTGAGGACATTGTGAGGAAGTAGGCAAGTATTCAGAAAGAAGTTGCTTTTTCTGGTTGAAGTGTCAAGGACTATTCTGGTTTAGTCAGTTTGTAGGCATTCAGAAGCCTGCCAGAGCGTTTGATTAGATCACCTTTCAAAATGGCTTGAAGCCTCAGCCTAAATCTGCCTGTGTTTCAGGGTGAACACTACCACACACAGAGGACAGTGGAAGTCTGGAACTCTCTTACAGATACGGTAGATGTGACTTGTAATTGCAGTGTCAGTTTAAGGAAGCTGGGTTAAACGCCAGCATGATCAGAGAACAACAGGGCAGATTTGGGGGGAGGTGCCTACAGCTGTTCCTATTTTCTTATGTTCTTGTTATGACTGCAGTTGTAACCTCAGTAAATGGTGGTAGTTGCTTGGTGAATAGTCGTCTCTTGTTCTGTACTCCTTTCTCTATTACACATAGGACGCCACCCACACTTCTAGGGTACTAGAAACATTACCGTCATCCGGAGTGGTGTAGCGCGTGTACTCTGGAAAGTAGTCTTCAATTTTGGATTTTCCCGCCAACACTTTCTCCGCCAGAAGGTCCTGCTTGTTCAGGAAGAGGATGACAGATATTGTTCGCAACCACCTGATGGAAAGAAAGAGCAGTGAGCACGCAGGAGGGCGAGAGTTGCGGTAACACAGCCCAAACCTCGTGGGCTCAGCAGCGCCACCTTGTGGCCTAGTACTTCAGCTCAGCTTCAGTTGATATAACATGCTATCAATACTAACAGCACTGAGGAGGTACAGGAGCCTGAAGACCCACACTCAGCATTTTAGGAACAGCTTCTTCCCCTTTGCCATCAGATTTCTGAATGATCATGATGAACACTACCTCGCTATTCCTCTTTTGCACTACTTATTTATTTTATTTTTTATGGCGGCTGAGAGCGACTTTTTGTGTCTCACATTGTGCTGTTGCCAAGACAACAAATTTCATGATATTCTGTACACCAGTGATAATAAATCTAATTCTGATCCTGTTTCCTGATTGAATCACATGGTCTGTTATTATGGGACTGAGAAACCCGGGAACAGAACCGTGGCTTTTGCTGTCATTGGGTGAGTCTGCACAGGAGGAGGCCACTCTGCCCATCGTGATAACCTTCTCTGTGCTACTTGCTCCTCAACCTGGCAGAAAGTGAGTTACTGGAGTTGGGAACAGGCCTGAGGTGGTGGTGGCTGGAGGTAGCCCACTTCATCACGAGCACAACCCTCCACACCACTGAGGACATCTTCAAAAGGCAGAGCCTCAAGAAGATCACATCCGTCATTAAGGACCCTCAGTTTCCAGGATATGCCCTCTTCTCACTGCCACCGTCAAGGTGGAGGCACAGGAGCCATCAGATTTCTGAACAGTCAGTGAACTACCTCACCATCTTGCTCCCTTATTGCACTATTTAGTTTTTATATATTCTTATTTTAAGTTATAGTGATTTTTGAAATGTATTACACTGTACTGCTGCTGCAAAACAACAAGTTTCACAACGTGTGTCAATTATAGTAAATCTGACTATGATATACCCCTCCGAGCACACAACCCCAACGCTCCCTGCCAAACACCTGAGAAACAGAAAGAATAGGACAGCAAGGCTATGAATCAAACAGGAATAAAAAATCCATTGATGCCAAAAGAAGGGAGTATTTCTTGCTTTTTATGTAACCAGGGATGTTGCTTGGTGCTTGGTAGCTCCTTCCCACCGGTGAATGCCACTTCCTGCCCTGTCTCCACTCAGTGTCTAAAGAGCACTCCAAGTGCCCTCTGCCCTGATGGTGTCAGAATTACACCGCACAGGAAGGGGTAGAATCCGGGTCTGTAGAGCTGTGAGGTAGCAACTCTACCGGCTACACCACTGGGATGTCCACCTGAATTTCTGCAGCAACATGGTGCCAGCAGGTCCCTGCCATCTGGGTGAGGGGATGGGCCTTCAGCAGGATAACCCAGACTGGCTATCTGCATCTGCACTGGGAGCAACTGGTTGCTGCAGCGGGGCTCTCTGGTCTAGAAGGTACAGGATTAAGGTCTCGGAAGAAATAACTCAGCTTTCAGCAGCTTCCTGAGATTAAAGCTTTGACTTATTGAGTCATTCAGCACAGATACAAGCCCTTCGGCCCATCTTCTCCGTGCTGTCCACCCACTACCCATTGATACTAACTCCATTGTATTTATTGCCTTGATGATTCACATGCTGGTCTAGAACCTGGGGTCTGTGAACCCCTCAGTTAATGGTAGGGGTCCATGGCATAAAGAAGGTTGGGAACACCTGAACTAGATACTTGTCAAATGTTGTGAAAGTCTGTGCATCCACCACCCACACAGGGAATATGTTCCTAATTCCAAGTACACTCGTGTGAATAGAATACGCCCTCTAAATCTGTGAGTGAAGGGAGGTTGTAAATACCCTAAAATGCTGGAGGAACTCAGTAGGTCAGGCAGTGTCTATGGAAAAGAGTAAACAGTCGCTGTTTTGGGCCAAGTCCCTTTACAGACTGGGAAGGAAGGGAGAAGGAGTCAGATTAAGAAGATTGAGGGAGCAGAGGAAGAAGTACAAGGTGGCAGATAAGTGAAACCAGGAGATGGGGATGATGATGATGTCGACTCAGGCCTGAGAGGCCAGCCTTGGGCATTTGCATACCTTACAAGGCGTGGAACGAGGGACTGTATGGCGCGCCGCTCCTCACACAGCCTTTTTGCAGTACAGTATTTTTCTTTATTTTACGAGGTCGAGTTGTGAGCTCAACACTCAACCCGGCATGGATGGAAAGCATACTCGGGAACGGCCCGACTGGATTCGAACCCGGGAACCTCCGTTCCGGAGTCCAGCGCTGATGTCACTGCGCCACCAGCCGGGAGATGGGGAGGGGTGAAGTAAAGTGCTGGGAACTTCATTGGTGAGAGAGATAAAGGGCTGGGGATAAGGGGGAAATCTATTAGAAGAGGACAGAAGGCCAAGGAAGAAAGGGAAGTGGGAGGAGCACCAGAGGGAGGTGATGAGCAGGCAAGGAGATAAGTTGAGAGAGAGAAACAGGAATGGAGATTGGCGAAGGATAGGAGGGGGTGGGCAATTACTGGAAGTTCGAATAATTGATGTTCATGACATTGTAGCGATGTGCTACACACAGCGCTAGAATAACCACACGGAGTCGGTGAGTTAGAGTTGCGATGAAAGAGATTTATTCAAACTTCGCGGCCTGCTTGAAAGCCTTCCCGTTCCCGCCCTCCCTGGGCGGGACTACTGTGGGGAATGCATATTCCCAGACCCTTTCTGCGCGCGGGATTTTCCCCCTGCTGGTGAAGATGGCCTGGCGCTCTTTTTGCTGCCGGCACTCTGCCTGCGCGCGCTGTTTCGTGAGCCGGTTCGTGGGTACCAGAAAGTGGGTCGCCACATAACCCCCCCCCCCCAGAACCGGCGATACCTCCCCCAATGTCCACAGTCTGGATCGGCCTCTGTTTGGGAGGTCTGCCCCTGTGCCGCGGTGCCTGAGCCTGGACCGGTTGCGCCAAGTCCACATGGGCCGGTTTGAGTCGGTCCACTGTGAAAACCTCCTCTCTCCCCCCTATGTCCAGCACGAACGTGGACCCGTTGTTCCTGATCACCTTAAACGGTCCCTCGTAGGGCCGCTGTAGCGGTGCCCGGTGTCCGCCCCGTCGTACAAAAAGAAACTTACAGTTCTGCAGGTCTTTGGGTACGCAGGTTGGGCTCTGTCCGTGCTGTGAAGTGGGTTTGGGGGCCAGGTTACCGAGCCTCTCCCGTAGTCTGTCCAGGACTGCTGTGGGTTCTTCCTCTTGCCCCCTTGGGGCTGGTATGAACTCTCCTGGGACGACCAGGGGCGCGCCGTACACCAACTCGGCCGACGAGGTGTGTAGATCCTCTTTGGGCGCCGTGCGGATTCCGAGGAGGACCCAGGGAAGTTCGTCCACCCAGTTAGGCCCCTCCAGGCGGGCCATGAGAGCCGATTTCAGGTGACGGTGGAAGCGCTCCACTAGTCCGTTCGACTGTGGGTGGTAGGCAGTTATGTGGTGTAGCTGTGTTCCTAAAAGTCTGGCCATAGCCGACCACAGGCTGGAGGTGAACTGGGCGCCCCTGTCGGAGGTAATGTGGGCCGGTACCCCAAAGCGTGCTACCCAGGTTGCGATCAGTGCTTGGGCGCAGGATTCGGAGGTGGTGTCGGTGAGCGGGACTGCCATCTGGTGAACCGGTCTACCATAGTTAAGAGGTACCGCGCTCCTCGTGACACTGGCAGGGGCCCCACGATATCCACATGAATGTGGTCGAACCTCCGGCGGGTGGGTTCGAACCGCTGCGGTGGAGCCTTGGTGTGCCGCTGCACCTTGGCCGTTTGGCATTGCATACACGTTTTGGCCCATTCACTGACCTGTTTACGAAGTCCATGCCACACGAACCTGTTGGAGACCAGCCGGACAGTTGTCCTGATGGAGGGGTGCGCTAAGTTGTGAATGGACTCGAAAACCCGCCGGCGCCAGGCTGCTGGGACGACGGGGCGGGGTTGGCCGGTAGCTACGTCACACATAGGGTCCTCTCACCTGGGCCTACGGGGAGGTCTTGGAGCTGCAAACCGGAGACTGCAGTCCTGTAACTGGGGATCTCAGCGTCTGCCTGCTGTGCCTCTGCCAGCACTGCATAGTCCACCCCCTGGGACAGGGCCTGTATGGTAGGTCTGGAAAGTGCGTCTGCCACGACATTGTTCTTTCCAGAGACATGCCGGATGTCCGTCGTGTACTCGGAGATGTAGGACAGATGTCACTGCTGGCGGGACGACCAGGGGTCGGACACCTTAGTGAACGCAAAGGTAAGCGGTTTGTGGTCTGTGAACGCGGTGAAAGGCCTACCTTCTAGAAGTACCTGAAATGTCAGATTGCCAGGTATAGTGCCGATAGCTCCCGGTTGAAAGCACTGTATTTGAGTTCGGGTGGTCGTAGGTGTTTGCTGAAGAACGCCAGGGGTTGCCAGCGACCCTCGATGAGTTGTTCCAGCACTCCACCGACTGCTGTGTTGGATGCGTCCACCGTGAGGGCAGTAGGAATGTCCGTTCTGGGGTGCACTAGCATCGCGGCGTTTGCCAAGGCTTCTTTGGTTTTAACGAAAGCGGTTGCGGCCTCTTCGTCCCAGGTAATGTCCTTGCCCTTACCCGACATTAGAGTGAAGAAGGGGCGCATGGTTCGGGTTGCTGAGGGGAGGAAACGGTGGTAGAAATTCACCATACCCACGAATTCCTGCAAGCCTTTGATTGCGTTGGGTCGGGGGAAGTTGCGGACCGCGTCTACCTTGGCGGGCAGCGGGGTTGCCCCGTCTTTAGTAATCCTGTGGCCCAGGAAGTCGATGGTGTCGAGTCCGAACTGGCATTTGGCTGGATTGATTGTAAGGCCGAATTCACTCAGGCGGGAGTAGAGCTGGCGGAGGTGGGACAGATGCTCCTGCCGACTACTGCTGGCTATGAGGATGTCGTCCAAATAGATGAATGCAAAGTCCAGGTCGCGTCCCACCGCGTCCATTAGCCGCTGGAAAGTCTGTGCGGCATTCTTTAGACCAAACGGCATTCGGAGGAATTCGAAAAGTCCGAACGGGGTGATAAGTGCTGTTTTGGGGATGTTGTCCGGATATACAGGGATTTGATGGTATCCCCGGACGAGGTCTACCTTGGAAAAGATCCTTGCGCCGTGTAGGTTTGCTGCAAAGTCTTGAATGTGCGGCACAGGGTAGCGGTCTGGCGTTGTAGCCTCGTTCAGTCTGTGGTCGTCGCCGCATGGTCTCCAGCCCCCCGTTGCCTTGGGCACCATGTGAAGGGGGGAGGCCCATGGGCTGTCGGACCGTCGTATGATCCCTAATTCCTCCATCTTCTTGAACTCCTCCTTTGCCAGTCGGAGCTTGTCCGGGGGAAGCCTTCGAGCACGGGCGTGGAGGGGTGGTCCCTGGGTCGGGATGTGGTGCTGTACTCCGTGTCTGGGCATGGCTGCCGTGAACTGTGGTGCAGGACTGATGGGAAATCCGCCAGGACCCTGGTGAATTCATCGTCGGACAGCGTGATGGAGTCCAGGTGTGGGGCTGGCAACTGTGCTTCACCCAGGGAGAACGTTTGAAAAGTCTTGGCGTGGACTAATCGCTTCCCTTGCAAGTCGACCAGCAGGCTGTGGGCTCGTAGAAAATCTGCCCCCAGCAGTGGTTGGGCCACGGCGGCCAGTGTGAAGTCCCACGTGAACCGGCTGGAGCTGAACTGTAGCCGCACCGTGCGGGTGCCGTAGGTTCGTATTGTGCTGCCATTAGCGGCCCTCAGGGTGGGTCCCGGTTCTCTGTTGCGGGTGTCGTAACTCGTTAGAGGTAAGACGCTGATCTCCGCTCCGGTGTCGACCAAAAAGCGGCGTCCCGACTGCTTGTCCCAGACGTACAGGAGGCTGTCCTGATGGCCAGCCGCCGTAGCCATCAGCGGCGGCTGGCCCTGGCGTTTCCCGGGAATTTGCAGGGCGGTCTGCAGCGTCGGGCCTCCGTGCCCCACCGCTGGTGGTAGAAACACCATTGTTCGTTGGGCTCCTCACTCCCGTCGCCGGGTTTTGTAGGCTCTGCTGCCGGGCCTGGTCTGGTCTGTCGTTGGGCATGCGGCTTGGTGATCTGTGCGACGGATGCCCCTCTCTCTTTCCTGGCATTCCACAGCGCATCTGCTCGGGTCGCCACCTCCCGGGGGTTGCTGAAATCTGCGTCGGACAGCAGCAGGCATATGTCCTCGGGCAGTTGCTCTAGGAACGCCTGCTCAAACATGAGGCAGGGTTTGTGTCCTTCAGCCAGGGCCAGCATCTCGTTCATTAATGCTGACGGCGGCCTGTCTCCCAAACCATCCAGGTGCATTAAGCGGCGTGCTCGTTCGCGCCGTGAGAGTCCGAAAGTCCTTATGAGCAGGGCTTTGAATGCTGTGTATTTGCCGTCCTCCGGGGGCGACTGTATAAACTCCTCAACTTGTGCAGCAGTCTCCTGGTCGAGGGAGCTCAGCACGTAGTAGTAGCGAGTGGACTCCGAGGTTATCTGCCGAATGTGGAATTGTGCTTCTGCTTGTTCGAACCATAAATGGGGTCGCAGCGTCCAGAAGCTTGGCAGTTTTAACGAAACTGCGTGAACAGATGCAGCGTCGGTCATCTCTGGTCCAAATATCGTTTGGGCCGTCGGGGTCACCAATTGTAGCGGTGTGCTACACACAGCGCTAGAATAACCACACGGAGTCGGTGAGTTAGAGTTGCGATGAAAGAGATTTATTCAAACTTCGCGGCCCGCTTTAAAGCCTTCCCGTTCCCGCCCTCCCTGGGCGGGACTACTGTGGGGAATGCATATTCCCAGACTCTTTCTACGCGCGGGATTTTCCCCCTGCTGGTGAAGATGGCCTGGCGCCCTTTTTGGTGCCGGCCCTCTGCCTGCGCGCGCTGTTTCGTGAGCCGGTTCGTGGGTGCCAGAAAGTGGGTCGCCACAACATATCAGAATAGGAATGTGAAGAAGAATTGAAATGGGTAGCCACCAGGAAATCCCACTTTTTGTGGCAGACAAAGCGAAGTGCTCGACAAGTGGTCTTCCAATCTACGCCTCACCGATATATAGGAGCCACACTCGGAGCACCAGATACAGTAGATGATCCCAAAAGAGTCTAGGTAGCCTCCAACCTGATGGCATGAACATCAACTTCTTGAATGACCGGTAATGTGAACAGGAAGTTGCCCCAGAAATTAATGGTATATCAAAAATCATGTTTAATAACCTAAAACCGATTATATAGTTGGTTTAAACTTCTGAACTTGGTCATTATAGATGTGAGGAGCCCCACCATGCTACCGCCCAGGGAAATGTAGCCAATACTGAAATATCAAAAGCAAATGAAGACTTGGTGCAACTCCTTCGAGCACAAACTGAGGCTGAGCTGAACAGATACCGAGAGTGAACATCACATTATGTCTAGTTCTAAGAGCATTTCTGAAAGATCACCAGTTACACTTTCACTAATATCACCAACAGCCTGTCCTGGTCCAACCACACTGATGTCACGGCCAAGAAAGCTCACCAGTGCCTCTGCTTCCTCAGGAGGCTGAAGAAATTAGGCAAGTCTTTGTCAATTCTTACCCATTTTTAGCAATGCACCATCTATCTGGATGAAGTATAGCTTGGTCTAGCAACTGCTCTACATGTGACCACAGAAAACGGCAGAGAGCTGTGAACACAGCTCACCTCAATCACATATTTATGGCTGTTTCAGTAAAGCAGGCAGCATAATAAAAGACTCTACCCATCCTGACTATTGTCCCCTCTTCCCTCTCCCTTTGGGCAGAAGATACAAAAGCCCGAAAGGATGTCTACCAGGCTCAAAGACAATCTCCATCCCACTGTGAATAGACTCCTGAACAGACCTCTTATATGATAAGATGGACTCTTGGCCTCACAATCTACTTTGCTATGATCTTGCACTTTTATTGTTTACTACACTGCACTTTTTCAGTAGCTTTCTTTTTCATTCCTCAGAAGCTGGCGGGCAAACTGTCCTCATTGGGTCTCAAAACCTCTCTCTGTAACCGGATCCTCGACCTCTTGACAGAGAGGCCACGGTCAGTTGGTGTTGTTGGAAACATCTCTAGCTCCATCGCGCTGAGCACCGGTGCTCCCCAGGGCTGTGTGCTCAGCCTGCTGCTGTTCACGATGCTGACGCACGACTGCATTGCGAGATCCAGTTCACATCGAATCATCAAGTTCGCTGATGACACAACAGTGGCTGGCCTCATCGAGGATGCCGACGAGACGGCTCACAAGGAGGAGGTACGATGGCTGGTAGAATGGTGCAAGCACAGCATGAACAAGACCAAAGAGATAATTGTCGACTTTAGGAAGGTGCAGGCTGTCCACTCCTCACTGCACCTACACAGTTTCTTCATGGAGAGAGTTCAGAGCACAGGTTCCTGGGAGTGCACATCATGGATGATCTCACCTGGTCCTTTATCACCAGTTCTTTGGTCAAGAAAGCACAGCAGCATCTTCACTTCCTAAGGAGATTGAGGTGAGTGAGGCCCCACCCCTCCCCATTTAAACCAATTTTTACAGGAGCACCATTGAGAGTGTCATGACCAGCTTCTTCACCGCCTGGTACAGGAATTGCAAGGCATCTGACTGTTAGTCCCCACAAATGATTGTGAGGACTGCTGAGAGGGTCACTGGGGCCTCTATTCCACCCATTAGAGATACTTCTCAGGAGCGCTGCGTACGCAGGGCCCTTAGCATTGTCAATAATCCCTCCCATCCATCCAACAATCTCTTTGACCTCCTACCATTAGGTAGGAATTACCATAGCATTAGGACAAGAGCTGTCAGGATGGGAATAGTTATAGTATGCGTACTGTGTTGTGCACCTTGGCCCAGAGGAATGCTGTCTCGTTTGGTGGTATACATGTCTATTATTGAATGACTATAAACTTGAACATTATTCTGCATTGTTATTGTTTTACTTTGTTCTATCTCAATGTACTATGTAATGATATGATCTGTATGAACACTTTGCAAGATAAGGTTATCACTGTATCTTCATGCATGTGACAATAGCAAACCAAAGCCAATACTAATACCAAACACAGATACCAGAGAGGTGAGATCAGTCTTTTCATACCTGTTGTTCCAGATGCTTTTGAAGAGATCGAGTGCTTCTCGGAGTCGATTGGTGTTGTTGTCTTCCCGTATCACCATGTTGTAGCTGCTACTAGCCACCACAAAAATAATGGCTGTTACGTCTGTGCATGGTTGATAGTTGAAGGTCCATTTCAGTGCAGGTAAGGGCAGTGGAAGGGAGAAGGGAGAGGGGAATAGAGCAAAATTATTGGCAGCCTGCAGAATAAAACCATGATATTTGATCTCACTCGTTGCTGCAAGGAGCCCTTTGGCTCCAGTGTTAGTTACCCAACAGCTGATCTTTGACAGGACCTGTATTCTTGACAGTTGGAGTGTCCTGGTGATTAGCCCAATGACAACCAGCAGGACCTTCCAGAGATGAACCAAACTAGCACCGATTAATTGCTGAACTTCAGTGGCACTGAAGGCCAGCGTCAAAAACTTAACTATGCTGCAGCTTCAGTAATTTCCTGTGCAAGGCTGCCCAGGGTGCAGCTTGCTGCACAGTGCTTTTCAAAACAGAATGGTAAGGAACAGCAATCAAGAGGTAAGTAATGTTTTAGGAAAGGGGTGGCAGATGATAATGAGAAGAAGGTAGGTACACAATGAAAGGTGTTTGTTGGGCTGACTGCTTTCCTTAACAACATGTCAAACACTATTCTCCTTGAACCTGTAACAGACGTAATTATCACTTTAACAGATCCAGTTACCAGTTTCTCTGGTCACACATAAACATGCACAGGCACGTGCGCACACACACGCGCACGCGTGCACGCACACATATGCACATATGCACGCACACACACGCACGCACACATGCACACGCACGCACACACACGCATACACACACGCACACACGCACGCACACACACACACACACACACACACAACCTCAACAATTGCCTTAATCTAGGGGCCAGTATTCTGATCACTGCATTAACACTGGGATGTTCAGAGGGTATACCACCAATCGCCTGTTCCAGATGCTGTGGAAGTATAACATGTAAATCAGGTTCCATGATGGACACTGACTCCCGATCACCAGTATCAGACACAGCAGCAGCAGGTATGAATCCCTGGACTCTTTTGACCACTGGCAACTTCAGATATTAACCAGATGTCAGCTTCCTGCTCCTGACTGATTCAGAGCAGTTGGTTTGGTGGAATATTATCCCAGCCTTCAATCCCACCCTTTGGTTGAAGTACATCTGAGCCACACACCTCAGGAACTGGCTATCCCACAAGATTTACTCTAACAACTGCTCCTCATGTGTTAGCAAAGCTTTATTGATACCTTGTGACCTGGATTACAATTGCATCAATTGACACCTAAGATGGAAGCAAACTACTGTGGATTGTGGAAACTCTAAATGCAAACAGAACATACTGGAAGTCCACAATAGGTCAATCGGCATTTGTGTGGTGGGAAACTGAGTCAACTTTTCATGTCATAGATGGAAGGTCACTGATCCAAAGCATTAACTGTGTTTTCCCCTCTACAGAAGCTGCCTGACCTGCTGTGTACATCCAACATTTTCAGCTTTCATATCAACGGACATCAGTCTGTGAATTCCCACTCATTTCCACAGTGAATTTGTGATGGGGTAGATTGACCTTCCAAACTGGATTGTTGCAAAAGCAGCTCATGAGGAGGCCAAAATCAATGGTCAGAATAGTATTTCTATTCAATTACGAGCAAACACCTGGAATGGACAGGCTGCTTTATGAGGACAGGTTGGGCTAAGGGACCAGAAGAGTGAGGGGCATATTTAATACATATTTGATCTTGGAGAGAATGTTTCCTCTTGTGTGAGAATCTAGGTGTCAGAAAATTGGATTTGGCCTACTTAAGAGGCAATGTTTTCTTCTCAGAGGTTGGTGAGCCTTTGGGACTCTTTTCCTCAAGGAATGTGAAAGTCATCTTTGAATATTTTTAAGGCAGCGCAGTGGTAGGAAGGTTCTTGATAACCGAGGAACTGAAAGGTTACCAGGGATAGAAAGGAATGTGGAGCACAGTTTAAAATCAGATCAGCCACAATCACGGTGCAGCAGCTTCGAAGGGCCGAGTATTGCACATGCCGTATTTCTGAGATAAAAACTGAAACTGCTATTTGCCTGATTATGAACCAGGTCCAAGTACCTAAATTGCAAAGTTCAATACAGAGGTGACAAGTGGAGAAAGTAGCAAGAAGGAATTGGTAATATGGAATTGGATTTGTGGCCATTTCAGGTGAATTACACTATTTCAAAGCAAGATTGGGTCTGGTGGTGAAAAGGCTGGCCTTCATCAGGTAGAGCCAGTTAAGGTGTATAGAAGTTAGGATGTTATGTAGCAGTCATACAAGGCATCGGTGAGAAAGCACTTAGAGAATTAGGTTCAGTTTTGGTCACACTCTTACAGAAAGATGCCACTAAGGTTAAAAAAAATGTGGAAAAGTTTAACAAAGATGTTAGTAGGACTTGAGAGATGGAGTTATGGAGAGAGGTTGAGAAGGCTAAGCCTTCATTCATTGGAGTATATGAAATTGAGGTGTGAGCATGTGGGTGAATGCACCCTATCCAGGGGCAGCTTTTCCCTTTACCAAGGCATAGGTTTAAGGTGAGAGGGGGTAATTTTAATGGGAACCCAGAGGGTTCACTTTTTTACTGAGACCATGGTCTGAACATGGAATGAGTTGCCAGAGGAAGTGGTTGATTATCAGTATTTAAAAAGATTGGAAAGATTTAGAGGGAAATGGGCCAAAGGTAGGAAAATGGAACTAATTTGGTTGCACATCCTGCAACCAGTTGGACCTAAGGGCCTGTTTCTAAGCTCTATGACTTTAAGTGTGTATTTGAAGGACTAGGGTTACTGACCATTGAAGCACTGGATCCACTTCCTTCTCTCGTCTCTCTGTCCTCCCACGTCAAACATACTGTAAGAGAAGGACGGAACAGTCAGAAGTACATTATGGTGAAAGGCGCACAGTCTTGGGTGGAATACCTTAGTGCAACAACTACGCAGTGCTTACCAGTACCGATGAGAGGGGATTTTACACAACTTGATAATGGAATTAATTTATGATCTCTGTATCAGCTGGAGGATGCTCACTTCACAATACTGTTGCTTTGCTGAAAAATGCAACTCAAAATCAGATCGTGGCAAATGGACTGACTAAGCCTCTCAAGATGGACGACTGAATCAGGAGCCAAACCCGACATCACCATCTCCAACTTTTCCATTTCCACACCAATCTGACTTGGAGTTTGGTGCGTCCCCAGACAAGCACCTTCACAGTCTTTCCACTGGTCCTCCACACCCCTCGCCCTCCTGCCAAATTTTACTCCCAATCTGTCGTTAATCAAGAGCAGATCCTATCCAGTTCTTTACTTGGAGATCACTGATTGTGTTCGTTCAAGATTGAAAACCTATTGAAAATCAACAGTAGGACAGGATTCTGAGAGCAGAATAAAGAATATGAATGAATTCATAAAGCTGCCTTCATTTCACACAATGAAGCTTTCCAGAAGACCACAGCTCCTGAATTCCCATTGGGATTTAGTAAAATAGAGCACATTTGTACATTGTTTTCCGTGGCATTTAGGATATACAAACAAGTTATATCTCTATAACCTGAATGAAGTTGATTTGTTCATGAGTTTGTACTGTCAGTGATCAGCATGGTAAATTCCTGGCAGTCCTGGCATCCCTCAATGCACAACCACTTTGATCTAACCACCCAAAGTCAGGTCATTCAACTAGTGTCTCTGCATCCGGTGGCACTGACCTGACCTCAGTGCCCAGAGTTACTGACTTGTACCCTTTCTCTATTTATTCTGCTCTCAATTCAGTTTGAACTAAATGCAATCTATCTCAAGCAAAAAAAAAAAAAAATTGCTGGAGGAACTCAGTGGGTCAGGCAGTTTCCAACGGGAAGTGGACAGCTAACATTTTGGATCAGGACCCTTCATCTGGACTGGGACGATAATTTGATTTTGTGCTGTCTGTTCTCTCCACAGCTGAGTTCCTCCAACAGCTTGCAGTCCAGATCCCCACATCCGCAGTCTCCTGTGCCATAGCCTGTCAGAGCTGGGATTTCACTCTGGAGTTATGATCAGCGTGTTCACAGGTTCTAAATGTGTGGTACGAGTGGGCGAAACATTCACATCACAGTGGCTGTTCACACAATGGGGAGTGCATACATCAATAAGGCAGTGTTTCCCAGCGCTGACCCTTGGGGAATACCATTATTCACCGTCTACCACCCTTATACTGGACAACATACAGGCAAGTGCATCAGGCAAGACTATATTTCAGAAGAGAGTTTACACAGCAGTGGGAGTTCTTCCTTGAGGAAACTCTGGCAATCAATAAATACTCTCAGCTGACAGATGGTTGCATACTGACGAGACAGGCTGGTATCTTTTGGCGGAGACTCTTTAGTCCATTCTGTTTGTACCTGTATGGGTGGAGCTCACCGGCCTTGTGTCAATGTGCATGAGTTCTAAAGGAGTCGACAGACATGATTCCCTCATTAAATATAAATATACAGAGTGATACTGTGCAGAGGCAGACCCTTCAGCCCATCAATTCCATTCTGACCATTAAGCACTCAATTATTCTAACTCTAAATTTATCCCTGTTTTTATTCTCCCCACACCTCCTTCAACTCCCCACAGATTCTAACGCTCACCTCCACACAAGAGGCAAATTTCGTGTGGCCAATGAACCAAATGAGCCACACAACTTTGGTGATGTAGGAGGAAATTGGAGCTACAATACCTGGTACTGTGCCTACATATTCTTTTTTCACTACTTACTTTTGTAATTTATAGTAATTTTATGCCTTTGTATTGCACTGCTGCCGCAAGACGGCATGGTAGCGTGGTGGTTAGCACAACGTTTTACAGAGTAGGTAACTCGGGTTCAATTCCTGCTGCGGCCTGTAAGGAGTTTGTACATTCTCCTCATGAAGGCGTGGGTTTCCTCCGCGTGCTCCAGTTTCCTCCCACAGTCCAAAGACGTACTGGTTGGTAGGCTAATTGGTCATTGTAAATTGTCCCATGATTAGGCTAGGATTAAGCTAGGATTAGGCTAGGATTAAGCTAGGATTAGGCTAGGATTAAGTGGGTTGCTGTACAGCATGGGTCCAAGGGCTGGAAGGGCCCACTCAATGCTCTATCTCAATAAAAAAAAACAAACAAATTGCACATCATACAAGGCACTAATAATACATCTGATTCTGATTCAACTTTACAGATGAGCTTTCTATAATATATTCTTGTGCTAATCAGTTGGCTGGAGTGTCTACGGGCATTTTCAATTTCTTGCTTCAGCAGTTTCAGGTACCCGTCTGCTTAAAGCAGGCGTCATTTATACTGATGCCCAAGGAGAAAGTGGCTGTTCTCCAATTGCACTTACATTCACTACGAGAGGCTGGCCATGAAGCATATCAGCTCATGCCTAAGGAATGACTACTGTTGCAACAGGTCAACAAAAATTGCCATTTCATTGGCTCTTCACTGAGCTTTGGAACACCTGGACAATGAAGATGCATACGTCAGGATGCTCTTCATTAACTATAATTCAGCATTTAATACTATCTTCTCTTCAAAACTCATCACTAATTCTTAAAAACGTGGGCCTCAATACCTTGATTTCCTTACTGGCAGACTACAGTTAGTACAGATTACCAACAACATCTTCTTCACAATCACTTTCAGCACTGTGTGCTTAGCCCCTTTTTTACTCACTTTATATGTATGACAGTGTGGCTAAATAAAGCTCCAATGTCTTATTTAAATTTGCTGCTGATACTACTGTTGTTGGCCGAATCAAAGGTGGTGACGAATTGATATATATGATTAAGATTAAAGTCTGTCACGAGCCCTGTGGCCCATCAGGCGTGAAGTGACAGAGTACGAGACTCCCCACTGGATAGGACGCCAGTCTATCGTGAGGTTAACCCCCAGCACTTTTGCCGGTACCCACTCTCAGCTGGGTAGCCTGGAACATTGCGTGGTTAAATGCCTTGCTTAAGGACACACACACTGCCCTGGCCGAGGCTTGAACCCACGACCTTCAGATCACTAGTCCAACGCCCTAAACACTTGGCCACGTGCCACACTGGTATATATGAGGGAGACTGAAAATCTGGTAGAATGGTACCACAATAACAATCTCTTACTCAGCATCAGCAAAGTAAAAGAGTCGATTATTGACCACAGGAGGAAGCTGGAGGTCCATGACCCATTCTTCATTAGGAGATCAGAGGTGGAGAGGGTCAGTAGCTTTGAATACCTTCACAATAACATATCAGAGGATCTGTTTTGGGGCCAGCATGTAAATACCATCACAAGGAAGGCATGACAGTTCTGCTTTCTTAGAAACTTGTGTACATTTGGCATGTCACCGAAAACTTTGACAAACTTCTATAGATACACAATGGAGAATATTGTAACTGCAATCACAGCCTGCAACAAAAAACTGCAGAAAATGGTGGATATAGCCCAGCCCATCACAGTAAAGCCCTCCCCATCACTG
The DNA here is from genome assembly GCF_963921235.1 of Mobula hypostoma. Classification (NCBI taxonomy): domain Eukaryota; kingdom Metazoa; phylum Chordata; class Chondrichthyes; order Myliobatiformes; family Myliobatidae; genus Mobula; species Mobula hypostoma. The sequence continues at coordinate 167,979,579 of NC_086097.1, read as the reverse complement.
AGTACACTTACATGGAGCGCTGTCACAAGAAAGCAGCATCCATCATGAAAGGCCTCACCATCCTGGCCATGCTTTCTTCTCACTGCTACCATCGGGCAGGAGGTACAGAAGCCTTAGATCCCACTCCACCAGGTTCAGGAACAGTTATTACCCTATAACCATCAAGCTCCTGACATTCTCAAAAGATGAATTTCCCCTCAGTGTGGAGGCTACAGCTGGGGGGATGATTAGACACAACACTGAGGAATAAAGTTAGGAGACACATTTTACCTCAGAATAACAGAATCCTGCTAACAGATATAGCAAAAGGCAAGCAGATAGCTTCATTGAATGGCCTATCAGGTTCAAGGGGAGAGTGGCCTTTTCTTGTTCTCATGGGCCCCCTCTTGGACAAGCTTAATCTCCCACATTGCATTCATTTCATTCTTGATGAAGGAAGAACTATTAGGAAATTTGGAATGATCTTACAAGGGTTGGAATTATAGGTGTGATCTTGGAAACATACTCACTGAAAATTTACTTTGTCAACTTGAAATTTTGTTTCAAAAATCCCTGATGTCAAAACTCTGCATCGGAGCAAATCCTGTTGAAAGAAAAAGGACATTCTCAAATAATTCAAGCTCATTTCAGACTCTGCCACCAGACCTGTACAATAGATGCTTAGTTGACAGGGGAAGACAAACTTTTTTTTTACACAAAGTTTTATCTGACCAGGTTTTGTGAAGAGACTTTAAGTAATCATATTTTCAAAATGTCAAGAAGTTGTAACAGCCCAAATGTTGCTGTATAGGCTGGAAACAAAATACTATACAGGCCATAACTGGGTTGTGAATGACTCAGATATCCATACATATGAACAAACACCCATATTATTATTAAATTCAAAAGTCAGAAGTATGGAAGATAGCAGAACTACTTCCTCTCTCTTTCAGCACTCAGTAATTGTTCTGTATCATTTCTATGCCGCTTTGATCTACTCATCACAACGTGGTTACCCTAACAAGTGAATTTTGTGCAGTTTCTGACTTAAGGACAAAATCAACTTCTGGATGTCTGTAAAAGCAGAACCCATTTATTACCTGGGGACAGCCTGTAAATACTCAGAACATCAGACAGCACCAACAGAAAGTTAACATTCGACACCTTTTGTTAGTATTGGTCTATGGAGGACCCAGGAGCTCTCTTGACATGACAAATATTACTTTCTTTTGAAATCAGTCTTGGTGTGTTCAAAACATTGATTTAAGATATTTGGGGATTCAGTTTTATAACCCTGGATCACAAAATGTGAGCAACCCAAGCCATTGATTCATCTTGTTTCAAACTGGAACAAATACTGTGAGTGGTATCCATGCACAGAAAAGAGAACACTAACACACTGCATGGTATGGAAAGTGCACTGTGGCGGACAGGAAGGCTCCACAATGGGTAGTCAAAACTGCCAAATGCACCACCAAGACCAGCCTAGCCGCCATCAGGGGCATATGTACAGAAAGGTGCCAGAAATGGGCCTGTAACATCATGAAGGATCCCACACAACCTGCTCATGGACTCCTTGTCCCACTCCTAAAAGGATGAAGGCTATATAACATCCATGACTCAAAACAATTTTGTTCCCCAAGCAGTAAGGCTGACCAACATCTCCACCCACCAACTCCTGCACTACTTTATTATTTTCCATCAGTGTATAGCCCAGCTTCATTTTATGGACAGATAATCAATCTACAATTTTATATATATATATATTTTTTTATCATTATTGCCTTCTTTATCTTTTGTGTTTCTTTGTGTTGCACTGGATCCAGAGTAACAATCATTTTGCTCTCCTTACATTTGTGAAATAGGAAATGACGTTAAACAACGTTGAATCTTGAATCTAGAAAGTCAGTACCAGCTCTTGCAGAGGAGAGGCGTGATAACTGAAGCAGATGCCAGGTACTCCGACACTACATTGATGGTCTTAGTGCTGATAGGACCATTCATGAGGAAAAGGATGAACTTCAGATTTCCCAATCTAATTCATCATGGCCTTTGCACTGTATTTGTCTACACTTCCTCTGTAACTACAACACTATACTCAGAATTCTGTTTTCTTTTACTACCTACATATATAGAGGTGCTAGAACGTTTGTGAGTCATTTAGAATTTTCTCTATTTCTGTATAACTATGACCTAAAATGTGATCAGATCTTCACCAAAGTCCTAAAACTAGATAAAGATCCCAATTAAATAATTAACACAAAAACCATTTATACTTGTTCATTTATTTACTGAGAAAAATGATCCAATATTACATGTATTAGTTGGAAAAAGTATGTGAACCTTTGCTTTCAGTAACTGGTGTGACCCCTTTGTACAGCAATAACTTCAACCAAACGTTTCCGGTAACTGTTGATCAGTCCTGCACATCAGCTTGGAGGAATTTTTGGCCATTCATCCTTACAAAACTGCTTCAACTCTGGGATGTTGGTGGGTTCCTTTGCATCAGCTACTTGCTTCAGGTCCTTCCACAACATTTCTATAGGATTAAGCTCAGGACTTGGACTTAGTTATTCCAAAACAAATTTTCTTCTTTTTAAACAATGAAGTTGTTGAATTACTGTTGTCTTTCAGATCATTGTTATGTTGCATTATCTAACTTCTACTAAGCTTCAGGTGACGGACTTCTGCCAAAACATTCAACTTTTGTCTCATCTATCCACAAAACATTTGTTCCAGAAGCGTTGTAGAACATGCAGCTGGTCTTTTGCAAACTTGTGACATACAGTAATGTTTTGTTTTAGAGAGCAGTGGTTTCCTCCCTGATGTCCTTCCCTGAACACCATTCTTGTTCAGTGTTTCTCTTATAGTGGATACATGTACGGAGACTTTAGCAAGTTCAAAAGATTTCTGTAGGTCTTTTGCTGTTACCCTTGGGTTCTTTTTCACCGCCTTTTACATTGCACATTGTGCACTTAGTGTGATCTTTGTAGGATGCCCACTTGTAAGGAGAATAGCAACAGTACTGAGTTTCCTCCATTTGTAGACAACTTCTGTTACTGTGGACTGATGAACACTCAGGTCTTTAGAAATGCTTTCGTAGCCTTTTCCAGCTTCATGCATCTCTACAATTCTTCTAAGGTCCTCTGAAAATTGTTTTGATCGAGGCATGGCGCACATAAACAGATCTTTCTTGAGAATAGCAGGCTGTGTCAGTAACCTGTGTGTCTTTTTTTAATATTGAACAGGGCATCTCTACAGCCCACACCTCCAATCTCATCTCATTGATTGGAACACGTGACTCCAACTAACTTTTGTAGAAGGCATTACCCCAGAGGTTCACAAAGCTTTTCCAATAAAATACATGTAATATTGGATCAGTTTCTCAATAAATAAATGATCAAATATAATGTTTTTTGTGTTAGTTATTTAATTGGGTTATCTTCATCCAGTTTTTAGACTTAACTAAAGATCTGATCACATTTTAGCTCATATAAATGCAGAAATAGAGAAAATTCTACAGGGTTCATAACTAATTATGCACGACATGATCTGCCTGGATGGCACAAAAATGCTTTTTACTGTAACTTGGTACAAGTGACAATAATAAAACAATAATTGTCAATAAGGGCCGGGCACCTGGATACAACTGGATGAGCCAAGATTAATTTTCATTGATATTATTTATCTTATTAGTATTAATAATAAGGTGAAAGGTGACTTGGGAGTCCTCGTGCAGGATTCCCTAAAGGTTCATTTGCAGTTTGAGTTGGTGGTGAGGAAGGCAAATGCAATGTTAGTATTCATTTCAAGACGATGAGAATATAAAAGCAAGGATGTAATGTTGAGGCTTTATAAAGCACTGATAAGCACTGAGCAATGATCCTTCTAATTTTTAGTAGTCAGGATGCGCAAAAATCTTACGTTGTGCAAATTCTTTTCCTGTGACAAACGTATATGCGCACTGAATGCATACATGGCAGTTTATGTAGGTTTACAAAATATTTGACATAAAACTGCACAGAATAACAACAAAATAACATACATATTTAAGTCACTCAGTTATTTTTTCTCTCTCCTGTCTTTGGCATTTACCCATTCTTTGTAAACTCTATCTAGACTAATAGAACTTCCATCCAATTGATAGCCTTTGATTTTCATTAACATATCCAAATGACATTCACCTAAACGGTTTCTCAGCTTGTTTTTGAGTTGATTCATTAGGCTAAAACCTCACTCACAGTCCACACTAGATGCAAGAAAGGTTCCCCCAATGTCCATCAACTGTGCAAGGTCGCAAAACTGTTCATTTTGAAGTACAAATGCCACCATTTGAGCAAAGTTTGAAATCAGTTTGGATTTAATTTTTTCTTGCACGGAAAATTTGAAATCATTAAACTGTGTAACTATTACAGTATTTTCAGCTAGAAAATCATGATATTTTAGACATAAGGCATTAACTTGTTCATCGCCAAATGTGAAGTCACAATCTGCAATTGCGGAGAAATCAAAAGCTGACCATTCCTGTACCTCATCTTCAGGAAACTTTTCTTCTAGCTGTCTGGGAGTTGAACATACTTTTCCATATGTTCATTAATGTGTTGAACTGGATGTAAAGAGGTAATCATTTTAACAGCTAACAACACACTGTCGAACTTTGAACTCCCCTGGGTTTGATCATTTTTACTGTTGCTCATCTGCACTCAACCATAACATGCGTAGCACTCCTGTAACGGGTAATGACGGGTTCTGTCGCCTGAGCTTTTGTACACCGTCCAAATGCGATTTACTTGCCAAATGATGGTTCAAAAAGTCAAGTTTCCAAATATCATCCCACTTCTTTCCACTAGCAAATTCTCCAGCAACTTTCGCATCACGACAATACAAACAGATAACTCCAGTTTCCGAATCATACATAAATATTTCTTGTAGCTGAACGTTCATGACCTCATGAGCTTTCGGTGTAGCAGTTTTTACTATTTTGTTAAGCCATTCAACTTTAAACAAATTTGCAGTTCTTTTGCGCTTCACGCCCTTCACTTCTTTTGAATTCGACATAGTGAATCAATATTGTTTTCAATAAAAACTTAGTAAGCTATCTACAGGATTTGAAACAGATCTTTGTAAACTTTACGATGTCTGTCAAAGATGGCTGCCGCCATGATGCAGCTGTACAAACCGGAACAGGAAAGGTGAGGTGACATAAATTAGTGACGTGCATTGTGGTATTTGAAAAACTGACTAACTAGTTAACAGAAATATTTAGCTTAAAGATTATTTTCAGTAAGTATAATTATTAATTACTACATTATTTTAGGTAACTAACCTTTCGTGCGCACACTAATTTCCCTTGTGCGCTGGTTGAAAAACGTGTGCGCGCGCACACACACACAGCTTAGAGGGAACATAGGCACTGAGTATTGTGAAGAATTTTGGGGGCCTTATCTAAGAAAGGATGTGCTGACATTGGAGAAGATTCGATTCAAAGGAGGTTCACAAAAATGATTCCGGGATTATTACATGAGGAGTGTTTGACATTTCTGGGCCTGTCCTCATCGGAATTCAGAAGAATGAGGGGAGACCTCATTGGAACCTATCAAATGTTGAAAGGCCTTGATAGAGTGGATATGGAGAGGATGTTTCCTATGGTGGTGGAGTCTAAGATCAGAGGACACACAGCCTCAGAATAGAGGGACGTCCATTTAAATGGAGATGCAGAGGAATTTCTTTAGCCAGACAGTGGTAAGTATTGGAATTCTTTGCCACGGGTGGCTGTGGAGGCCGAGTGATTGGGTGTATTTAAGGCAGAGGTTGATAGATTCTTGATTAGGCAGGGCATGAAGGGTTACAGGGAGATGGTAGGAGATTGGGGCTGAGAAGAAAATGGATCAGCAATGATGAAATGGTAAAGCAGATTTGACAGGCCAGAAGGCCTAGTTCTGCTCCTATATCTTATTATCTTATATTAATTATTAATAATATGTAAATTATGAATATATTGGGCAATGATCTTTGCTGCCCTCTGGCTACAGGAATGGCACCAGATGTTTGGAGGGAGCCAAATGTTGTTCCTTTGGTCAAGAAGGAGTAGGAATAATCCTGGGAATTACAGATGAGTTTTACTTCAGTGGTGGGCAAATTATTGGAGAAGATTTTAGAGACAGGATTTACAAGTATGGCTTTATGAAGGACAGGTCATGCCTCACAAGCCTAATTGATTTTTTTTGTGGGTGTGAGAAAGCACATTTATGAAGGTAGAGCAGTGGATGTGGTGTGAATAGACTATATTAAGGTTTTCCATGGTAGGCTCATTCAGAAAGTTAGGAGGCATGGGATTCAGGGAAATTTGGCTGAGAGGATATAAAATTGGTTTGCTCATAGATGGTTGAGTGTGGTTGTAGGTGGAGCATATTCTGCCTGGAGGTCAGTGACCAGTGGTGTTCCACAGGGATCTGTTTTGGGATCGCCTGCTCTCTGTGATTTTTATAAAGACTTAGATGAGGAAGTGGAAGGGTGGATTTGTAGGTTTGCAGATGATACGAAGAATCATGTGTAGTACAGTTGTGGATAGTATGGAGGGTTGTAGATAGTTTGCAGATGATACGAAGAATCATGTGTAGGAGATTTGTGGATAGTATCGAGGGTTGTTTTAGGCTGCAATGGGACATTGACAGGATGCAGAGCTTGGCTGAGAAGTGTGAAATGATTCATTTTGGATGGTCCAGTTTGAGGGCAGAATACAGGGTTAGTGTCAGGATTCTTGGCAGTACAGAGGAACAGAGGGATCTCAGTATCGACATCCATAAATTCCTCAGAGTTGCCATGCAATTGGATAGAGTTGTTAAGTTGCAAGGTGCGTTGGTCTTCATTATTTGAGGGAATTGAGTTCAAGAGCCGTGAGGTAAAGTTGCAAATCTATAAAACTCAACAGAGTGTTCATTTCTGATCGCTTCATAATAGGAAGGACTTGGAAGCTTTAGGGAGGATGCAGAAGAGATTTACTGTTTGGAGTAGGGAAAATGCCATATGAGGAAAGGTTGAACATGCTAGGGCTTTTCCCCTTGGAGCGAAGTAGGATGAGAGGTGACTTTTTCCAGAGGTGTACAAGATGATAAAAGGCACAGATACAGTGGCTAGCCAGAGACATTTTCCCAGAGTAAAAATGGTTAATATTAGCTGGCATAATTTTAAGGTGATTGGAGGACAATATAGGGGGATGTCTGAGGTAGAACGTTTACTCAAGGCAGTGGTGGATGAATGAAACGCCATGTCAGGAGTGGTGGTAGAGGCAGATACATTACAGCCATTTAAGAAACTCTTAGATAGGCACATGGATGATAGAAGAATAGAGGTCTAAGTAGGAAGGGAGGGTCAAATTGATCTTAGTAGAGGCTAGAAGGTCAACACAACATTGTGGGATAAAGAGGCTGTACTGTGCTATAATGTTCTATGTTCTATATTAATAATAATAACCCAGTTAATGATAGGTAAGACATGGTTTATCTTTGTTAGCTCCCATTACAAACTCTGTTCCCCAATCACTATCTAGCTGATCAGTGATATCTTACTGCAGTCTCTTGTTTTCACTCCATAAATTCACAATAATTTTCTTATCTCTGCAAACCATGTTCCTTACATTAAGACTGGCACATACCAAGGACACTTCAAAGAAAGGAACCCAGTGCCGAGCCTGTAGATCCTGCCCGTCAGTCGTTATCCTTTACTACTGCCGCTGAACCACCTTGAGATCCTACCTACCTCTGCCCCACTATCACAATGGCTTTTACTGTACTGATCAGTATGCCAGGGGAGGCCTTGTTGAGAATCCACACCAAACACTAACACAGATGCTGCCTCAAGACTAGAGATCCTGGTTCAATCCCGACCTTGAGAGCAGTTGCATGGAGCTTGCGTCAGTTTTCTCCGACATCTGAAAGATGTGAAGGCTAGTATGTTTATAATCCCCAGTGTGGATGTGAATGGAGGAATCTGGGAGAATTGTTGAGCGTGTATGAGAATAAAATAGAATTAATCTAGAATTAACATAAATGTGTGGTTGTTTGTCTGGGCAGAAGTCTATCAGCTGGTTAGCCTTTTGGTCCTTCTTTATTACATCAACAAGAAAGTTGGGTAGCATCTTGGTGAAGGTGATATGGCTATATCTGATGTCAGTTTGAGATGCTGAAGGAAAAGTCAAAGCAAGTTCTTCGGTTTAAGGGCAGAGATAAGGAATACATTATCTTCAATCATCTACAGTGATCTATTGTAACTTCACAGGAAACAATGGGAAATATTCACAGAAAGTATTTGTTAAGTTATAAATGATTGGTCACAGTTAAGCCTGTGGTGGTAACCATTCTGACTGGACTGTGCAGCCCAGATCTTTTCTGGAGACATCCATTACCCATGCTGTATGAGTTGTTCAGTTCTCATCAACTTAATTGCTGATAGAAAATCTCCTACTCTGGATGAAATGCCTATGTTCTGGCATAGCCACCTGTAAGAACACATAGCGGGTGTACCAGGTAGTATTTCCCTACGTATAAATATCCTCCCTGCCCTCATCACACTAACTGTGTTCAAAACATAATGCACAAATTACTACCTATGTCTGAGGAAAGATGATTGACCTGAAATATTTCAGCATTTGTAGTTACTGTATCTTGAAAACATTCACTAGTCATTGAGTATTACAGCACCGAAAAAGGCCATTTGACCCATCTTGTCCATGCCAGCCTGGTTTTCTGTCTAGTCCCATATATCTGCACCATACCCCTCTCATCTATATACCTATACAAAATTCTCTCAAATGCTACAATTGAACTTTTATCTACCATTTCTGTTGGAGGCTCATTCCACACTCACACTACCCTCTGAGTGAAGAAAAGCCCCCTCAGATTCCTTTTAAATATTTCACCTTTCACCTGCAATCTGTGATCTCTAGTTCTAGTCTCAGTGAGAAAAACCACCATGTATTCATCCTATCTAAACCCCTGATAATTTTGTATATGTAACTCTTTACGATTTCCGCTCACTTTAGGGAATAAAGCCCAAGCTTTTCAACCTTTCCCTATATCTCAGGTCCTTAAGTCTCACCAACACACTACTTGAAACAACCAACCAAATTCACGATAAAGGAAACACATTGACAATTTCCAATTTATGAGTGCTATATAGAAGTGTTAATAATATAATTCAGGGTTGGTTTATGTATGGCTGGGGTGCAACTAACAACAGCTCTGTGAAGGATAGTGAAGTAGATGAGAGAAGGGTTGTTTATCCTGATGTTCTCAAGATTAATATTTCATTTACCCAACTACAGTCCACAAAATCCTACAGAGATTATAGGCTAAAAGTAACATTCCATCTCTTACGCCATGGCCTTGCAATGGTCACTCACTCACCTGATCTGATGGGGAATAGTCATTCTGCTGCACTTGGTCAATTCGGTCTAAGAAGCTGGAAAAGAAAATCAAAACATCACAGTTACACTCAGTTTTTCATCTACAACTAGAAAGTTAAGCAAGGTTATTGTACCACACAAAATAATTATTTTGAAGCAAGAGGAAGAGAAAGATGCTAGTTTAACAAATAAGTCTGCAACATGAAACTTGAGGCCATTGATGCTTTACTACAAACTACAGTGGACAGTATGCATGGCTAACACACGGGCCTCTTGGCCATTTGGTGTGCGCTGGTCGGAATGATTCCCCTCCCACCCACATTGACCGAGTTATTACTAAATTAACCTTGTAGGCTGGGAGGGATAATCTCATCACTTGACCAGTGAGGAAGGATCCCCAGAAGCTGGTTTAAAGAATTACAGAGAATACAACAAAGAAACAGACCCTTATCCGTAACTTGTCCACACTGACTAAGGTTCCCACTTAAGCTAGTGTCATTTTTCTGCGTTTGGCCCTTAACTCTGTAAACTTTTCCTATCCATATAATTACACAAATATCTTCTAAAAGATATCATGGCATCAGCCTCAACTACTTTCTATGGCAGTTTGTTTTATGCACGCACCACACTACGGGTGAAGAAGATGCCCCTCAGTTCCCTTAAGACTTTCTCCTCTTACCTTAAACCTTCACCTTAGTGGTTATGGTTCTCTTTCCCTGAGAAAAAAAGACTTCTATTTCTGCCCTTCATGATTTTATCCATCTCTATAAGGTCACTCCTCGGTCTCCAGTGTTCCAAGGAATAAAGTCTTGATCTGCCCTATCTCTCCGTATAATTCAGGCCTTTTGAGTCCAGGCAATGTTACTGTAGAATTTCTGATACTTATATGCTGCCATGCAAGATCATTGTAAAAAGGCAGATCGTGTGATTTCTGGTGAAGGTTTTTTACTCTCGTTTGACCACCGAAAGGCCCCGCTTCCACTCCTCATATTTGGTTCAGATTCCCAGTATTACCTACTCACTCCAAAGCCCCAGTCAGTCTCATAGGCTACTTCAGCTGAGATATAAAATACTGAGGCATTAACCTTCTATCTCCCATAAGAGTTCTACATTGTGCCAATACTGAGCAAACAGGCTGATTTTAAAGAAGACACAAGAGACAGCAGATGCAGAAATACGGAGCAACAAACAATCTGCTGGAGGAGCTTAGTGAATTGAGCAGCATCTGTGGGAGGAAGGGACTTGTCAGTGGTTCAGGTTGGAACCCTGCTTTAGGACTGAGAGTGCAGAGGTGAGATGGCCAGTACAAAGAGAAGAGAAATGGTGAGAGTTGTGAGTGTTGGGTCTCACCACTCCTTTTCTTTTTTTACTGGGCACCTTGCCTCTCCTCTGTCAGTCCTGATGCAGGGTTCCAACCCTTAACATCAAACATTCCTTTCTCTCCCACAGATGCTGCTTGAGCTGCTGAGTACTTTCAGCACATACTTTGTTACATTGATTTTAAACACAGAGATGTGTTCTACAGATTCCGCAGATGTACTGTGGCACCATTTGGACTGGTTGCAGCACAGGTTGGTATGGAGGCTCCTGTACGAGGATTGCAAGAGACAACAGGGGGTTTGTAGACTTAGCCAGCTCCATCACGGGCAAAACTCTCCTGAGCATCGAGGGCATCTTCTAAAGTGGTGCCTCAGACAGGTGGTATCCATCATTAAAGACCCCCACCATTTGGGACATACTGTTTTCTCGTCGCTACCATTGTGGAGGAAGTAGAAGAGTCCAAAAACCCACAATCGCTGATTCAGAAATAGCTTCTTCTTCTCTGCCATCATATTTCTGAACAGCCCATGAACCCATGAAGACTCACAAACAAGAAAAAAATATCTGCAGATGCTGGAACCCATGAAGACTACCTCATTATTCCTTTAATTTCTGCACTATTTATTTATTTTATAATTTATAGTATTTTTATGTCTTTGCACTGTACTGCTTCCACAAAACAACAAGTCAGTTTATTATCACTGATTGATATGAAATTTATTTTGTAGCAACAGTGCACAGGAAAGACATAAAATTACCATAAATTGGAAGATAAGTGAAGAGACAATAAACAAACAAATTTCATGTCATACCTCAGTGATAATAAATCTGATTCTGCTATGTGACTGATAAACTGACAAAACACGGCAACAATTCATGGACATAGTAGCTGGCAGTGACGCTCGCTCTTGCTTATTGTAGAGATAGCCACTGACTGCCCTAAAATTTACACTTGCCCCACACTCATTCATAACCCAAAGTTGTTGCATTTTAAATGGGATTTATTTTCACTTATATTGAAAGCAAGCTACCTCAGCTGCCAGCAATACAAGCTCACATTTCACAGAGTCACTACAGTACAGAGCACAGCTGACCCACTGACACTGCGCAGTCTCAATGATGGATGGGGAAGGGAGAAACACTTCCTATACTGTATATATAAAAGCTGTGTTCATTTGATACTGGCAGACAGAGGGGTACGGTTAACAACGTGAAAGCATTGGATGCAGTTCTCCTCTGTTTCTTTTACAGGTTCTCAAATTACAGCCTGGGTTCAGAGCTGTGGTCTGTGGTGGGACCTAGAGTGGAGAGGAGCGATGGTAAGAACTGATCGGATCAACTCCAGTGAACAGACTATTCCCTTTGAGTGGGATGGGTGGCACAGTGGCTGGTAGAATCATTGCCTCTCCGCTCCAGTGATCTGTGTTCAACCCTGACCTTCAGTGCCCTCTGTATGGAGTCTGCACCTTCCCCCTCTGACCACCAGTTTCCTCTGGGGGCTCCGCTTTCCTCCCACATCTCAAAGACAGGCAGACTGGTAGGTTCACTGGCCCTGATGTGTTGCCAGGAGAATTTGGGTGGGGCTGGGGAACACAGATGACGAGAATGTGGGGGTAACAGAATGGATTAGTGCAGGATCGATGCAAGTGAATGTTTAATGGCGGTCGTGAACCTGGTTGTTCCAAGGTCCCGTTCCCATGCTGAATGAGAAGAAATTCAGGGGTAATGCTAGAAAGTAATTTGCAGCATAAAGAGAAACATCGAATCACAGACACAGTGCAGAAGGAAGCCATTTTTCTCACGGTGTCCATGCTGACTCAAAATAGATTTTACATCAATCTCACTTCTTGCCTGTGGACCCACAGGCTAAGAGGGTCACCAAGCAGAAGTCAAAAATTCACCCTCAGAAAGGCTCCATTGAATTGGGATATAATTGTACCCTTGAGTACCCCCTTGCAAAGCAGTTAATTTTGTTGTATTTTGTTAATATCAAAATACAAATTTGCTGAAAACTATTTTCTGTTCCACCAGCAGAGGTCATCAAAGAGCTTTTTATCAGAACCGTGCTTACCGTAAATCTACTGAGAGAAGCTGCCTATTCCTCACACAGCAGTCAATTATTATCCCTGTTATTATCGGCATCAACGAAGCATCCATGGATCAATTGCTTTGACAGTGTAAATCAAGCAGAAAATGGACAGGTTGAAGAGAAAGAAACCTCTTCTGGCGAATGAGCTGAGAGCATAGATCATCTTTTTGAAGCTCTTTGACTTCCTAACCGGATTGGTGACAACATTGGCGCACCTCAGAGGTGTGAGCTTAGCCTTCTTGCTCTATTCTCTATATGCATATGATTGTGTGGCTAGGCATAGCTCAAGTACCATCTATAAATTTGCTGATGAATTGTTATCTGAACCATTTTTGGTAGAATCTCAGGTGGTGATGAGAGGGTGTACAGGAGTGAGATATGCCAACTAGTGGAGTGGTGCTGCAGCAACAACCTGGCACTCAACGTCAGTAAGACGAAAGAGCTGATTGTGGTCTTCAGGAAGGGTAAGACAAAGGAACACATACCAATCCTCATAGAGGGATCAGACGTGGAGAGAGTGAACAGTTTCAAGTTCCTGGGTGTCAAGATCTCTGAGGATCTAACCTGGTCCCAACATATTGATGTAGTTATAAAGAAGGCAAGACAGCGGCTATATTTCTTTAGGAGTTTGAAGAGATTTGGCATGTCAACAAGTACAATCAAGAACTTCTACAAAGATACTGTGGAGAGCATTCTGACAGGATGCATCACTGTCTGGTATTGGGGGCGGGGGGCTACTGCACAGGACCAAAAAAAGCTGCAGAGGATTGTAAATCTAGTCAGCTCCATCTTGGGTACTAGCCTACAAAGTACCCAGGACATCTTCAGGGAGCAGTGTCTCAGAAAGGCAGCGTCCATTATTAAAGGCCTCCAACACCCAGAGCATGCCCTTTTCTCACTGTTACCATCAGGTAGGAGATACAGAAGCCTGAAGGCACACACTCGGCGATTCAGGAACAACTTCTTCCCCTCTGCCATCTGATCCCTAAATGGACTTTGAACTCTTGGACACCATCCCACTTTTTTTTAAATATACAGTATTTCTGTTTTTTTGCACATTTAAAAAAATCTATTCAATATATGTATACTGTAATTGATTTATTATATTATTATTTTTATTTTTTTCTCATCTGTATTATGTATTGCATTGAACTGCTGCTGCTAAGTTAACAAATTTCACGTCACATGCCGGTGATAGTAAACATGATTCTGATTCTGATTATGAAGTTACTGCAAACCTGAAAATATGGTTGAAGGAACATAGAACGTAGACAAAGGCAGAAGTGGCAGCTCAGTGTTCCGGGGTACTGAAGTTTCAGACATGATAGAGGGGAAATCACGTCATTGATTGAGGTTAACATGTCAGCAGCAGTTAGAAAGGATACCCTGGAAGAATCATCCAGTATGGGTAGAACACAGTACAAGAGCAGTGATCACTTAGATGGGGCCTCCAGGCCTCCAAACAATCAGTGCGAATTAGAGGAACAGATACATAAGCAAATGGCAGAACGGCGTAAGGGCAATAAATAGGGTTTAAAAAGTGGGGGTTTTTGCATCCCCAATATAGATTGGGATAGCTTTAATCCAAGGGGTGATACTTGGTAAATGATTCCAAGGAAGTTTCTGAGACAACATACAGACAGACCTTCTAGAGATGGAGCTGTATGCAGTCATACCTCAGGCAATGACAGTGGGTGGATGGCCGATGTGTCAGTAGAGGACATTTTAGGAATAGTGACTATCATTCTGTATATTTCAATGTAATTATATGAATCTCAGGGATAGTACATGACAACGTATACACTCAGTGGCCATTTTATTGGGTGCCTCCTGAGTGCATGTTCATGGTCTTCTGCCACTGTAACCCAGGCAACTCAAGGTTCAATGTGTTGTTCGTTCAGGGATTAGTTTTCTGCACACTACTGTTGTAACGCATGGTTATTTGAGTTACTGTCAGTATGGACCAGTCTGGCCAATCTCCTCTGACCTCTCTCATTAACAAGGTGTTCTCGCCCACAGAACTACCACCTACTGGATATTTTTTTGTTTTTTGCACTATTCTTCGTAAGCTCTGTTGAGCGTGAAAATCCCAGGAGATCAGCAGTTCCTGAAATATTCAAACCACGCCATCTAGCACCAACAATCATTCCATGGTCAAAGGCACTTAATCACATTTCTTCCACATTCTGATACTTGGTCTGAACAACAACTGAACCAGTTAATCATGTCTCCATGATTGGCTGATTAGATATTTGCATTGACGAGATGTACAGGTATACCTAATAAAGTGACCACTGAGAGTAAGTAATAAATTTACAAACGTTTGTAATTTGAACTTTGAAAAAAAAAGGCTCGTCTTCAAGTTAAGGTCTTGAATTAGGAAGGCCGAGGAAAGCAGATTGGGGCAGATGCTTCCAGATTAAACAACATCTGACAAATGGGAACCTTGACAAAAAAAAGTCTTTTAAAAGAGGGTTAGTTGGAGTTCAGAGTCAGCACATTCCAGTAAGGGTGAAAGACATAGATAACAAGATTATGGACATTGGATGACAAAGAATATTGAAGGTTTGTTTCGGAAAGTAAAGGAAAAATATGAAAGTTATAGGCAACTGGGATCATGCTAATCACTTGAGAAATATAATGTGT
The DNA here is from genome assembly GCF_963921235.1 of Mobula hypostoma. Taxonomy (NCBI): domain Eukaryota; kingdom Metazoa; phylum Chordata; class Chondrichthyes; order Myliobatiformes; family Myliobatidae; genus Mobula; species Mobula hypostoma. The sequence continues at coordinate 167,964,142 of NC_086097.1, read as the reverse complement.
GTGGGAGAGAATTTAAGAAAAAAATTGAGGAAGAGAAAATTAAGGATAAGTCACATAAATATTTCAGGAGCAAGAAGATAGCTTGGGAAAGAATGGGTCCCCTAACAACAAAATTAATGTGTGAAGTATGTGATATGGGCGAGGTCTTAAATAAATACTTCTTATCTGTATTCACTAAGGAGAAGGACAGAAGATAGTGAGTTCAAGAAGCGTTGTGTGGATAATCTGGAAACAGTCAGTATTAAGAAGTAGAAAGTGTTAGATATCATGGACACATAAGGGTTGATCAACAACACACACAAATTGCCAGAGGAACTCAGCAGGTCAGATAGTATAGATGGGAGGAAATAAACAGTTGACGTTTTGGGCCAAGACCCTTCATCAAGATTCATGAGGGGAAAGTCTTGTTTAGATGGAGTGTGGCTGATATTTGGAACATGCTGCCAGTGGACATTGTGGATCAGGTACAATTAGTGTGGGCAAATGGGAAAAATAATACCACAGACCATAAGACATAGGAGCAGAATTAGGCCATACGACACATTCAGTCTATTCCACCATTCCATCATGACTGATTCATTATCCCTCTCAATCCCATTCTCCTGTCTTCTCCCTGTAGCCTTTGACATCCTGACTAATCACAAACCTATCAACCTCTGCTTTAAATATATCCAATGACATAGCATCCACAGCCATATGGGGCAATGAAATAGACAGATTCACCATCCACTGGCTAAAGAAATTCCTCCTCATCTCTGTTCTAAAAGGATGTCCTTCTATTCTGAGGCTGTGTCCTCTCGTCCTAGACTCACGCTCTATAAGGATATATTTTCTCCACATCCACTCTATCTTGGCCTTTCAATATTCATAGTCATAGTCATACTTTATTGATCCCGGGGGAAATCGGTTTTCGTTACAGTTGCACCATAAATAATAAACAGTAATAGAACCATTAGTAGTTAAAATAGTAGTATGTAAATTATGCCAGTAAATTATGAAATAAGTCCAGGACCAGCCTATTGGCTCAGGGTGTCTGACCCTCCAAGGGAGGAGTTGTAAAGTTTGATGGCCACAGGCAGGAATGACTTCCTATGACGCTCTGTGCTGCGTCTCGGTGGAATGAGTCTCTGGCTGAATGTACTCCTGTGCCCACCCAGTACATTATGTAATGGATGGGAGACATTGTCCAAGATGGCATGCAACTTGGACAGCATCCTCTTTTCAGACACCACCGCCAGAGAGTCCAGTTCCATCCCCACAACATCACTGGCCTTATGAATGAGTTTGTTGACTCTGTTGGTGTCCGCTACCCTCAGCCTGCTGCCCCAGCACACAACAGCAAACATGATAGCACTGGCCACCACAGACTCGTAGAACATCCTCAGCATTGTCCGGCAGATGTTAAAGGACCTCAGTCTCCTCAGGAAATAGAGACGGCTCTGACCCTTCTTGTAGACAGCCTCAGTGTTCTTTGACCAGTCCAGTTTATTGTCAATTCGTATCCCCAGGTATTTGTAATCCTCCACCATGTCCACACTGACCCCCTGGATGGAAACAAGGGTCACCGGTACCTTAGCTTAGCTCTCCTCAGGTCTACCAGCAGCTCCTTAGTCTTTTTCACATTAAGCTGCAGATAATTCTGCTCACACCATATGACAAAGTTTCCTACCATAGCCCTGTACTCAGCCTCATCTCCCTTGCTGATGCATCCAACTATGGCAGAGTCATCCGAAAACTTCTGAAGATGACAAGACTCTGTGCAGTAGTTGAAGTCCGAGGTGTAAATGGTGAAGAGAAAGGGAGACAGGGTAGTCCTCTGTGGAGCCCCAGTGCTGCTGATCACTCTGTCGGACACACAGTGTTGCAAGCACACGTACTGTGGTCTGCCAGTCAGGTAGTCAAGAATCCATGATACCAGGGAAGCATCCACCTGCATCGCTGTCAGCTTCTCCCCCAGCAGAGCAGGGTGGATGGTGTTGAATGCACTGAAGTCAAAAAACATGACCCTCACAGTGGTCACTGGCTTGTCCAGTTGGGCATAGACACAGTTCAGCAGGTGGACGATGGCATCCTCAACTCCTAGTCAGGGCTGGTAGGCGAATTGGAGGGGATCTAAGTGCGGCCTGACCATAGGCCAGAGCAGCTCCAGAACAAGTCTCTCCGGGGTCTTCATGATGTGGGAGGTCAATGCCACCGGTCTGTAGTCATTGAGGCCGCTGGGGCGCGGCGTCTTCGGCACAGGGACGAGGCAGGACGTCTTCCACAGTACAGGAACCCTCCGGAGCCTCAGGCTCAGGTTGAATACATGGCGAAGTACTCCACATAGCTGAGGGGCACAGGCTTTGAGCACCCTGGTACTGACAACATCCGGTCCTGCAGCCTTGCTTGGGTTGAGAAGTTTCAGCTGTCTTCTCACCTGTTCAGCTGTGAAGCCCACCGTGGTGGTTTCGTGTGGGGAAGGGGTATAGTCATGAGAGCAGGGTGCGGGACTGTGAGGAGGGGTAGAAGGGTTTCGATAGGTTTCTGCAAGTTAGGGAATACTGCATAAGGCCTTCCACGTCACTTTGCACCTCTGATTTTTGAATTTTCTTCACATTTAGAAAATAGTCTATAACATTATCCTTCTACAAAAGTGCATGACCATACACTTCCCAACACTATATTCCATCTGCCACTTCTCTGCCCATTCTCCTGATCTGTCTAAATCCTTCTGCAGACTCCTTGTTTTCTCAACACTACCTATCTTTGTATTGTCTGCAAACTTGACCACAAAATCTGTCATCCGATCATTTATATATAACATGAAAAGAAGCAATCCGAATTCAGAACTCTGTGGAATAACACTAATCACTGACAGCCAACTAAAAAGGACCCCTGTATTCCCACTCTGCCTCCTGCCAGTTAGCCAATCTTCTATTATAATATCCTTCCTGTAATACCATGGACTCTTATCGTGTTAAGCAGCCTCATGTGTGGCAACTTGTCAAAGGCCTTCTGAAAATCCAAGTAAACAAGATTCACCGACTCTCTTTTGTCTATCCTGCCTCTTACTTCCTCAAAAAATTCCAACAGATTTGTCAGGCAATATCTCCCTTTAAAGAAACCATGCTGATTTTGGCCTATATTATCATGTGATTTCATGTACCCCAAAACCTCATCCTTAATAATGGACTCCAACTTCTTCCCAACTGCTGAAGTCAGGCCAACTGGCTTATAGTTACAGTTTCTTTCCTTCTGGCTCTTTTCCTTCTTAAAGAGTGGAATGATATTTGCAATTTTCCAGTCCTCCGGAACCATGCCAGAATCTAGTGATTCTTGAACTATCATTACTAATGCCTCCACAATCTCTTTAGCTACCTCTTTCAGAACTCTGGGTTGTAGTCCATCTGTTCCAGGTGACTTATCTACCTCCAGACTCTCAGCTTTCCAAGCACCTTCTCCTTAGTAATAGCAATTGCCCTCACTTCTGCCTCCTGACACTCTTGCATTTTTAGCATTCTGCCACTGTGTCTTTCACAGTGAAGACTGACGCAAAATACTTATTCAGTCCGTCTGCTGTTTCTTTATCCCCCATTATTAGATCTCCAACGTCATTCTCCAGTGGCCCAATACCCACTCTCACCTCTCTTTTACTTCTTGTATATCTGAAAAAGCTGCAGAAGGGTGGAGCTAGCGCAGAATTTGGTCACACAGTCGTGAGAGTTTATGGAGTACATGTTTGAGGATGTAGCCTTGCAGGCATTGGTGTTGAGGATAATTGTGGAGGAGGTGTCACTGCCTATCCTTACTTGTCAGGAAGACAAGGATTCAGTTGCAGAGGGAGATACTGAGTCCTTGGACTAGGAGGGTGGAGATGAGTTTGTTTGGAATTATGGTTTCGAAAGCAGAGCTGTAGTCAATAAAGTCTGACATGGGTGTCTTTGTTGCCCATTTGTTCCAAAGATGAATGTAGGGCCAGGGAGATGGCTTCCACAGTGGACCTGTTTTGGTGGTAGGCAAATTGCAGGTGGGTCAAGGTTGTCTGTCTCGTATACAAATCTTCCAGCAATAAAGACTAACAACCACTTCCCTTTCAGGTTGCATCTCAGCTTCCAGCGAACTGTGTACAAGGCGCATTTGAATATTGATACGTCCCTATTTCTCACCTTTAAAAAGATAGCATTTGTCTGGTGTTTTATATCTTCACTCTCAACGTTACCATCCTGTTGCCCACACACTCAGTTTGCCCACATCCTCCTGGTCCCTTTCATTTCTCATCATATCCCCGCTTTGTTTTGTGGTAAAGAAAACCAGAACAACAAGCTACCAAGTACAGAGAAATTCTTGATATTCCACCCCACTCCTCCATGCCCTCAGACTGCTGCAAGCCCAGCGAGACTGCAGACATTCTCACCCAGACCCTGCTTTTCCTCTTCTAAGTTAGTCATTCAGTAATAAAACCAAGCAAACAGCAAATGTCCACCTCTGTAACATTGTTTTAGTAAGCATTACATTTTGATAGAAATGAAAGAAATAGTTTGTGCTTGCCTTGTTTGGAATTCTCAGTTTTGTTCTCAACTTGATTTTATTTGTACATAACACATTAATAAAGCAACAGATTATTTTCCCCTTTCTTTGTCTTGGGTGGATCCCACAAATTTGTGTCCATTTTGGCAAGGAACCAATATTAGCCAACGTGACCTGCACTTAGTTATGTAGTTGGGAGGCTTTTTCCAGTCTTTCAAGGCCAGAGCTCCAGGTTCTTGTCACTGAGGAAACACATAAGCCTCTAATACTCCCCAACAGGCCAGTGGGCCAGGGTTAAAATTCAAAATAAGTTTACTATCAAGTACACGTATGTCACCATATACAAACCCGAGATTAATTTTCTTGTGGGCATACAATGTAAATCCAAGAAACACAATGTAATCAATGAAAGACCGCACCTAACAGGGTGGACAAACAACTAATGTGCAAAAGATAACAAACTGCAAAAAAAAGAAAAAAAACAATAATATTAGTAAATAAATGAAAAGTAAGTATCAAGAACATGAGATGAAGAGTCCTTGAAAGTGAGTCCATAGGTTGTGGGAACAGTTCAGTGATGGGGTGAGTGAAATTCTGTTAAATAATCTCCTGTAGTTCAAAATCCTGATCGCTGAGAGGTAATAACTGCTCCTGAAACTGATGCAGTGGGTCTGGAGGCTCCTTTACCTGGTTCCTGATGGCAGCAGCGAGAAGAATGCATGGCCTGGATGGTGGGGTTTGCTAATGGCTTCCTGTAACAGCGTTCCGTGTAGATATGCTCAATGGTGGGGAGGGCTTTATGTATGATGGACTGGGATGCATCCAGTACTTTCTGTAGGATTTTCCATTCCAGGGTGTTGGTGTTTCCATACTAGGCCAAGATGCAACCAATCAATATACTCTCCCACCACACATCTATAGAAATTTGACAGAGTTTCAGATGTTATGCCAAATCTTCTAAGGAAATAGAGGTGCTGCTCAGCTTTCTTTGTAATTTCACTTATGTGCTAGGCCCTGGAGTGAACCTCTGAAATGAGAACCCCAAGGAATCCTCCAATGATCCCTCAATGAGGACCTCATCGCGGACCTCAGGTTTCCTCCAGAAGTCGATAATCAGCTCCTTGGTCTGACTGACATTGAACGACATTGTCGTTGTGACACCACTCAGCCAGAGTTTCAGTCTCTCTCCTATATGCTGATTTATCACCAGCTTTTGCTCGACACCTTCCATCTATTTTTTTAATACACTAGCCACCTTCTCTCTATCTTTCAGTCCAAATAAAGAGTCTACCTCCATAGATGCTGCCTGATCCACTGATTTCCTCAAGTGTTTCGTCTGTGACTTTTTTTTTACCATTGCTTGGGTGAACTTTATGATCTTTCTACCATTGGCAAATGTCTGGAAAGGCAACTGAATGGCTAAAATTCCCACTGGGCAGTTAAATTTTGTTCATTCTGGCAAAGTTTTTACAATGAGTTGAGAAGGAATTTCAAGGCCACAGCATATGTTAATCCTCTGGATGGCACCAAAGAACACTGGGCAGGTCTGTATTGGACACAAACTACTCCCAAATATTGTACACAACATTCTGATTGGTTAATACCTTCCATCACTCAACACTTTGGATAAAGGGAAACAAATTACTTTCACTGTAAAACATTCTTGGAGATTAAGCGAAAGAACCAGAACAAAAATAAACCTTGACATTCGAAATCCTTGTACAGCATCATCAAAAAAAAACAACTTAGTTCAAAATGACACTCCCGGGAGTAAAACATGCTAAACTGCTTGGAGTCATAAGAGTCATACAGCAGGGAAACAGGCCTGTGGTCCGACTCAACTCTGCTGGGCAAGTCCTCAAAAGAGGAGGTTTACAAGAACGATCCCGGAAATGAAAGGAGCGTATGAGAAGCATTTAATGGATCTGGGACTGTACCTGCTGGAGTTTAGAAGAAAGAGGGAGAATCTCAAAGAAACCTACCAAATGTTGAGTGGTCCAGATATGGAGAGGATGTTTCCATTAGGGGGACAGCCTAGGACCAGAGGGCACAGCTTCAGAACAGAACATAGATGAGGAGGAATTTCTTTAGCCCAAAGGCAGTGAATAAATGGAAATCATTGGCACAGTTGGCTGTGGAGGCAAAGTCATTGAGTATATTTGAAGCGGAAGTTCGTAGGTTCTTGAATAGTAAGGGAGACAAATGTTATGGGGAGAAGGCAGGAGAATGGGGTTCAGAGGGATAATAAATCAGCCATGATTGAATAGTAGAGCTGACTCGATGGGCTAAATGGCCTAATTCTGCTCCTATGGTCTAAACTAGTCTCATTTGCCCACAGTTGGCCCATATCCCTCTGAAGCCTTTCCATCCAAATATCTGTTCAAGTGTCTTTTAAAGGTTGTTATTGTACCTGCTTCAAATACTTCTTTTGGCAGTTCTTTCCATATACATACCACTCTCTGTGTGAAGATGTCACCCCTCAGATCTCTTTTAAGTATTTCCTCTCTCACCTTAAACCTTTGACCTCTCATTTTTGGTTTCCAAACCCTGGGGGAAGGAACCTTTTGTCTGGCTGTATTCATGTATGGCTGAATGACAATTGAACCTGAACTGGGTTCATTCACTCAATCAATGTTCCTTATAATGTTATAGTCTTCTATAAAGTCACTCCTCAGTATCGTATGCTCCAAAGAATAAAGTCCGATCCTGACTAGCCTCTTCCTTTAACACAGGCCCTCGAATCCTGAAACATTATTGTAATTGTTCTTCGCGCTCTTTCCAACTTAATGACGTCTCTCCTACAATTGGGTGACCAAAACTGTACACAGTACTGCAAGTGTTTCAGTGAACCACAGTTAAACAAAGCTTGACACTGACTCACAAGTTCATGTGGAGACAAGGGCTTGGACACAAGAATGAGTAATGAGTTTTAAGGAGCTCCTTATGGGTAGAAAAGAGAAAGAAAGAGAGAGAGATAGATTAAATAGAGATAGAGAAAGATAGATAGATGGGGGAGAGAGAGAGAGAGAGAATGAGAATATAATGAATGGCCTCCTCTTGCGCTGTAAATCTGTATGATTCTATGACTTGACTTCAATGCTGAGTTGGAATCAGTTGTCAGTCATCAGTCCTGATGGCAGGGTCCTGACCCAAAATGTCGACACTCCCTCTCCCCCCACAGACACACACCCGACAAATGCTGCTTGACCTGCTGAGCGCCTCCAGCAGTTTGTTTTCTGTCAGTCTGCTGACATGTCTAAATTCCCGGTCTAGCAGCAGAGTGGTTAAGTTATTGGACCAGCAACTGGAGGTTTAGATAACTATTCTGGGGCACAAGTTCAAATCCCACCACGGCAGCTGGGGAACATAAATTCAATCAACTAAATGAACCTGGAATAAACACCGTCTGAATAAAGTTGGCTGTGTAACTACTGGAGTGATTGTTATAAAAATCCATCTGACTCATCACTGTCCTTAAAACATGTAAGGAGATTGAGAAGACAAACAATAAACTAGAGGGCATAAGATTGAGGGAACTGATCATATATGTCAGTTATATTGACATAATATACTGATCATATATTGTAAGCGGAACAAGTGCTACACATGCCCTTACACTTCCTCCCTTACCACCATTCAGGGCCGCAGACAGTCCTTCCAGGTGAGGCGACACTTCACCTCTGAGTCGGCTGGGGTGATATACTGCGTCCGATGCTCCTGATGTGGCCTTCTATATATTGGCGGGACCTGACGCAGACTGGGAGACCGCTTTGCTGAACACCTACGCTCTGTCCGCCAGAGAAAGCAGGATCTCCCAGTGGCCACACATTTTAATTCCACATCACATTTCCATTCTGATATGTCTATCCATGGCCTCCTCAACTGTAAAGATGAAGCCACACTCAGGTTGGAGGAACAACACCTTATATTCTGTCTGTGTAGCCTCCGACCTGATGGCATGAACACTGACTTCTCAAACTTCTGCTAATGCCCCACCTCCCCCTCGTATCCCATCCGTTATTTATTTATATACACGCATTCTTTTTCTCTCTCTCCTTTTTCTCCCTCTGTCCCTCTGACTATACCCCTTGCCCATCCTCTGGGGTTTTTCCCCCTCCCCCTTTTCTTTCTCCCTAGGCCTCCTGTCCCATGATCCTCTCATATCCCTTTTGCCAATCACCTGTCCAGCTCTTGGCTCCATCCCTCCCCGTCCTGTCTTCTCCTATCATTTCGGATCTCCCCCCTCCCCCTCCCACTTTCAAATCTCTTACTAGCTCTTCTTTCAGTTAGTCCTGACGAAGGGTCTCGGCCCAAAACGTCGACTGTACCTCTTCCTAGAGATGTTGCCTGGCCTGCTGCGTCCACCAGCAACTTTGATGTGTGTTGATCATATATGTCCATAGATGGTTGAAAGTGTCAGGCCAGTTTGGAAGATATGTACGGGTGACATGAGAGATTACAGAAGCTGGAAATCTAGAACAACACAGAAAAAGCTGGAGGAACTCACTCAGGCAGCATTTGCAGAGGAGAATTGACAGTCGACGTTTTGGGTCAAGACCCTTCATCTGGACAGGAAGATAGAGGATGGATTGCCAGCACAAAAAAGTAGAGGGAAGGATAGAGTGAGTGCTGGCAGGTGATAGGTGGAACCAGGTGAGGAGCAGTAATAGATGGATGGGGGAGTGAAGAATGGGAATGGTGCCAGAAGATGGGAGATGATAGGTGGGAGTGACAAACGGCCTAAGCCGATGGAATCTGAGAGGAGGGGAAGGTGGAGAATGTAATCAAGGGAGGGTGGTGGGAAGGTATGAGGGTGATGGGCAGATGGAGAGGATGGAGGAGGGGAAGGAGACTCAGTGATGGGGGCTGGGAGCATCAGGAAGAGAAAGAAGAGAGGCAAAGGGAAAGTTCACTGGAAGCTGGAGAGTTGTACACCACAAGCAGAATATGAGGCCCTGCCAGCTATACCCATATCTGGAAATGAAAAATAATGAAATGCTTAGTGATTTAGAGGTAACTGATTGGAACAGTAACCAAGCTGAAGGAGAATCCTGGCCAGAGCAAACCACCAGGAGTCAGCAGTTATCTGTGTGTACAGTGTTCCTAGAAACATTGATTCCCTGCAACGTTACCACAGATCTGCTGACTGGTGTGTGAGCATTGTTCCTGCTCCCAAGCCAGATGGCACAGTGAAGATCTGTGTTGATCTAACAAGTTTGAATAATGCAGTGATGTGGGTGCTATCTGCGTGAGTCGTACACATTCTCTCTGTGACCATGTCAGCTTTCCTCCCAAAGGTGTGCAGGCTGATAAAAGAATTGCCCATCAGCCATTGCCCTAGAGTGTCGGCAAGTAGTGAAGTCTGGGAAGAGATCAATGTGAATCCAGGATGAACAGGGAAAATTAATGGGGGGAATGAGACTATCTTGTGAGCTGATATACAAACGATGCGTCAAATGTCTTCCTTCTATGTCTCAAGGAAATATAGAACTGAAATGGTCTAGAGGAAACAGAAAACAAGAGAAAATTTGCAAATGCTGGAAATCCGAGCAACACACACAAAATGCTGGAGGAACTCAGCAGGTTAGTCAGCATCTATGGAAAAAAGTCTGGTCAATGTTTCGGGCCAAAACCCTTCGGCAGGACTCAAAGGGGTTTTTCTATAGATGCTGCCTGGCCTGCTGAGTTCCTCCAGCATTTTGTGTGTGTTGCTTAGAAGAAACAGAGTTAGCTGCCTGACATAAATAGTTCAGCTTTTGCAAGAATCGATACCCAATATGGGATCTGATGATTGAGGTTAGAAATATCATGTTGACCCGCTGCAAAACTTGGCAGAGAAAATTTTCCAGGAATGAATCCTGGAGTGATGAGACAAATCCACAATACCCAAGGTTTGACCGGCAGCATTATCAAATGATATTTGGGACAGGTTTCATAAATATTTGCAACCACACATGCTTTTAATTGCCTTCCAAATTTGACAGGGTTTGCTTTAGGGAAGACAGCATAGTCCTGACATCAATGACGCTGACCCCTCCTGAAAACAAAGGGGAAAACTTCATCTGAGAGTTCCTCCAACAGCAACAAATCACTTTAACATAGTAAGGTGTCCTGAGACACTTCTTGTGTGTGTTGTCAAGCAGAATTTAACAGGAGGTCTCTAATTAGCAAAGTGACTGATGGTTTGAAGGAATGCAGAACTAGAGGAGCTCGGAGGCAGCGAAAGGCGCGGCCATGCCTGGATCTGGAATCAAGAGGAAGTTTAGAGATCAGGGAGTGGGTAGGTGGACCAGAAGCCAATTTGGGAGTGTGAGTACAGGGAGAAACTGGCTCTTTTGAAGTAGAAGTGAAAGAATGTCAACAGCATAAAAATGGCATTGGACAACTCTTCCATCCCAGCTATGGAAGGGCAGAACCTATCTATCCCATAGTACGAACAGTGGCAGAATTCGTATAGAGCCACAGACCTTATTTCTAAACTCCAATCATTTTGTGATAAAGCCCAATATACCATTTACCTTCCTAACTGCTTGTCCGATTACTGTGATTTATAGCAAGACAAACAATCAGCAAAATCTCATGTTTATCTTTGTGATTTATGTACAGAATACCTCGATCTCTCTGGAACTTCACTTATTCTTTCCATTTAAATAAAATTCCATCTTTTGATTCCTCTTACTGAAGTACATGACCTCACACTTTTGCGTATTAAACTCTAGTTGCCAAGGTTTCATTCAAGCAATCAATCTGTTTTCCACTGCAGAGTCACAATATCCTCATCACATCATAACTTTCCACCTATTTTCCTGTCAATGGCAAAGATGCCTTACTTTTTGCTCACTCCTCCAGGTCATCAATATTAAAATATATGGAGGGTGAGGATTAAGAATGGATTCTGGATATTCTCCACTAGTTAAAACCTTCTACCCTGGAAAAGACCCATTTATTCCAATTGCAACACACACAAAATGCTGGAGGAATTCAGCAGATCAGGCAGCATCCATGGAGAAAAATAAACAGTTAAAGTTTCGGGCTGAGACCTACGGGTTCTCCACCGGGTCACATGTCATCATAATGTGGAGGCACGTGGCCAGACCCTCAATCACTCCGGGATCAAAACAGCACAGTGAGAGCAACTCAGACTCAGACTGTTCATTGTCACTTCCATATTTTGTTAAACTTGTTGCTTTGTGGCAGCAGCACAGTGCAAGACACCAAAAATAAAATCACAAAAAGCCACAGTATGAAATAAAATAATAAATATTGCAAGAGGAATAGTGAGGTAGTGACCTTGGGTTCATGGACCATTCAGAAATCCGATGGCGGAGGTGAAGAATCATTGAGTGTGGGTCTTTGGGCTCCTATTCCACCTCTCTAATGGTAGTAATGAGAGGAGGGCATGTCCTGGACCGTGAGGGTCCTTAACAATGGATGCCACTTTCGTGAGGCATTGCTTTTTGAAGATACTCTTGATGGTGGGAAGGGTTAGTACCCATGACAGAACTGGCTGAATTTACAGTCCTCTGCACCTCTTTCACTCCTGTGCATTGGAGCCTCCATATGAGGTGGTGATGCATCCGGTCAGAAGGCCCCAGACTGTATATCTGTAGAAATTTGCTACTTTTCTCCTCAAACTCCTGATGAAGTATAGTTACCAGCGTGCCTTCTTCCTGATTGCATTACTTCATCCCACCACCATGTTCTTGAGGACTGCTAACAACACCCATGTCAAGTGAACAAATCAAAGAAATTTGATAAAATGTATTCCGGTGTGTGTGTGTGTGTGTGTGTGTGGCCTCCATCGGTCATGGTCGACCATGGGTACTGCGCCTCTGCTAGTCACTGGTTTGTTGAGCAACGTCGACTGTGGCTATTGAGACCGATCCTGGAATGGTAGGCTCTGCCACAGTTGCTGCATGTGTAAGGCGTCGTGGAACTGTTGTCCGCTGTGCTCTCCATTTAGTCCTCAAACTGACTCAGGATCTCTATTTCGCCTTGCTCTAGGTGTTGCTGAGGAGTACCTCGCCATTTGTTGCGGTCATCTGCTGTATCCTCCTAGCACTCTCTGCTGATTTTTAAGGCTTTCATGTCGCGCTTGCAGAGGTCCTTGAAGCGAAGCTGGGGTCTACCAACGTTCCTCTTGCCTGTTGCTAGTTCTCCATAGAGGATGTCCTTTGACAGTCTATCATCCTTCATACGACAGACGTGGCCCAGCCAGCGCAGTCTGCGTTGTCTTAAAAGTGTGAACATTGTGGGAAGACCAGCGCGGGAGAGGACCTCAGAGTTTGGGGCTATGTCTCTCCAGGTGATGCTGAGGATACGGCGAAGGCTGCGCAGGTGAAAACTACTGACTTTCCTCTCCTGTTTGGAATAGATGGTCCAAGTCTCGCTACCATACAGGAGGGTGCTGATAACGCATGCATTGTACACGGCAGTCTTGGTCTTTGTAGCGAGTTCCGGATTCTTCCAGACCCGTGAGGAGAGTCCTGCAAGGATCGATGCTGCTTTGCCGATACGCCTATTGATTTCAGCATCAAGAGAGAGAGTGTATTCCGATAGATATCATTAAAAAGTTGTGAATCATAAAGGAGAGAAAGGCGTTGCTATTCCTGTGAAATCAAATGCCAGCAGCTGGCAATTCCTGATGAATCCTGTAGCAGCAGCCAGCTTCAACACACTGGCCCTGCCTGCCAAGACTGCCAATGCATCAACACAAGTGCCCAGCACAGGGCCAGGCTTGGAAAACATGACTGTATGCCAGACCATGAAGGCAAACAATTCTATATACAGAAACGCAACAATGATTTATAACTCTCCAGATAAATCCCCTGGCCTGTTTGTTCAGGTAATCCTTTAAAATTATAGGACTCTGTGTTATTTAAGATAACCAGGTCATTGTGGTGAACTGGCGCATTCCCTTAACAATTTGGAATCTGGCAAAAGAATAAACCTCACCAGAGCCACCAAATCTAGTTAGGATTCAAGTTCTGGTGATAAAATTGACTGGAGATTTCTTTTTGAACTTTCAAACTAGATAAAGAATTTTTAGACTTTTCTGCGGTGAATAATTTGAATTTGATTCTTGAAGCCGACGTTGTTTCTCTAAGGGAGTGAGAGACATTTTCTCTCACTTAAGTGGATCTCCTAAGTCAGTTGCTTTCCCCTATAGCATATTCCCAACAAGCTTCAGACTGCTGTAGAAAAACCAGGCAATCTCCCAGGCAATAACTGTTCCAGGTCAAAACATATTGCAAAATGAGAGCATCCTCTCTGAGCAAATGACTTTACAACCAGAGAGTAAAAGGGAGAAAACTGAGCACCAGCAGATGTCACCTGCTTCACTCCCAACCACCCGGTAGACAGATCTCACCTTCCCCTCCGAATGTCCAGCTATATCCACCCAAATTTTTCACCTGACTTGAAATTCCAAAAGGACTTCTCCAGATGATTTTGTCGCCAGCATTCGTCATCACAATTATAGAATACAGCACAGGAGAAAGCCTTTCAGCCCACAATGTCTGCGCCAAACACAATGCTGAATTAAACTCAATCCCTTCAGTCTGTATGTGATCCATATTCCTCCATCTCCATTCCCTGTATCTATCTCAATTTCTATCTATCCAACTTTCTGAGAATGCACATAATGGATGATCTTACTTGGTCCCTCAATAGTCAGTCAGAATCAGGTTTAATATCACTTGCAATAAGTATATATACTTTTTAAATTTAAGTGCAATCGTGAACAATAGCCAGATCAGAATGCTGATCAAGTCAACTAGATCTCAAAGAGAACTCTGATAGGACAATCAGATGATTCACTGCTGCTTGGCGATAGAACAGGCACAAGGGTCGCTAGCCCCTGTACCCCAGAAACACACCTGAGCAGCGTGGTGAAGGTATGTGCTATGCATGGCCTGACCCGAAAGCATCATGTTGACTCATAACAGATCGTGTTCATGGTGGAGGATGGGGTGATCAGCACTGATGGACGAATTATACCTCCACTACCCCAAATATATATAAATATATATACCCCAAACTAATATATATAAATTAAGTAAGTATACAAAAAGAGAGGGAAAAACTGAGGTTGTGTTCATGGGTTCATTGTCCATTCAGAAATCTAATGGCGGAGGGGAAGGAGCTATTCCTGAAACATTTGAGTGTGTACCTTCGGGCTCCTGTATGTCCTCCTTGATGGCAGCAATGAGAAGAGGGTATGTCCTGGATGATGGGGCCTTTAATGAAAGCACAGCAGCATCTCCATTTCCTGAGGAGACTGAGGTGAACAAGGACCCTTCCCCCTTTCAACCAATTTTTACAGCAGCATCATTGACGGTGTCCTGATCAGCTGCGTCACCTCTGATGCAGGAATTGCAAGGCATCTAACCACTAGACCCTACAAACGATAGCGAGGACTGCTCAGAGGATCATTGGGGTCTCTTTCCCACCCATCTGAGATATTTATCAGGAGTGTTGCCTACTGATGAATTCTTGACCCTCTACAATCAGGCAGGAGGCACCATAACATTAAGACAGGGCTGTTCAGATGGGAAACAGCGTCTTCCCCCAGGCTGTGAGAACTCGCTGAACTCCCTGCCACCACCCAGGTCTCATCACTTAAGAAGTGCCTACAGCATTATACTTTTCGATTTGTGTCATAAATGCACCTATGCTAAATGTCAATCTTCTAAAATATATTGTATTATTTATCAATTTATTTGTGATAATATTACTTTATGTGTTGTGTGTGTTATATGTACTGTGTTGAGCACCTTAGTCTAGAGAAACGTTTCATTTGGCAGTATACATGTATATGGCTGAATGACAATAAAATTGACCATGAACATGAAGAGCCTTTTAAATGCCACGATCATATCTGCTTCCACCACTACCACTGGCAGGCTGCTTCAGGCACCTACCACTCACTGTGTAAAAAAAAAATTTGCTCCACACATTCTCTTAAAACCGTCCCTAACTCTCTTTTCCTGCATGTTCTCCAGTACTTAACATTTCTATCCAGAGAAAAAGATTCTGACCATCTATCCTATCTATGTCTCTCATCGTTTTTTTGTGTGTCACAGTCCCGAGGAGACACTGGATTGAGAAGAGGGAGAGAGAGTTTAAAAGAAGTGAGAAGAGGCCGTCGGCACATTTGGCATACCACAGTCCTGAGTGCAGACTGGATTGCACAGAAGCAGATAGAATTTATAAGAAGTGAGCAGGGACAGTTGGCACTTTTTGAGTGACTTAGTTGCTGAGGAGATATTAGATTGTGTAAAATTAGGCACTTGGCAAGGATCAATAAAAAGAAGTTAGGTTTAAGAGGAGTGGCTATTGTGTGAGTGGGCCAGAGTTGGAGTGGAGAGTTTAGGCTTTGGCTCATCGAGGCTTAGGAAAGGAGAGGTGCAGGGCATAGGTAGATTTTTTTTGTTATTTATTCTTTATTTAGAACAGTGGGGATGACAGACAGGATACTGAAATGCTCCTCTTGTGGGATATGGAAAGGCAGGGAGACCTCCCATATCCCTGACGACGACACCTAAAAAAAGTGCATCAAGCTACAGCTTGTGAGATAATGTGTTGAGGAGCTGGAGCTGGAACTGGATGAACTCCAGATCACTCAGGAGGCTGAGGGGTTGATTGATAGGACATACAGGGAGGTAGTTACAACCAAGGTGCAGGACACAGGTAATTGGGTGACATTAGCAAGGGGAAAGAGGATAGGCAGCAAGTGCAAAGTATCCCTGTGATTGTTCTCCTCAACAGCAGGTATACCACTCTGGGTACTGTTGGGATGGGGTGGGGGACCTAGCAGTGGAAAGCCACAGTGGCCAGGTCTCTGGCACTGGGTCTGGCTCTGTGACTCAGAAGGAAAGAGGGGAGAAGAGGTGAGCAGTGGTGATAAAACAATTTGTTAGTTAGGGGAGCAGATAGCAGGTTCTGTGGATGAGAACAAGATTCCTGGGTGGTTTGTTGCCTCCTGGGTGCCAGAGATGGGGACATCTCAGATCAAGTCCACAGTATTCTTAAGTGGGAGGGTAGGCAGCCAGAAGTCATGGTCTACAATACGATGGTACCAAAGACATGGATTGGAGGGGTGACAAGGTCCTGCAAAGTAAGTTCAGAGAGTTAAATGTTAAGTTAAAGGACAAGACCTCCAGGGTTGTGATCTCAGAATTGCTACCCGGGCCACAAGCTAGTGAGAATAGAAATAGGAAGATCATACAATTTAACATGTGGCTAAGGAGTTGGTGCAGGAGGAAGGGCTTCAGATTTTTGGATCATTGGGCTCTCTTCCAGGGAAGGTGGGACCTGCACAGAAGGGATGGTTTGCACCTGAACTGGGAGGAGTCTAATACCCTAGTGGGAAGATTTGCTCGTGCTGCACGGGACGGTTTAAATTAGAGATGCAGGGGGATGGGAACAAGAGTGCGAAAACAATGGAGAGTGATTGTGGAGAAAGGTGTTGTTACACACAAAGTTAGGAATCAAAAGGTTGAGCATGGTGGGACTAATGTTCTGAGCTGCGGATATTACAATGCAAAGGATATTGTAGGAAAGGCAGGTGAGCTTAGGGCATTGATCAACACATGAAATTATGACTTTGTGGCCATTAGTGAGTCTTGGATGCAGGAGCGGCAGGACAGGCAGCTCAATGTTTTGGGGTTCTATTGTTTTAGATGTGATAGAGGAGGAGGTGTGGCATTACCAGTCAGGGAAAATGTCACATTTTCAAATGTCACAAGTGCTCAGTCATACAGACTGGAGAGCTTGTCTAGTGAGCCTTTATGGGTAGAACTGAGGAATAAGAAAAGTATGGCCACATTAATGGGATTATATTATAGACCAACCAAAAGTAGAGGTGCAACTTTATAGAGAGATTGCAAACTGTAAGGTAGTGGCAGTAGGTGATTTTAACTTTCCACATAGTGACTGGGACTCCCATACTGTAAAAGGGCTGGATGGAAAAGTGTTTGTCAAATGTGTTCAGGACAGTTTCCTTAATCAGTACATAGAAGTTCCAACTAGAGAGAGTGCAATACTAGATTAGGGAATGAGACAGAGCAAGTGACAGAGGTTTATGTAGGGGAACACTTTACATCTAGTGATCATAATTCCATTAGTTTCAAGGTAATTATGGAAAAGGATAGGTCTGGTCTGTGGGTTGAGATTTTAAATTGGTGGTATCAAGTGTAGATCGGGACAGGTTGCTTTTCTGGCAAAGATGAACTTAGTAAGTGGGACACTGTCAGAAGAGAAATTTTGAGAGTACAGAGTCTGCACGTTCCTATCAGAATAAAAGGCAAGGATAACAGGTTGAGGGAATCTTGGTTTTTGAGAGATACTAAGACCGTGGTTAAGAAAAAGGAGGAGGTGCATAGCAGGTACAGACAGGCAGGAACAAATGAGATACTTGAGGAGTATAAGAACTGCAAGAGAACTGTTAAGAATGAAATCAGGAGGGCTAAAAGTGGACATGAGATTGCTCTAGCAAGCAAGGTGAAGGAGAATCCTAAGGTCTTCTACTGATACAGCATATAAAGAGCAAAAGGATGGCAAAGGGCAACATTGGTTGTCTGGAAGATCAGAGTGGTAATCTATACATGGAGCTGAAAAAAGTGGGGAGATCTTATATGGAATTTTTGCATCTGTATTTACTCGGGAGACGGACACAGAGTCTATAGAAGTGAGGCAAAGCAGTAGCGAGGTCATGGACCCTATACAGTTTACAGAGGAGGAGGTGTCTGCTGTCTTGAGGAAAATTAGGGTAGATGAATCCCTAGGGCCTGACAATGTGCTCCCTTGGACCCTGTGAGAGCCTAGTGCAGAAATTGCAGGGTCCATCGCTGAGATATTTAAAACATCTTTACGCACAGGTGAGGTGCCAGTGGACTGGAGGATAGCTAATGCTGTTCTGTTGTATAAGAAAGGCTCTAAGAATAAGCCAAGAAAATTATAGGCAGTGAACTTGGCAACAAAAGTGAGAAAGTTTTTAGAAATATTCTAAGGGACCGGATATATAAGTACTTGGATAGACAGAGACTGACTAGGAAGAGACAACATGGCTTTGTCTGTGGCAGGTTGTGTCTAACGAATCTTATAGAGTATTTTGAGGAAATTACCAGGAAAGTTGATGAAGGTAAGGCAGTGGATGTTGTTTACATGGACTTTAGCAAGGCATTTGACAAGGTACTGCAAGGGACATTGGTCAAGAAGGTTCAGTCACTTGGTATTCAGATGAGGTAGTTGGATTAATTTGGATTGAATATTGGCTTCGCAGAAGAAGTCAGACAGCAGTTATAGATAGTTGTCTCTCTGACTGGAGGCCTGTGGTTTGTGGTGTGCCACAGGGACTGGTGCTGGGTCCATTCCTGTTTGTGATCTACATCAACAATCTAAATGATAATGTGGTAAACTGGGTCACCAGATTTGCAGATGACACCAAGATTGGGGTGTAGTGGACAGCGAAGAAGACTATCAAAGCTTGCAGTGGGATCTGGACCAGCTAGAAAAATGGCAGATGGAATTCAGTGCAGACAAGTGTGAGGTGTTACACTTTGTGAGGACCAACCAGGGTAGGTTCCCAGTGAGCACTGGGATAGAATAGAATAGAACTTGATTGTCATTGCTCAAGATATCAAGATTGGGGTGCTACTCCAGTCTGTGCAAAACAAGTAATTACAATCCCTGTCATACAGCTTTCAGGCAGTAATCTGCTCACTCTAGGGTTAAAATTCACTTTGCTGCTGGAATACAGTAAAGTGGGAGAGGGCGAGAGGCAAACATGGTTACGGGTTTAACTACCCAGAAGTAATGGAAAACAGCTTTGGAATTCATCCACAGCCAGGCAAAGCTGAACACCAAACTCCTTGAGAGCTTTATCTAACAAAGGATAAATTCTGTTCCCTGATGGAATCACAGAATGGTTATGGTACATAAGTCCATTCACAAGAATGTAAGAAAAAGAAACATGAGATTCTATTCCTTACATAGGTCATTTAGTCCCTCATGCCCCTCCCAGCATTCAATGAGATCATGGCTGATTGTTTACCTCAATGCCATTTTCCTAGACTATAGTGAATCCCTTAATATTTAAAAATCTGTCAGTCTCTGTCATGAATATACTCAGTGACTGAGTATGACTGCCCACTTGGGTAGAGAACTCTAAAGATCCACTGCACTCTCCTTGAGGAAACCCTTTAATTTTCTCAGTCCTGAATATCTAGTTCCTTATTTTGAAACCATGGTTCCTGCTTCTGGATATTCTAGTCTACAGAACCATCATCCTCACATTTACTGTGTAACGTATAGCTTATTGGAACTGGATTTGGTTTTTTATTGTCACATGTACTGAGATGCAGTGAAAAACTTCTGCTCGCACGTCATCCAGGCTGATCACACCGCATTTTATTATAAACGTACATCGAGTTAATATAAAAGAAATCAGAATTCAGAATAGTGTTGCAGTTACAGAAAAAGTGCAGTGCAGGCAGACAAATGAGGTGCAAGGGCCACGGCCAGGTAGATTGGGAGATCGAGGATTCACCTTTAGCATATGAGAGGTCTGTTCAAGAGTCTGACAGTAGTGGTTAGCACAATGCTATTACAGTTAGGGGAGTCAGAGTTCAGAGTTCAGTCCTGGTGCCTTCTGTAAGGAGTCTCCCCATGGAAAGCATGTATTTTCTCTGTCTCCTCCAGTTTCCTCCCACAGTCCAACGACATTCCAGGTAGGTTAATTGGTCACTGTAATTTGTCCCGTGATTAGGTTACGGTTAAATCGGGGCGGTTGGGTGCCATGGGGCACTGTGGCTTATAGGGCTGGGAGGGCCTGCTCCGTGCTCGAGCTCTAAATAAAATACAAGGCAGGACAGAAGTTGTTGTTGCGCCTAATGATACGTGTTCCCGAGTTTTTGTATCTCCTGCCTGACAGGAAAAGGGAAAAGAGCGAGTGGCTGGGGTGAGGGGGGTTCTGATCATGTTGGGTGCTTTCCTGAGGCAGCAGGAGGTATTGATGGAGTCAATGGAAGGGAGGCAAGTTTGCATGATGGACTATGCTGTTTTCACACCTCTTTGTAATTCCTTTTGGGTTTAGAGAATCAGTGAGTTCACCTCTCTTTCTTATAGAGCAGGGGTTCCCAAACTGTGGTTCACGGACCCCTTGGTTAATGGTTAGGCTTCATGACATAAAAAGGTTGGGAACCCCTGTCTTTGTCCAATCTAGTTAATCTCTCTTCATAGAACCAACATGCCATCCCAGGAATCAATTTTGTGAACCTGCATTGCACTCTCTTTAACACAAGTATCCTTCCATATCAGATTTGCATGCTTTATGCCAAGATCCAATTGCAGCAAGATGCCTTTCATCACCTAGCAACAGAAATCAATGTTTGGCTACCTAACGTTAACTTCCAGTGATTCATTCATAAGATCCTGTAGATTTCTCTGAACACTAGTACCGTTCACTTTCTCACTATATCAAAAAAGTCTTTCCATTTTTTCTATCAATCTAGATGATCATATCTTTTAAAACTGTATCCCACCTGCCATGTCCTCGGCCCTTCTCTTCACTCTATCTACAGCCATCTGAATGTCCTCCGAATCCTCCTCACAAACCAGGCAGTGCCCTGACTTTGTATGGTCAGCAAACTCTTAGTCCTCTTTTGGAGGTTGAGAACAACTGGGAAAACAACACCGATCTCTCTGGAATCCAATATTATCGGCCTCCCAGCCATGAGGTGACTCGTTTAATTCTGTTCTCTGTTTTCTGCCTGTAAATCAATCCTCAATCTACACCAGTATACTTCCTAAAATCTCGTGAACTCCAAATTTATTTGATAATGTCTTGTGTGGGACCTTATCAAAGGCCTTCTGAAAGTCCTATACACCATATTCATTGGTTCTGTATATTGTATTCAACTAGTTGCAATCTTAGAAATTTATTGCAAATTTGCAAACATGACACCTTTTCATAAATACACAGTCCTAATATTTTCTAAGTATACCTTGATATTTCTTTAATAACAGATCCTTGCATTTTCGTATTCCTGGTGTCTGCATAATGTCTGTATTTCCTGTTTTCTTACTACTTCCTTAAATTGTGGAGTTTCATTTGCTGCCTTCTGACTTATGGACATTGTTGTAGCCTTTGCAGGATTTTAGATAGTGTCAGGTACAACCTCCTTAACCGTCTCTCAAAACCTTGGCATGAGATGCCAAATCCTTAAGATTTATCTGCTTTCAACTCTATTAATTCCACCATCACTTTTTTTTCCCTTTAATTACTTTCAGTTCCTCGTTGATTCTTGATCTGACGTTTGGCACTATTTCCAAAGTATTTTCTGTCTTCCTCCACAAGGACAGCAATTAAATGTTTCTCCGAAGTCTCCTCATTCTCTAATATAATTTCTCCTCTCCCAGTCTGAGACATACCCATATTATTCTTTGTTACTTTTCCTTCTTACAAGTCTGTTGAAGCATTACAAATCTGCTTCTGTTTCTCACTAAATTATTCCTATATTATTCTTATTTTCTTTTCTTGACAATTTCTTGTTTCTTAATAAAATCTGAAATAATCTGAATCACGCTTAAGGCCCTTTTTTTTTAGAAACATTATATGTCCTTACTTTTATCTTTTGTTAGCCATGGCCGCACCACATTTTCATTTTGGATTTTGTGCCTTAAACAATGTATAAATGCTTTTAAAAGGCAGTCATTGACCTGAGTTGATCTGATAGACAGCCAATAATGAAATGATGAACCAAGTGGCCTCTTTTTGAGCTGTAGCCCTTCTGTTATTTTATGCTTGTTCTGCCATATCTTTTAATATTATTTCCCAATCTACTACTGCCAACTCATGAATCATACCTTTATAGTTTGTCTTACTTAGATTTAAGACCCTGGTTTTAGATTAACTAAATCACTCTCAGATCTTTATATAAAATTCCATTATTTTATAATCACTTTTCCCTAAAGTTCCCTAACCATTTAAATATAATTAACCCATTCTCATTGCTAAGATTTAACTAGCCTCTTCACAACATTCTCAAAAATGATCCCTTATATATGCTGTGAATTTGTCTTCCACACTAGTTCTGACGGGGCGGTTTGCTTAATCCATATCAGATTCTATTCCCTAATGATTATTCCATTAGCCTTTGATATTTCCTTCGATATTTCCTGATTGATACTATGCCTTGCATTGCCTTGTTTTGAGGGTTTATCGACCACTCCCACAATTATTACTTGCCTTTATTTTTAGTTCAACTCAAGCTGATTTTGCATCTTGATTTATTAAGATCATTTTCTTTCTGCTGCTTTTACCCCATCCTTAATATTCAGGTCTGACTCCCCCTTTCCATCTTGGTTTTCTCTTCTAAAAGTTCTGCAATCTCCTCATGGTTTTACATAGGCATCCGTTAGTCTCGTGAGACCATGAATTTGTGCCTTGGAAGGTTTCCAGGGCACAGGCCTGGGCAAGGTTGTATGGAAGACCGGCAGTTGCCTGTTCTGCAAGTCTCCCCTCTCCACGCCACCAATGTTGTCCAAGGGAAGGGCACTAGGGCTGATACAGCTTGGCACCAGTGTCGTTGCCGAGCAAGTGGTTAAGTGCCTTGCTCAAGGACACAACATGCTGCCTCAGCTGAAGCTCGAACTAGCGACCTTCAGATCACTAGACTGACACCTTAACCACTTGGCCACGCACTTATGATACACCTCTATAAAATCACCCCACTGCCCCTTAAAATCCAGAGATTAAAAATCCTCGCCTGCCCAGCCTCCCCCCTATAACTCAGTTCCTCAGGTCCTGGCAACATTCTCACAATCCTTTCCAACCTAATAGTATCATTTCTGTAGCAGTGTGACCAAACCTGACCACAATATGCAAAAGCACCCTTGCCAATCCTGAGATTTAACAGTGCCATTAAAATGCTGTCATAATCTTTCTTTTACCTGTAGGTTCACAGCCCCACTTTAACAATCACTCTTTGTTTGTACAAAGGTCTTCTCTCCCTTTTTAAGAATTAAAACCATGAACTGCAAAAGGAAAGCACTATGAATCATCACTCCAAACAATAACTGCTGATCTCAATCACAATCATTTTATGGGAAGTGCATCTTAAGAATTTCGTCTGGGAAACATTTCTAGGATTGCTAAATTTCTCCACAAGTGAATGAAATAAAAACCAGATTGGGCAGCCCATGTCTCGTTTTCCTGTGTTTTCTTTTGCTATTCACTGCTGGAATCACCAGGATAATCTTTCCTTTACACAACACAAGGACAAGGTGGAATGAAGCAGTTGAGGGTGGTTTTAGTTCCAAAACAATCCCTCCAGCTCAATGCTCGAGAGAATATTATTCCCATAAAAGGGCTGGCAGAGCTGCAAATGTTTTAATGCAAATATTGAGAAGGGTGAGCTGACTGGATTTCTGCGATCAATTTTGTTTTTGACAATCTTTCTCGCTCTGGTCCCTCTCAAAGGCTGAACAAAATGGCAAGAAAGGAAGTGCTCAAACAAAGCCAGAGATACACAGTAAAACAAACGAGACTGGTTAATAGTCAACTTTCACCTTTTAAGCAGGTACAAGTTTCACAAAACTTTGATTTTTAAAATTTTATGAGTGATTTTCTAGTTATGTTGGTACATGTTCCCGCAGCATAGCCTCAACAACAACCTGCTCTCCAAGATATAGCTTAAATTTTGATCTTTTTATAGCCTTGGTTCAAATCTGGGCTAAAGAGTTGAGAAGTCATCAACTATCCCTGATCTCAAGGCTATGTGAGATGTCAAGGAGCCCGGATGAAACAAAGGTCAATGGGAATCAGGGGAAAACTAGGTGGAATTGCACAAGAGATGATGGTTGTTGGAAGGCAGCCATCGTGTGACAGTGATAATTTTCCACTATGTGTGTACGTTCTTTAAGGCAATTTGGAGAAGACTCGTCATCTAGCGTGTAGAAATAAAGAAAGCAGCTATTTGTTCTAATGTACGTAACATGTTTGTTTAATTAATCTTGCTTATCAAAAGGCTCAGCACTTGCAGTTAATGCTGGCAATGAGGATGGAAGCACAGTTTCTTTGTGGGAGTACCATTCAGAGGGTTGATTTTCAATCCAGTGTTTTGGAATTCCAGCACAATGAAACTACCCGCTCATCAGCCCTGTCAGTGACCAAACTTGATGGGAAACATATTTTTGAAAATTGCTCAGAGTGACATAAACTGCTGAGACGGCAACAGCCAGGACTGTGCTCATGCCATTTAACATGCATTCGGAGCCATTCTCAGCTAGAGATTGGAAGGATACAACAGGATGTGAAATCACATGATACTCGAGAGAAACCACATTTGCCACACCATAAAAAATAGAATGCTTATGAAGCATTAGCGACCATAACTAATGATTCCAGAGGTGCAAAGACTATGCTGAAAGACTGTGATGACTATTATGAATAGAATGAGAAGAGGAAATAAACTCCAGGACAATAGTTTTGGCTTGAGCACCATCAATTGAGAATAACTGGCAGCAGCAAAGTGATGTCATTCCTGGTGCATCAGTACCCTCACAATGTGGAACATCTCGCTGAAGGGAAGCATTGTCAAAGATGGTCAAACTGCAGGAGCGTAGCAGGTTCACCCATTGCCTGCTAGCTCTTACAGCACAGAACAGAGAAGGGTGCAACAAGGAACAGCCCCTTTGGCCCACAATTTTGTGGCAGACTAATGAAATTAGCAATCAAATGCTCACTAAACTATTCCATTTCAAAACACAGTATCCACATCCATCCATTTCATGAAGATTCACGTACTTATCAAAGAGCCTCTTGAGTACCCTATTCATGTTTGTCTTCAGAGTTAGCCCTGGCAGTGCATTACAGGCAATATATAAAATCCTTACCCTGCACACCTTGTTTGAACTTACCTCCTCTCACCTTAAATGCATTCCCTCTGGTACTAGACATTTTAGTTCTGGTAAAATGATACGAACTGTCTATTTATGTCTCTCATACTCTTATAAATCAATATCAGGTTTCTTCTCAGCCTCCGTCATTCCAACACAAGTTTGTCCAACCTCTCCTTACAGCACATATTCTCTAATCTAGGCAGCGTTTTAGTAAACCTCTTCTATGCCAACTCCAAATTATCCACATCTGTCCTATAATGTTGCTTCACTCCTTTCCCACCCCTTGTTATAATGGCTATCTCCCCACTGCATATCAGTCCAGATGAAGATTCTCAACCTGAAACGTCCTTTGTCCATTTCCCTCCACAGATATTGCCTGACCCACTGTTCCTCCAGTGATTTATAAGTGGAAGCAGTGACAGTTGTGTGAAAAATGTAAGCTTTTTGTGACAACTCATTATTCACTCAAAACATGGAGCACTTCTTGAAGTTAATGCTGAGATTAACAACATTTCAGGTAATTCTGTGCAGAAACACCATTCAAACACAAGAATGTCAATATAGCAATTTTGGTCATCCCTTCTGAGTTTTGACACATCATCAGATTTTCACATTTTAGGAATCACTGATGCTGTGCTCACAACCAACTCCACCAGTCATGAAGAAAAGGTCACAGAACTGTGATACATAGATTATATAAGCATGAACTCAGTGCCCCAAACGCAGTGAAATTGAAGTTCCAAGTAAGATACTCTGTTGCTGTATAAAACAGACTCTGAATCACAAAAATTAAAACCATCTGGGGAAAATGCATCGAGAGAAGTTTTCTTCCCTGCTGCTTTATCCTTAGTCCCAGAGTTGTACAGCATGGAAAATACTCTTCAGGTCATACTTGCCCAGCTCGAACAAACCCATCCCAAATCCCAGTAGCTGGTCTAAACTCTTGTCATACATATATCCTGAAAGATATTGAAAGTAGTTGCCTCACACATGTCCTCTGGTGGCTGGTTCCACATATCTACCACCCACATGTTGCCCTTCAGGTTCTAATTAAACATTTCAGCTCTAATTTAGAACTCTGTCCTATAGCTTGGAATTCACCACCTTGGAAAAATGTCCACTATACAAAATTGTTAGACACACATACATAAAGAGCGGCTTGGGACAGGTGGCAGAGAAGGAGTGTCGGGGTGAATGGGTGGCATAGGTGCAGACACACCAAGCCCTGAGACACCGGGCAAGGTCATTTGATTCCAAACAATTGGTTTATTGATCAGTACAGAATGCTCCTCTGGTGCTTCCCACACCCTCCCCTCTCCCTTCCCCCTTTCCACCTCAGTCCACAGTAAGACCCATATCAGAATCAGGTTTAGCATCACTCACATATCATGAAACTTGGCAGCACTACAGTGGAACATATAAAAGTCTTAGCTATATATATATGTACCTAAGACTTCCGTACAGTATTGTAAGCCTCTCATGATTTCATATACCTCAATAAGATCACTCCTCAGTTCCCACATTCCATGGAGTAAAGGTTTAGCCTATCTAACCTCTCCTTATTACTCAGTCCCTTGAGTCCTAGTAACACAATGATGAGAGACCTCTGAAGGTACTCGAGCACCCTGTTTACAAGTGCAAAAAAGCATTTTCTATTTGCTTTCCTTTTCATGGTAATTGGTCATCATTGAGAGAGCTGGGATTTAGTGACTAACTCTGACTCCCACTGAAATGAGAAAGTAGCTAAGATTGAACCCCATTGATGTGGTGGGGAGTTGCACATCAAACAGTCTGCATAAAGGTGACAGCATTCCTTCCCTGAAGGACATTAGTAAACTAAACAGATGACAGTCGGGGAGATTCTTGGTCACTACGAATGACCCTAGCCTTTTACTTCAGATTTAATTACTTGCTCACTTGCGGCTGCTGTGGGATTCGAACTGATGTCCCTGGAGTAATGGTCCAGATCCTGGCTCTGTACCATTCAACCTATGCCATAGATCACAGAAAGGAAACATGTGGCAGGGACAGAAAACAATTGGGAAGGGAAATGATATGTCAGACGATAAATTATTATTTTACATCATATATGTTGGAGCTTGGATGACAAAGGTTATTGAATCAAGTGAGCCCTTTGAGGAATATGGAGAGTATACAAAATACTAAGAAAGAAATCATGAAGGCACAAAGAGGCCATGAATATCCTTGACATGTAAGATTGAGGAGCCGCCTGTCATTTTTTTAGAATAAAAAGAGCAAGTGTGTAGCTAGGGAAAAAGTGCTCCCCTGTCCTTTCTCAGGATCAAAGGACTAATCTATACCGATGGGACTAGCTTGCTGGGCAACATAGGCCGAAGGACTTTATACTCGGTAACTTCCACTAACCTGCTTTGATATCAATGAATTCCAGACATCCCACCTCTCCTGGAAGTTCCGGGAGTCTCCCGCATATTAATAGTGGCTCCCTGATGCCCGCAAATTATATATATCACGGAAATCAATTTTTTTTGAGAGTGAGCTAGACAGCGCGAGAGTGAGAGAGAGCGAGTGAGTGAGCACGAGAGCAACCACGAGAGAGAGAGAGAGAGAGAGAGAGAGCGCGCCACCCAGAGACAGCGAGAGAGCAAGCGCGTGTGAGAGAGAGCGCAAAACAGAGAGAGCGCAAGAGAAAGAGAGCATGCGAGAGTGAGCGCGAGAGAGAGAGCGCGAGAGAGAGCGAGAGTGCACCATGGCAGAGTGTTCCAAAAAAAGAAAATATAAAACATACGTCACCCCAGACTACCCTAAAGTGTACCCCTGCCTAACAGGGGTCAAAATAATGACAGTGCTGCTCGCTGCACTGTTTGCAACAGTGACTTTTCTATTGTCCATGGTGGGTTAAGACTGTAAAAGACATGTTGAGGTGAGTTTAACAGGTGTCATTACAGCATAGCTAATGTTATTTAAACTAGCTGGCTAGCTGCTAAGGAGCTACTCTATTGCAGACATCCCACCTCTCCCAGAAGTTCCGGGAGTCTCCCACAAATTGATGGTGCTACCTCCCTGAAATGAGTTTTTGCAGGGTGGGATGTCTGGAATTCATGCATGCAGTTATAGGTTGATAGCCCCTTTGTCCCTGACACCACCACATTGCTCTCTCAGATCAATCCAGTAACCCAGCCCAATTTAAACTAAAATCTGGTCTCCAAGATGACCAGTATAATCAGCTGATAATCACTCCTTGAAGTCACAATCACAGTATATTTACATTTTTCTTACAGTCATCGTAAATTAATGTCTGTGAATCAAATTACTAAAGCAGTATCAATCCAAGGCTTATGATTTGCTAAAGCAGGTCATTCAAACACAGTATTTGGATCATTTTGCAAAAAAGCCTGAACTATATGTTTAACCACAGCCCACACCCACTTGACAGTATCTATTAACATGCACCCAACTGTTTCTATGAAAATCTTACTGCTTGTCCCTGTGGTAATAAAAGCCTTCTTACCCCTTCTCTTCTCCACAACCTCCCCCACTCTCATTACCTGCCCGTCACCTCCCCCTGGTTCCTCACCTCCTTCTCTTTATTCCATAGATCTTCTATCAGATTCCTTCTTCAGACTTTTACTTCTTCCACCTACGACCTCCAAGCTTCTCACACAATTCCAACCCCCCTGCCCCCCTCACCTGGTCTTACCTATCTCCTGTCAGCCTGTACTCCTTCCCCTACTTACACCTTCTTATTCCAGCTTCTGACTCCCCTACCCCCCGCCTTTCATAGGCAGTCCTGATGAAGGGCCATGGTCCAAAATGCCGACTGGTTATTCCCCTCCATAGATGCTGCCTGACCTGCTGAGTTCCTCCAGCATTCTGTATGGTTGCCCAAGTTTTCCAGCACCTACAGAATTCCTGCTGACACATTTAATTTACCTTTTTACAAGATACATTGCACCACAATCAATTTTCTAGTAAACTTAAGTTTAAAGGTGGTGCTGGAAGCAGGGTTCTGGTGAAGTTAAAGGAAGCATTGGAAGTGGGACTCTGGTGAGTTTAAAGGAGTGTGGGAACTGTGATCTGGATGAAAGTCTTATCGTTGTTTTACTATACTTGGATTATTAATCAAAACACAACTCGGAATCCCACCAGGGTACTGAAGGAATTCCAATGTAATTACATTTTTAAAAAGCAGTATTTAAAAAAAAAGAGTAGGTCAGAGCTCATCATCGGGACTTCTCTGCTGTGGGAAATTAGACTGAGATTTTCTGATACATAAAGAAATACCCAATGAATCAGACAGCATTTGTGAAGAGAGGAAAAAAAAGCATAATAAGTTGCATCAACGACCTTCCAGCAGACAAAAGGCCGATCTGAGACATAAACACAATTCCTCACTCTACCGAGGCTACTAAGGATTTCTACCATTTTCTCAATTTATTTCAGAAGTCCAGGCAACTGCAGGTGGCTCATAGACCGGGCGACTGCTTTGCAGAGCCCCTCTGCTCAGTCTGCAAAGATGACCATCGGTTTATCGCCGCCTGTCACTTTAATTCTTCAGTCTACCCAAACCGCTCACCTAATGCTCGAAAGGCAGTGTCTCCTCTTCTGATTGAGCTGTCTGGGATTTAACAATGTGTTCAGAAGTTTAGAACAGTCAGCCTTTGTATCTCATGTTTCCAGAGCTCTTATGCGTAAAGATTTAAATAATAAATAAAGATTAGCGTTATTTGTCACATGTACATCCAAACAGTGAAACACACATTGAAACTTGTTGTTTGTGTCAATTGCCAACGGTACTGGAATGTGCTGGGGCAGCTGCTTCCGGCATCTATGGCCACAATTTACTATTCCTAACCTGTCTGTCTTTGAACATGTGCAAGGCAACCAGAGAACCTGGAGCAAACCCACATGGTCACGGGGAGAATGTACAAACTCCTTACAGACAGTGGTGGGAATTGAACTCTAATCACTGATGCTGAAAAGTGTTACGCTAACTACTATACTACCATGCTGCTCTCTTCACCCCTCCCCCTAATTTTCCCCTAACACCTTAAACGTATGCCCTCTTGTATTTGACATTTCAACTATGGAAAAGGCTGTCTATTTTATCTATGCCTCTCATAATCTTATAAGCCTCTGTCAGGTTTCCCCTTAGCCTCAGCTGCTCCAGAGAAAACAACTTCAGTTTATCCAACCTCCCTCTCCTTGTCACTGGGGTTCACTGACAGCACTTACATTCATTAGACAGTTTCATGGTTATTTCAGGGAATGGCGCCAAATGCTGGCTTTGACAGCAACACCCACATCCTGAAGAGAAATTGCAAATAGACTTTTATAATAGCTAGCATTTCTTCGCTTCTTACTTAAGGGTTTTAAAAAATGAATTTTATGCACAAGTAATTTCTGTTTTCCGCATTATTCATCAGGATCACTTAAGTCAGCGGTCCCTAACCACCAGGCTGCGGACCGGTACTGGGCCGCAAAGCCTGTGCTACCGTGCTGTGAGGAAACGAAAGGAGTCAGATGCACCTTTCCTCATTCCCTGTCACGCACTGTTGAACTTGAACATAGGGTTGCCAAATGTCCCGTATTTCTCCCGCTAAGATGGAGTGTTCCTATGAAACCTTTCGTGCCGAAATGGCATAAAGCGAAGAAGCAATTACCATTAATTTATATGGGAAAATTTTTTGAGCATTCCCAGACCCAAAAAATAACCTAACAAATCATACCAAATAACACATAAAACTGAAAATAAATAACACTAACATATAGTAAAAGCATTTGTGGGGGGAAAAATTCGGCAAGTGCGCACATGTGCACATCACATGCGCACGTCACGCACGTGCACACAGGTGCCCGCGCAAAGCTTCACGGTCATGGTAGTCTTTCCTGGGGTAAAGTGTCCCAGGATTTGACTGCTACTTTTGTCCCTTATTTGGGAGTGAGAAAGTTGGCAACCCTAACTGTAAAAGACATGTTGAGGTGAGTTTAACCCTACTTGAACACCCCCCCCCCCCGGTTGAATATTGTCAATATTAAACCGGTCCACGGTGCAAAAATGGTTGGGGACCCCTGACTTAAATAACTTGTTCTGGGACACACCCATTACATTTGACTCCTGATGAAGGGTTTCGGTCCGAAACACCAACTGATCATTTCCCTCTGCAGATGCTGCCTGACCTGCATTTTGTGTGTGCTGCTTTACACTGCTGTCCCAGGTTTTAACACACAAACTACATTGGCAACATATAATATGGAGTTAGGCAGTAGACATTTTATCCACAATGTGTGCCAGCTCTTTGAATGAACTAGGCTTTCCCCTTACGGTAATGGAAGTGTTTCCCCTTTCAAATACTTATCAATTTTTCTTTTGAAAGTTATCAGTAATTCTGCCTCCTCCACCATTCATAACAGGAACAGCATGAAAAAATGCAGTGCCAATCAGCCATGCCACCTGGTTTCTCCTCTCCTGCCACGTCCAAGGGATATTGGTAAATGCAGGCAATAGGACTGGCGCAGGATGGCATGAATGAGCTGGCCTGAGGGGCCTGTTTCTATGTTGTATAACTTTATGACACTGATCGCAAAGCCCTTCATGAATCCGATACTGGTGTACTTAAATCCCCTGGCTGGATGAGATGCATTTGAGGTTGCTGATTTGTAAAGACTCTGGTCATAATCTTCCAGACATCTGGAGATTCGGGTGTGATGGCTGAGGACTACAAAACTACAAGATTTAGTTTACAAATTGCTATTGTAACATCATACAACAATTATAAAGCACTTAACTGACCTCAGAAATGGGGAATGTTCAAGGGACAATATTTAGGGGCAGATTTACCAGTGTGGGTTGCTATTAGTATTGGTTAATTATTGTCACATGTACTGAGATACAGTGAAAAGCTTGTCTTGTAAACTGTTTATACAGATCAAGTCATTACACTGTGCACTGAGCTAGGATCAGGTAAAACAATAACAATGCAGAAAGTAGGTGTGAAGGCTACCAAAGGAGTGCCGTGCAGGTAAACAATAAAGTACAATACTGTAGGGTGAAACAGCAGCGTAGTGGTTAGCACAACGCTTTATAGTACAGGTGACCCAGGTTCAATTCCCGTCACTGCCTGTAAGGAGCTTGTACAGTCTCCTTGTGACCACATGGGTTTCCTCCGAGTCCTCCGGTTTCTTCCCACAGTCCAAAGACGTACCGGTCAGTAGGTCAATTGGTCATTGTAAATTGTCCTGAGATTAGGCTACGATTAAATCAGAGGATTGCTGGACAGTACGGCTCGAAAGGTCAGAAGGACCTATTCCGCACTGTTTCTCAATAAAATAATAATAAAAAAATAACGAGGTAGATTGTGAGGCCAAGAGTCCATCTTGTCATACAAGAGGTCCGTCCAAGAGTCTGATAACAATCGGACAGAAGCTGTCCTTGAGCCTGGTGGTATGTGCTTAAAGGCATTTGTATCCTCTCCGCCCGAGGGGAGAGAGGAGAAAAGAGAATGCCCAGGGTGGGTGCGATTTTTGATGACTCTGGCTGCTTTTCAGATTGAAAAAAGCCAGGATGAATTTGCTAAAAGCAAATTATGTCTAAATGACTTGATAGCTTTTTTGATAAATTAATGGAGAGGGTTGATGAGAGTAAAATAGTAGAAGTGGTAATATATTATATGTACTATTTTGGCATCATTCCACTGGCTGCTTGTGTCCTTTACTCTTAATTGTTAGGCTCTGACTACCCTAGCTCCTCCATATATTTTGGAGTGTCTATCCCTTTCCATCCCTATTTGTAATTCTACATCTATGAATACTGGTTTGCTTAGTGTTCCTAGAGCCAAGCATATAAAAACTGGTGATGTGGCTTTTTGTTCTTATACACCAAAAATCTAGGATACTCTACTGACTGAAATATGCCAGATTAGTACTGTGCAACATTTCAAAACATTTCTAGAAATCTACTTTTTAAATTTGGCCTACTTATGGGTGGGGTAGTGGCATCAGCACCGGACTTCGATGCAAATGCTCCTCGGTTCGAATCTGGCCGACCCCCTGCATGATTTCCTTCTGTGACGGGTTGAGCATCAAGCAAGCAACTCAGCCTCGTAAAAAACAGACAAGTGCTAAAGAAACAACAAAAATGCTGCCCAGTGTGCCACAAGGCGCAAATAGGAACCTTAAGGACTTATAGGATTACTTAATGCTTGTGATGATGATGATATTTATATAATTTGGTATTTTTAATTACATTTTATTCTATATGTTTGGCTTTACTTATGATTTTTAATTTTGTCTCTTTTTACTATATTGATTTATTGTTACAATCTATGTAAAGCAGTTTGAGTCTGCATCTTAATGTATGAAATGTGCTATATAAATAAAGCTATTATTATTTTTCATTTTTTATTTTTTCTCAGCTCAATCTGGTAAAACCTGAGGTACGGGCATAGCCATAACTCTCATTTCCCAATTGCTAGGAACTTTGAGACTATTCTAGTGGTGTTTAGTATTGTGGCTTTCTGAAGATTTACAAAGACATTGCTCTGTAGCCCTAATTGTTTGATGCTATTGTGTAGTGACTCTGGGATGACACTGGTTGTAGTCATTACTATTGGGACAATGTGTATAACTTGTTCATGTTCCAAAGTCTTTTAATTTCCTCTTTTAATTCAGTATATTTCTGGTGTTTTTCATTTATTGATTTCTGTGAGTTATGTGTGTTTGTTATGGCTATATCTATTAAATAAGGTGTTCTTGCTTGTTTACCCTGTATTATTATATCTGGACGGTTATTATGGATTGTCCCATCTGTAATAACTAACCGGTCATACTACAATTTGTGGTATTCTGACTATAAAACTGGATCAAGCTTGTATTTATAGTAAGGTGTGATTTCATTTATGAGTTTGTATTTTAAAGCAAGATTTTGATGAATAATATTTGCCACTTGATTATCCCTATGTAAGTAATCAGATTGTGTTAAATTGCTACAGGATCCTGTAATGTGTCAGATTGTTTCTGTTCTTTTTTTCCTCAGCATTTTCTACATTTATCATCTTGAATTTTTTGGTCTTTACTGATACATTTTGATCATTTTTTGTGTTCCTATATTGGCACAAGGAATAATAATGATAATAATTATTACTGTTACGTAAGGTATTTGATATGGTGCCACTGCCATTAATATTCAGTGCCATGGAATGAAAAAGGCTATGGCAGTGGAGATAGAAAAGTGGTTTAGTAAAAGGACGTAGGAAGCAGTGGTGAACGGACGTTTGTCAAGAGTATTCAGGAGAGTTCCCCAAAGGTCAGTACTGAACCACAGCTTTTCTATACGTATACTGTATAGACTTTTGTGTACTGTACTGGGCACAATTTCCAGAGTAGTAAATTACACAATACTGCACCTGGAGCTGAAGTAACGGTGAGGAGGGTAAGTAATGGATCTCAGACTGACTGGTGGAATAGACAGGTAAGAGTTTAATTAAGAGAAATGTGATGTGTTTCATTTTGGTAGAAAGAATGAGATCTGGGTGGGCATGTGAATAGCTTATTGTAAGTGGTTAAAATAGCAGACAGTATCCTAGCCATTAAACATATAAACATTGAATCTGAGCAACAAAAGTCACGATAAACATTTCAAGAAGTACCAACAACCGGAGTACTGTGGCCAGATCTGGGTGCTATGTGAATAAAGGAGAGGGTGCAGAGATTTCTCAAAATGATTTTATAGAACAAGCTGCCAGAGGAAGTGGTTTAGGCAGGTACAATAATGACATTTAAGATACATTTGTATAAGTATATAGGTAGGAAAGGTTTGGAGGGATCAGGCCAAAAGGGATTAGTTTAGGTGGGTATGGATAAGTTGGGTGAAAGGGGCTGGTTCTGTACCCTGTTACTCTGTGACTCCAGGTGCGTAGACGGAATGGAGGTGCTGGATTGTTCTCCGTGGAATGAAGGAGGTTGCAAGGAAATCTGATGGAGGTGTTTAAAATAATGAAAGAAATAGACTGAATAAAGACAAACTGTTCCCACGGGTAGAAGCGTCAAAATCTAGAGGACAAACAATTAACTATAAGTAATTTTTACACTCTGAGCTGTTCGTGCAGTAAATGTACTGCGAGGGGTAGGAGGCAAATTCATTGCACTGTGCTAACGGGAAAGCGGAGATACGGCGGGGTAATGCAACCGGCTGGATTGTTCTCATATACAACCAGAGAGTGAACGGGTTGAATGGTCACCCTCTGTTGTACTACCATTCCATGATTAATAGACGTACCCGCCGGGACCTCGATAAATGAAGAATAGTGTAAACATTGTATTTATAAACTCCCATGTGTTTGCCCTTGGTGACGGGTCCATTTTCTTTGAAGTGCTATTTTTAAAGTGAATGACTGTAAATCCTATTTTCGGACGGGACTGTGAATTTGAGCTCGAATGCAGCGTGCTGGAAACACTGCACTGTACCTGTGGGGGTGGGGGTTGGGATTGAGGGGCGAGAAGCTCCCCCGCTGACCTTCCCCTTTGTTTACTGCACATTGCTGGGATACTCCCTTTGACTCAGCGAGGCCCACGTGACTCGGACCCAGTTCCTGCTCTGCAGTGGTGCTGCTAAAAATAGCCATCCGTCAGTTTGCCTTGGCTCTGCCGCTGGTTTACATAAGCACTTAGGGGGATGGGGCCCTCGCTGGTGGATGAACAACAGACGACAGAATTTTCAGCAGAAATATTCCTACAAAAAATGCCCTGGCAGCAACCACATTCAGCAACAGACGATTTCACTTGGGGAGAGAAAAAAAACCCTCAGAATTTGTTCTGTGCTAAACATGCTATAATTCCAACCTCCCAGAAATAAAACAGAGCAGCCAGATGCCCGAGATCAGTTTGTTGCTTTTAATAATTTAGACGCAATACTTTACACAATCAATTTAACATCACAGAAGACATTGTTCAATCTCTTTCCGTCTTATTGGACACTTATGGTTATAAAACACTGTTTCCTACTGTTTAAAATACTGAGAACCGGACTGTTTGATACTACCCAGTCTATTGGTTAATGCTGATGCATCACTAAATGATTCTGTTTGACCAAACATGGTTAGAAACCTTAATGTAGC
Source organism: Mobula hypostoma (assembly GCF_963921235.1). Taxonomy (NCBI): domain Eukaryota; kingdom Metazoa; phylum Chordata; class Chondrichthyes; order Myliobatiformes; family Myliobatidae; genus Mobula; species Mobula hypostoma. Next base: position 167,927,639 of record NC_086097.1, on the reverse strand, counting down.
CCTAATATACATCTTATCTATTTGGTATTTTTCTCCGCCTCTGTAATTGGAGAAGAAAACTATTTGATCTGGAGTTTTAAATATACAGAATGTGAAGTTCTGTTATGCATTTAATTCCATCTTGCACACTAGGTTCAAAGTGAGAGGAAGCTATTATTATATTCAAAACTGAAAGATTTATTTTAGAAATGGCTGCAACCTAAACAACCGGCCTTTGTTAATGTTAATGCGTTCAATGCAACCCTTGAAAAAGGCATTTCAGGGTCCACTAAAATTCTTTGATCCATGCCACAATATATGGCGCACTGGATGTTCTCTCATACACACACAAACGCACGTGCGCACATACACATACTCTCACTCTGCATATGAGTGCACACGCTCACAAAAACACATCCATGCCACAGGTGCATGCAAGTGCGTGCACACTGTCCCCTTTGGTTCGGATACACGAGCACACATGTACACTTAATAGTTGAGTTCACACACACTGTACAACGAAGAGCGCGCGTGCACACGCGCGCACACACACACACACACACACCAGTAAATTTATTTATTTATTTAGTGATGGAGGGCAGAACAGGCCCTTTCAGCCCAACGAGCCACACTACCCGGCAAAGCCGCCTATTAACACAAAAGGCAATTTACAATCAACACACATAAAAATTGCTGGTGAACGCAATTTACAATATCCAGCTGGTACGTCTTTGGACTGTGGGAGGAACCTGCAGGAAAATCACCTGGTTCATGTGGAGAACGTACAAGCTCCTTATAGACGGCACCAGAATTGAATTCTGAAACACTCCGAGCTGTGATAGCGTCCTAGACCCAGCACGTAAGTGCAATTGCGAAGGAAGCACGGCAGTGCCTCTACTTCCTAAAGAGTCTGCAAAGATTCGGCATGACATCAAAAACTTTGACAAACTTCTATAGATGTGTAGCGGAGAGCATAATGACTAGTTGCATTCAGCCTGGTTTGGAAATGCCTTTCAATGGAAAATTCGGCCCTTCCAACCATTCAGCACATCTACATGAAATGCCGTTGTAGGAAACAGCATCCATTACCAGAGATCCCCACCACCCAGGCCATGCTCTTTTCTCGCTGCTGCCATCAGGTAGGAGGTACAAGAGCCTTAGGACTTACACCTCCAGGTTCAGGAACAGTCACTACCCCTCAATCATCAGGTTCTTGAAGGGGATAACTACACTCACTTGCCCATCCATTGAGATGTTCCCACAACCAATGATCTCACTTTAAGGACTCTTTATCTTCTTATCTCATGTTCTCGCTACTTATTGCTATTTATTTATACCTGCGTTTGCACAGTTCATTGTCTTCTGCACTGTGGTTGATCTATTCTATAGATTTGCTGAGTATGCCCACAAGAAAATGAACCTCACTGTTGTATATGGTGACATATATGTACTTTGATAATAAAAATTACTTTGAACTTTATTGCTACACTACTGTGAACGTTCATACACATTCTGCAATTGAGTGCACAGACATACAGGTAAGTGCGCATACTCACACACACACACACTCTGCAACTGAGTGTAAAAAGTTATTCTACAGTCATATACATACACACACATGCACACTACAGTCACATCACTCACAGGCGCGCGCACACGCACAATAGATGCTTGCTTATCAGGTGCACACATTCTCCACTGGTGCACACGCACTAACAGAAACTCTTACTGGTACACTCGTGCGCACGCATGTCACATGCACGCACAAACACACTCTACAAAATGCACATAGGAATACACACACTGAAGCACAATACCCTACCCTACCCCACCCCCCCTCGCCACACAAACAAGCATCTGCCCTGGAATACCATGTTGTCTCCATCCCAGATCTGGCTGTTCTATCACAAACCAGGAGCAGATGAAAGAGAAACTATCCAGCATGCTTGGAATTTAACATTAGATAATAAAGGGTAGCCCATGTATGATCAGCTAACCTGTCCATCTGCTTTGATACAGGAAGTGGAGATTAGGCCTACAAAATTCAGGCCCGCTCCTAATACAGTAGTCTCAACAGTCCCACTCCCTTGTGGCCCCACAACCCTACACTCTCTTACATGGCCAACAACTCCCCTTGTATCATCAGGTGAGGGTTATAAACACCGAGGCATGAGCAATCTCCCTAACTGCGTATTTCCCTCCAATTTGCTACTGTCACTGAGCTCAAATCATGGAAGTTCCTCTCCAAGAGCATGATGGGACCACACTGATCGGGAGGATTGCAGCTGCTCAAGAAGGCTGCAGTAGCTCAGTGGCAGAGTGAAGAGATCAGATTACAGAATAAGGCAAACAGAAACCCCTGATTTGGAATTGTGAGCAACACACACAAATGCTGGAGGAACACAAAAGGCCAGGTAGCATGTGGGAAAGGAATACTGTCAATGTTTCAGCCCGAGTTCCTCCAGCATGTTGTGTGTGTTGCTCGGATTTCCAGCATCTGCAGATTTTCTCTTGTTTGGGATTTGGAATTGTAATTGACTTATTCTTTTCACATGAACCGAGGCACGGTGAAAAGCTTTCTTTGTCTACCATCCAGTATACAGTACCTTGAGGTTGCAGACAGGAAAACAAAATACGGAATATATTGTTCCAGTAATTTGGAAACCCTGCTTTATTAAGGGTTTAAAGACACAGGTAAGCTGTTACCCAGATTTGCTCAGATCCTGTCGCTGACAAAGAGTTGGGATGATGTAGTGCAAGCCCTCAAACATGTGATGTGTAATTACATGTAAAAAAAAATGAATGGATTAACTGGCCAAATAAATTATTTCAAAGGAGGACAGATTTAAGATTATGAAAAGCGTATGTTGTTTCAGACTGGAGACACAAAAGAGACTGCAGATGCTGGAACATGGAGCAAAGATGCTGGAGGAGTTTAGTGGGCTGCGTCACATCTGCCGAAGTACAGGGACAGTTCGCATTTCAGGGGGCAAATCCATATCACCCTTTTTCTGGCATTTGCAATTGGAAGTGAAAAAGTCAAGAGTGGGTAAGAGGAGGGGAAGGTGTGCTCAAGGGAAAGGAGAGGGTTGGAGATGTGTGAAGGGGTCACCAGTGAAGGGGTTGAGGACTCGTTCCCAAAGGAACAGTCACAGAGGTGGCGGTAATGAGAAAAGAGCTCGGCATCAAGCCGGGCGTGGAACGCACTCATGTGAGAGTGCAGGGTGACAAAGGTGAGGCTATTGCTGTGCCCATGTTGATGCAGGGTCATGTCCTGAAATGTCCATTATTGTCCATAGTGACCAGGATTCTCACCTGAGCTCATTGCCTTAGCCTGTGTTTGGCCCCTATCCTGCTTATCTTTTTGTAGCCATGTACAGTGCCTATAAAAGTACTCACCCACACCGCCCCTTGGAAGTTTTCATGTTTTATTGTTTTACAACATTAAATCAAGGTCAAATTAAGTTAGCTTTTTTGACACTGATCAACAGAAAAAAAAGATTCTTTCATGTCAAAGTGAAAACAGATCTCTACAAAGTGATCTAAATTAATTACAAATATAAAACACAAAATAATTGATTGCAGAAGTATTCACTCCCTTTATTATGACACACCAAATCATCACTGGTGCAGCCAATTGGTTTAAAAGTCACATAATTAGTTAAATTGTGATCTCTTTTTGGAGAGCTGTGTGCAGTCAAGGCATTTCAACTGATTGTAGTAAAAATACACGTGTATCTGGAAGTCCAACTTCTGGTGAGTCAGTATCCTGGCAAAAACTACACCACGAAGACAAAAGAACACTACAAACAACTTCGCAAAAAGGTTATTGAAAAGTACGTTAGGAGATGGATGCAAGAAAACCTCCAAGCCTCTGAATATCCCTTGAATATCCAGTTAAGCCAATCATCAGGAAATGGAAAGAATATGGTACAGCTGTTAATCTGCCGGGAGCAGGCTGTCCTCAAAAACTGAGTGACCGTGCAAGAAGGGGATTAGTGAGGGAGGCCACCGAAAGACCTAAGACAGCTCTGGAGGAGTTACAAGCTCTAACAGCCGAGGTGGGAGAGACACTTCATACAACAACTGTTGCCTGCGTGATTCACTGGTCATAGCTTTATGGGATAGTGGCAAAGAGAAAGCCACTGTTGAAAACAAACTCACATGAAATCTCAGCTAGAGTTTGCCAGAAGGCATGTGGGAGACTTTGAAGTCAGCTGGAAGAAGGTTCTATGGTCTGATGAAACCAAAATCAAACTTCTTGGCCATCAGACTGAATGCTATGTTTGGCTTAAGCCAAACACCGCACATTATCAAAAACATGCTATCCCTCCTGTGAAGCATGGCAGTGGCTGCATCATGCTGTAGGATGCTTTACTGCAGCAGGCCCTGGAAGGCTTGTGAAGATAAAAGGTAAGATGAATGCAGCAAAATACAGGGAAATCCTGGAGTCTGCAAGAGAACTGCGACTTGGGAGAAGATGTGTTTTCCAGCAAGGCAATGACCACAAACATAAAGCCAAAGCTACACAGGAATGGCTTAAAAACAACAAAGTTAATGCCCTGGAGTGGCCAAATCAGAGTCCAGACTTCAGTCTAATTGAGAATTTGTGGCTGGACTTGAAAAGGGCTGTTCACTACGACGACCGTGCTATCTGACAGAGCTGGAGCAGTTTTGTAAAGAAGAATGGGGAAAAATTGCAGTGCCCAGATTTGCAAAGCTGACAGAGGCCTATCCACACAGACTCAAGCTGTAATTGCTGCCAAAGGTGCATCGACTAAACACTGACTTGAAGGGGCTGTATACTTATGCAGTTAATTATTTTGTGTTTTCTATTTGCCATTAATTTAGATCACTTTGTAGAGATCTGTTTTCACTTTGACACAAAAGGGTCTTTTTCTGTTGATCAGTGTCAAAAAAGCCAAATTAAATCCACTATGATTCAATGTAATACAATAAAACATGAAAACCTCCAAGGGGAGTGAATACTTCTTAGAGGCACTGTACTTGTCCAAATGCCTTTTAGATGTTGTTAATGTACCTGACTCAACCACTCCTTCCATAAGCTCACTCTCTATACTGCACATTCTCTGGGTGAAAAAGCTGCCTCTCATATTCCTAATAAATCATTCCATTTCACATTACACTATTCCTTCTAGTTCTTGACCCCCTAACCCTTGGAAAAAGACTGTGCGCATTCACCCTATCTATGCCACATGTAATTTTATACACTTCTATAGTCTCACCTGTCATTCTTGTATACTCCAGTGAAAAAAGTCCCAACCTACTCAACCTCTCTCCATTACTCAGTTTTTCAACATTTTCATAACTCTCCTCTGCATTTTTTCCTGCTTAGTGGCATCTTCCCGATAGCAGAATGAAATTGTTCAAAATTATAAACATAATATTCTAAATATGGCCTCATCAACTTCTTGTACACATGCAATATAACATCTCAATTTCTATACTCAATACCTTGACTGTTGAAAGCTAGTGTGCCAACAGCCTTCTTCCCCACACTAATTGGAGGGTGGCAAATATTATTCCTCTGTCCAAGAAAGGGAATATGGATAACCCAGGGAATTATAGATCTGCGAATTTTCAGTGGTGGGCAAATTATTGGAGAGGGCTCTTGGAGACAGATTTTACAAGAAGCATAATCTGATGAGGAATAGTCAGCATGGCTTTGTGAGGGGAAGGTCATGCTTCACAAGCCTGCTTGAATACTTTTAGGATGTGACAAAGCACACTGAAGAACTTGAAGGCACAAAGCAGGATCCAATGCAGGATTCTTGGCAGTGCGGAGGAAGAGAGAGACTTTTGGGTCCACGTCCACAGATCCAAGGTTGCTATGCAAGTTGATAGGGTTGTTAAAAAGGCATTTGGTGTGTTGGCCTTCATTAGTCAAGAGTTTGAGTTTAAGAACAGTGAGGTAATTTTGCAGCTCTATAAAACACTGGTTAGACCACACTTGGAACACTGTGTTCAGTTCTGGTCACCTCATTAGAGAGGGTGCCGAGAAGATTTACCAGGATGCCGCATAGACTAAAAGGCATGTCATATGAAGATAAATCGAGTGAGCTAGGATTTTTTTCCCCTTTGGAGTAGAGGAGGAGGAGGAGGAGGAGGAGAGGTGTACAAGTTGATAAGAGGCATAGGTAGAGTGGGCAGCCAGAAACTTTTTCTCAGGGCAGAAATGGCTAATACAAGGAGGTATAACTTTAAGGTGATTGGAGGCAAGTATAGGGGTAAGGTTTTTAACAGAGTGGTGGATGCGTGTAATGCTAGGAGTGATGGTAGAGGTAGGTACATTAGGGACATTTAGAAAACTCTTAAATGACCACATCTATGGTAGAAAAATGGAGGAAAGAAGGGCTTGTACTGCACTGCATAGTTCTATGTTTCTACGTACTTGTTCTCCAAGGTCTCTTTATTCTACAAGACTCCCCAGGGTAAAGTCCTATGCTTATTTGCCTGCCCAAAATGTAACAGCTCACACTTATCCAGTTACCGATTGATGGAGAGGTTCTGACATGCTGCTTGAAGGAGTGATTGAGAGAGATACCTTCATCTCATTCAGTAACTACCCAGGTGAGCATTCTTAGAGGCTGTGGCTGAGAGGTGGGAACCGGGATTACTAACCATCAGGTCTGGATATGGATATTATATTTCTGAGGTTGCATGATTTAGAAATCTCAGTTATACACTGCTCCTGAATCAGGATTCATGATTTAGAAATCAGAGATTGTATCAAACTAAAAAAACATCAAGGCATATGGAGATGTTCTTAAGCACCTGTAGAACTGATTGTACATGTGAAGATAAACATATAAATTCCATACTCCAGCTGGCTCAATGCTTTTCTTATAAGTTAATGATGATCCAATCCTTCAAACAGAAGCAAGGAAATACATATTGTGGTTATTCGCATGTACGGTCTGAGTTAGGTTACCAATACTGAACTTAGGGACACCCCTACATCTAAGCAAGCTTCAAATTCAAAAGCCCAACATACATATATCATCATCATCATCATCAGGTGCCATGCCCAGATTGAACTTTGACTGCCATGGCCCACACACTCCTGTTTCGGGTCAACTGGATCAATTCATTGGTATTCAGTTCCAGTTCTCGGGCTGCTGTCTCCATCATCATTTGTCTTTGTCTTCTTCTTGCTTTCTTCCCTTCAATCTTTCCCATAATTACCGTGTATTCTAACTCCTTTTTCCTAATCACATGTCCAATGAAGTTATATTGCCTTTTCATGATCTCATACATTATTTCTCTTTCTATGCTTGCTCTGTACATGACATCCTCGTTAGATATTCATTTCGTTCATGATATTCTTTGCATCCTCCTCAAAAACTACATCTCTGCTGATTCAACTCGTTTCCTCATGTTACTAGATATTGTCCAACATTCTGAACCACATAACATAACTGGATAAACGTAACATTTCAGTACTCTGAGGCGGGTTGTCATGCCTAGTTTAGTGTTGGTCATTATACCCTTCTTTCTCATAAAGGTATCTTTTGCCATCCCTATTCTTCTTTTGATGTCCATGTTGCACCTGCCATCTGATGTCACCCAGCTTCCTACGTAGCAAAAGTTCTGTACTTGTTTTATGTCTTCCCCGTTTATTTTCAGCCTGCAGATAGGATTCTCCTTCTTTTTGGATATCACCGTACATTCTGTCTTTTTGCGATTGACAGATAGACCCATTTTTGCACTTTCTTCAACAACTATATCAATTAAGTTTTGTCGTTCTTCCTCCGTTTGTGCAACTAACAGAACTAGTTTCCTTCCTCCACTTTTAGTAATTGTTCTTTCGTATTTGTCTGATGTGCTTTTGGTGTTGTTCATTTCAACTCTGTGGAGGTGCGGTTACAATGTTAAATGATTTTGTGTATTTTCTGACTTAGGTTCAAAAATGACTTATGGATGTCTGTAAAAACAGAACCTGTTCATCACCCAGGACAGACTGTTGGTTACTTAATAACACCAATTTGGATTGATACAGTCTTCAGCATAGCAATACTTTATACGGGGTCTATTAAGGCAAGATTCATGGATTCTGGTTAATTGTTAATCGGGGTAGCCCTTTATTTGGGACATTAAAGATCAAAAACAAATGGATAAAATTGCTCAATGCCCTTTGTTTATTTGGGACACTATACCATTTAATTGGTACAGGAGATGGTTGCTGAACAGTTTCTAGCTAGCGTCAGTCACATGAACTTGTGTGGCTGTTAGACACTGCACCGTGCTTAGAGTGAAGAGTTTTTTTAATAGCATCACTTGCGTATATTTGTGTTCAAAATGCAGTGATTTTTGTCACTGATGGTGAATAACAATTCAGAATTGTTTTGCCCACTGTAGTTTCAAACATTTGGCCTTGGAGATGCCAGAAATGACCAGGAGTGAAAATGCAAATGATCAAATGTTTGGTTAAAGATGTAGGAAACAGTTGTTATTCCACAAAACAATAGGATAATCTGTGCTCCCATTGGTGACTGGCATCCTAAATAAACAACTGCATGACTTGATGCAATCTGCCAGTAACAGATGCCATCCATCAGTATTACAGTGATGATCAATACTTCAACCAGATCGTTGTAAATGAGATCACTATATCATTGGCCCCGCTTACTGGAGGGGAACGTTGTCCTTGCAGGATCTGGTTCCAGCAGGAAGGCTGTGCCAACGGATGGTGTGAAACTATTGCTTGCCAGGGTCATAAAGCAGGCTGGAGGCAGAATGCTCCAGATAGATTCAGACAGCACTATATTGCACTGAATGTCAACAGATATTCCTAAATAGATGTCTGACAATTTTTACACTAATCCACTTTCACCTCGTTTAATGATCATAAGACCAAACCTTCACACTGTGAATTTTGACACTTAACACACTGAGATGGACTTTGAGCACCACAATTCCATATGAATTGTTTGCTGGAAATTGTGTGTAGGGCACATGGGAGGCAGGCGTTTGGCAACTGGCCTCAGGCATGAAATGGGGCTCTGTCATCATCGTTAGTGGCCCAATGCAATTCCAGTGACACTAAAGATTGGGTGGAGAAATCCCACACCATCCTGACAACCCTCCGCTGGATAGGGAAGTATGCAAATGGATTTTGCTGATTCTGTCGAGGGACTTTCCCCACTGACACCAGGTCCCTGAACCCACCTGAAAAACCCTAATTCTACCTTGGACTATATATCCCTCAAATTGCACTTTCGTCAATAAGTCTATTGCTGTTCATTTTCTCCTGGAAGGTATATATAACTTGTTAATTTAGGTGAATGCAATTTACATTTGTCATGTTTATGTGTTGCTGCAAAATCAAATTTTCATGGCATTTATATCATGGGTATGTATACCTATGATAATAAATCTGAACTTGTGGCAAAGCTCTGCCCATTCCCTTGGGGTCCATATACAGAACACATGGGCTTGCGGATCAAAATCAGGTTGTTGGGCAGAAGGTGCAGAGGCATTGTATGGCCTTGGAATAAAGTCCACTCAAAGGAAATATGTGGGTGAAGCATCCCTGGAACCTGTGCTAAAAGGTCCAGTGATTAATAATGAGGTAGCAAGTGGCTCTTCTGCAGTTTTTTTCGGTTTCAGACAATTAAGTAGCTGATAAACTGCAATGAGTAACAGTTGGATACATTTTTGTAATCAATCTTTTATAGTATGTAGGACATAGAACACCAGAGCACATAAATAGGCCCTTCGGCCCATGATGTCTGTGCTGTACATGAGGTCATATTAAACTAAATATCTCCTGCTGGCACATGATGCATATTCCTCCATTCCTTGTGGATCTATGTGTCTATCACTGAAATATTACTATCTTAACTGTTTCTATTACTGTTTCTGGCAGCCCATTCCAGGCACCTAGTATTCTCTGCATTAAAAAAAATGCCCCAAACATCTCCCTTAAACTCTCCCCCTCATCTTAAAAGCATGTTCTCTAGTATTTGACATTTCCACTCTGCGAAAAATTATTCTGACCTTAAATTTGCCTCTCATTATTTATAGATTTTGATCAAATCTCCCCTCGGTCTCCAGTGGTTCAGAGAAAACAACCCAAGTTTGTGCAAGCTCTAATACCCTCTAATCCAGGCAGTACATCAGCGAGCAACTGTACCCTGTCCAAAGCCTGCATATCCTTCCTGCAATGGGATGTCCAGAACTGCATGCAATACAATAACTTTAGGTGACCTCTGGCACTTTTGTTTTGGCATGTATTGTGATTTCTTTTGCACCTTTTTATTTGAAAAGGCACGTAGAGAATTTTGCTTTAATGCCACGGGATCCTATACAGCCAAGTGGCAGAGAGTCTGACCGGTCATGTACCACTTATGTTTAATGTTGACTGGGCTAGAATCAGTCAACCCACCAAATACCGAGTAGCCTCAGCCCCTCCAAGAAGCCAACCTGCTGACTTTCCTCTCCTATGTGCTTCAGATTCAGCTCACATCTAAAAGACATGCTGCAGGCTGGTTGGTTGGTTGGTTAATTGGCCAATGATGCCGGAAATGAGTGTGCAACAGGGAAATAAGCAGGAGAATGGGACCTGGGACATCGCTCCAAGAGCTGGCACACATCTAGATGGGCTGAACGGCCCCCTTCTTCGCCATGAGGAAAATATGAGAATGCCAGTGTTGTGTTAATTGGCTGACTCCAAACTTATGGTGCATAGGCAGTATGAGCAAAAGTACTCTGCTTGTGTGTGACACAATGTATCTTGTCACCACCATTTCATAAAACACACCCAACCAAAGTGGAAATTACAGAGGTTAAAATAAAATATTTATTTCATTAAAACTGTTACTCCACCACAAGCTGCTGCACGCTGTAAATGAACAGTGATTATTTTCGCTCTGGGTTTGAAAATTTAACAAAAATAAAACTCATACTGGTGAAGAGGTATTAAAAACTGCTGTACACTAACAGATAGTATTAAAAGATAAATTTTAACCTCAATAGCTTATTACAGATGTGATGCACAGATAGCAATCAAACTTGAGAGTTCAAGAGAAGAACGCCCTGCACAATTTGAAAAAGGTTATTGAGCCTCGTAGTAACATTCTCCTGAATTCATAACAGACACCATTTTCTCAGTATCCACAGAACTGTGTCCTTGCCTGGACCTGCTGCTACAGGCCTTGCAAATGTCTAATCCAGGCTGATCCCAGAAATTAAGCAGGAACAGGCCAGGCCACTCGTTATTTAGATTAGATTATGAGGACATGCAGTCCTCTTTTATTGTCACCTAGTAATGCACGCATTGAGAAATGATACAATGTTTCTTCAGAATGATATCACAGAAACACATGACAAATCGACTGAAAACTGACAAAAACCACATAATTGTAACATATAGTTACAACAGTGCAAAGCAATACCGTAATTTGATAAAGAACAAACCATGGGCATGGTAAAAAGTCTCAAAGTCTCTCAAAAGTCCCATCATCTCATGCAGACGGTGAACCTCCAGCGCCACAAACTTGCTGATGCAGTATCCTGGAAGCATCCGACCACAGTCTGACTCCGAGTTTGTCTGAAAACTTCAAGCCTCCGACCAGCTCTCTAACACCGAGCACCATCTCTGCCGAGCGCTTCGACCCCGGCCCCGGCAACAGGCAATAGGTAAAGCCGAGGATTTGGGGCCCTCCCCTCTGGAGATTCTCAATCGCACAATAGCAGCAGCAGCGAAGCGGGCATTTCAGAAGTTTCTCCAGGTGTTCCTCCGTGCTTCTTATGGTTGTCTCCATCAAATCAGGATTGTGCACGGCATCCTAGTTAACACATACGATATCATTCGGAACGGCCGCACGCCTGTGTCGCGCCGCCATCTTCTCCTCCCTCCCCAAATTAGTCTAAGCTCTCTCCAACCACTGATCAGGTGGGCTCGAGACAATGTTTGGCCTTCTCCAGTCAACTGGCAGGGTTGTAGACTGCAGTACCTGATGTTTTAATGGGTATCGTACCATCATGCAGAGAGTGAGGGATAGTGCAGCTCAGGATGGGGCACTGAATACAGAGAGTTCTGTGCATGGGAGCGCTAGTGGTGCTCAACTAATTGATGAGGAATGTGAGGCTTGGGCTAAAAGAAGAGCCAAGCAGTTCAAGGTGAGCATTTCTTTTGGTGAGGAGTGGCAGGGGTGGGGTGAATTAAACCAGCAGTCTGGCTGTGACAAAGAGATGTTATATACTAAGGAAACAGACAAAAGTCATATGTTAAAGCACCATCTTATGTCATCTTCCATCTAGGCTTACCAGTTTTCGATAACTCACTCTGTTTTTATTTACGTATCAGGACTGGCCATTTGGCATTTTTGTTTATTTTGTTTTTCATTCAGTTATGTACCCTGGTCAGCTGGTTTTCACAGTTTTACCATCAACAACATGGATGCTGCCTGACCTGCTGAGTTCCTCCAGAATTTTGTATGTAGCCTTAGTAAGTCATTTGGTCTCAGCCGATCAGAAACATTCCCTTTGTTCTAACCATCCCTGGTCCCACCTCCTCTGCTCATTCATTGTCTCCCCTTCCATGGATACTGTCTGAGCTGTTCAGCATTTCCAGTGTTTTTGTTTTCATTTCAGACTTCCAGCTTCTGTAGTTCCCCCCCCCGCCAGTTTTGAAGGATGTTCTTTGGCGGCTCTAGTTCTGCTTTGGTGCTTGAGCAAGCAGCAGCTGGAGCCAGTTTGCTGATAGAGTAGCAAAGCATAGGACAGTACAGCACAGGAACAGGGCCAGGGCTTTCACCCCACACTGTTCTGCCAAACTAATAAAGCTAATGTTCCCTACTTAAGACCAGGAGAAGAATTAGGCCATTTGGCCCATTAAGTCTGCTCTGCCATTTGATCATGGCTGATTTAGTTTCCCTTCAACCCCATTCTCCTGCCTCACTCACAACATGCTAGAGGAACTCAACAGGTCAGGCAGCATCCATGGAAAAGATCGGTCGACCGATCTTTTCCACGGATGCTGCCCGACCTGCTGAGTTCCTCCAGCGTGTTGTGTGTTGCTTTGACCTCAGCATCTGCAGATTATTTTGTGTTTACCATTCTCCTGCCTTCTTTCCATAATCTTTGACAACCTTAATAATCAAGAGCCTGCCAACCACCGTCTGTGGCAATGGACACCACCCTCCGGCTAAAGGAATTCCTCCTAAGCCTGCATGTGGTCCATATCAGAATCATAATGAGTATCAGGTTCATCATCCCTGTCTTACATGCAGTGAAATTCCTTGCTTTGTTGCAGCAATACAGTGCCAAGGCACAAAACTACCTGCACATTCATGTGCCCGTCTAAGAGTCTCTTCCACACCTTTATCACCACCCCTGCCAGTGCACTTCACCACTCTCTGCCCTGCGAATCACCTTTCAACGTTCCCCCCCTCACCTTAAATGCACACACTCCGGTGTTAAGCATTTTGACCCTGGGAAAAAGATGCCTCTCATAATTTTATGAACTTGTATCAGGTTTCCCCTCAGCTTCCACTGCCCCAAAGAAAACAACCCTGGGAAATGGTAACCAGTGTATGCCATCCGGCTAATATTTTGCTTCATCCAGTATGTGGCTGCGTAGTGTCAGCCACTAACCATTCACTCATCAGGTTACATAATGGTGACGATTTCTCAGAGTTAACATTACAGTTACCCCTTTCCATTGCATTTATGAAGCTGAATAATAACAACTACTTTAGCATTGTGGTCTGACACAGAACCTTTGCACTGGAGATTGTGTGAGGGTGGTTTCCTGTTGATGATACAATGAAGCTCAAATAATAAGCGAAGCCATCCCATCACCCCCCCCCCACTCACCCCTCCTCCTGGGGCCATTTTTCTCTCCAACTGCACATTGCAGGGGTGATGCTGTTCTTTGTTCAGTCATGTTTGGACCCAAGTGTTTGGTTGCCATCAAATGTCTCCACATAGGAACAGATGCAGTTAAATAAACAGCACAAACCATGCAGCTCCACTCCTGCATCAGCACAAATAATGAGAGAATTCAAAAACACAAACATGAGGAAATCTGCAGATGCTGGAATTTCAAGCAACACACATAAAAATTGCTGGTGAACGCAGCAGGCCAGGCAGCATCTCTAGGAAGAGGTACAGTCGACGTTTTGGGCCGAGACCCTTCGTCAGGACTAACTGAAAGAAGAGATAGTAAGAGATTTGAAAGCCCTTTTTCCCTCCTATTCTAGTTGATTCTGTGCAACACACACAACAATTGCTGGTGAACGCAGCAGGCCAGGCAGCATCTATAAGAAGAGGTACAGTTGAAGTTTCGGGCTGAGACTCTTTGTTAGGACTTCCAGACCCTTCAGTTAGTCCTGACGAAGGGTCTCGGCCCGAAACGTCGACTGTACCTCTTCCTATAGATGCTGCCTGGCCTGCTGCGTTCACCAGCAACCTTTCTGTGTGTTGCTTGAAATTCCAGCATCTGCAGATTTCCTTGTGTTCTCATTCATTCTGTGCTGGGTTTAAATTTACTTACACATTGAATAGGGGAGTGAGGGGAGATTCCAATTTAGAGATTTAAAGACCTTTATCCCATTAATTGACAAAATGCTCTTTAGTTAATACAATATTTCTCTCTTTCTCTCTCTCTCACACACAAACACACACACACACACACAGATGCACACATACACATTGAATGGGAGGGGGAGATTCCAATATAGATATTTAAAGACCTTTATCACATTAACAGGCAAAATACCCTATAGTTTATCCAATATCTCTCTCTCTCACACACACACAGACATACACGAACACACAAACATGCATGCATATATACACACATTTCATAAGCACACATACACAAAGCTTTAATGTGTGCAAATGCATAGGCATGCAGGGCCAAGACCCTTTAGCATCTATTCTTTTCCACAGATGCTGCCTGGCCTGCTGAGTTCCTCCAGCATTTTGTGTGTGTTGCTTGGATTTCCAGCATCTGCAGATTTTCCCTTATATGTATACCGGAATGCATGCATGAAGGTTCAAATGTATGCATGTAATAGAAACATAGAAACATAGAAAATAGGTGCAGGAGTAGGCCATTTGGCCCTTCGAGCCTGCACCACCATTTATTATGATCATGGCTGATCATCCAACTCAGAACCCCGCCCCAGCCTTCCCTCCATACCCCCTGACCCCCATAGCCACAAGGGCCATATCTAACTCCCTCACATACACATACACATTGATCGGTATATTTCCACATGTATATACAATGGATTCTGGTTAATTGGGGCACATTGGGACCAGTACATTTTGGCCCAATTAAGCAGCTGCCCCAATCAGTGAAAGTTTCTTGGAAATCATTAAAAAGGTATGAAAAAGACAAACTACCACTTAACAGAGTAAGTAAAATCCAGAACAAATTAGAACACTACCAATGCTGCTACAGTATTATAAAACTGTGTATTAGTTGCTACTAGTTAATGATGGAGGATTTCATCCAGTGTATGCTGCTGCATTCTTTTGACTGACTGTAATTGAACAAATCAGTGTAGGTACCTAGTGCAGATAATGGACTGCCTTCATACAATGATTTTGACAACTGTATCCTCTAAAACATTCAAGATGATTGTTGATACCTTCAAATGATTAATCCCTAACTTGTTGAAGTAGTGAAATTGTTTCATTTTCACTCCCAGTCATTTTTGGTCTTTCCAAGCCTGAATGCTTGAAACCACAGTGAGCAAAGCAGTTTTGAATTGTCTTACTGCTTATTTCTTGTTAACCATCAGTGACAAAGATCACTGCATTTTGAACACAAACACCGCCACTATTTAAAACCTGATCACTCTAAGTACAGTGTCATGTCCAACGACCACACAAGTGCACACAACTGATGCTAGTTAGAAACTGTTTGCCAAGTTTCCCGTCTCAGTTAATGACACAGTGTCCCAATAAATGAAGGGAATCCGTACTATTTTCTTGACTAGTTTTTGTGCTTTAAGAGTTCTCCAAAATATGCAGCTGCCCTGATTAACCAATGGCTTAATTAACTGGAATCCAATGTTTACACACAAAACATGGGCATATGCAGAGACACATGCATGCATATGGACACATATACAAACACAGACAGAGACCTACTTATAGAGACATGCAGGATGCAAAGCCATATCAATAGGCAGATGTATGAGGACATATATACATGTGCTTACTTACAAGGATGTGTGTGCATGCTTGCTCACACACTTGCATATGCATGCACAGATGTATGTACATATACAGAGGCAGATGTATACTACTCCCAAATATACAAAATCTGCAGCCAAATTCTGAAGATATATTTACATATGCACTCAACATAGTTTGTCACAGCTTGCAATCAGCTTGAATTTATGCATCAGTTGGCAGCCATATGACTGGAAACAAGATAAGACAATTAAAACCGCCAAGCACTTTGAAACTCGACACAACAGGTATCTTATCTTTGACTGCAACTCCCACTGCCCTCTGATTCCACCCTGGCCCCACCATCTACCCTCATTCCTTCACCATAAACTGCACCGCAGTAATCTGAGGAATCGTTACAGGAGTGCAAAGCCTCCAGTCCTTGGAGTTTAGAAGAATGTGATCTCCCTTCTTAACCCAAAATAAATGGGAGACGTGTGCTCACCATAATATAAAATTTCTAAATGTCTGTCACAAGGTGCACACTGGATGGAAACATTTACTTGTTGAAGACTTTAGATCTACAGATCATGACTTCAGGAAGAGGGGTTGCTAACTTAAAGAATGAGATGAAGGGGATTTTCTCATTAAAGGGTTGTACTTCTTTGAACTTCTGTAGAAACAGATTTGAATGAACAAATGAAACAAAAAGTTGTTCAGGCAGGCAGAAATAGCAGCGAGCATTTGATTCCTGAATTATTTTTGAAAGAAATAACATTTGCAATTGAGTTATCAGCATTAACGTGCTTTGCAGAGATCAACGTTTCTCAATAACAGGCTGAGAAAATGCTCCTTCCAAGGGCAGTTTTTCATATAAGTGTATTACAAATATTTAGAGACAAAGAACTAATTTTAGTGATAATATTTTCTGCTAAAATGACTTCTCTGGCACAGGCTATATGGTTCTGCTCAACACTGTCATGTTTGATCACAAGAGGAGACTGTGACTAAACATCACTCAGGATATTTCCACTAGGTTCTGTTCTTGACTCAGCTCATTGGCTGATGAAACTCTCACCCCTCTCTCACCTATAAGACTGACTGCTCCAACACTAACCATTGTAGCCACCATAAACAGGAGGCCACCCAACAATCTGCAGCCTGGGCCTAACATGCAGGAAGTCTTACTCACAAATCACCTCTAACCTATACTGTCTCTTGCTTAAGAGATGTTTAATCATTTTTGTTTACTTATCTCTCAACTGTCCTTCTGTCCTCTTGTCTCTACAATGACCCCTATCCCTATAAATTAATGACATAATTGAAACAAGGATTCTCTGCAGACTGATTTTAATTCCACTGTCTTCTAAAACCAAAGCTGCCAATCTCTGTTATTGCCTTCCTGAATATTTCCACCCCTCTTCTCCACTACGATAATCTTTAATCTCTTTAGGGAAGGGAATGTGAGAATTGGGGTCCCAGTGGGAAGGAAGGGAATATGGGAACTGGGGTCCAGTGGGTAGGAAAGGAAATTGGGATCTAGGCTCCCAGTGGGTAGGAAGGGAAAGTGGAAACTGGGGTCCCAGTGAGTGGGAATGGAATGTGGTAAACATCACATAGTAAGCCTGATCCAAACTATCTGAATAGTCTGATAGCATAGAGGAAGAATGAAAATCTGGCTGTGGTACCGAAGAACAGCTACTCAATCAACATCAGCAAAAACAAGGATCTGATCATTGACTACAGAAGGAAGAAGCCAGAGGTCCATGAGCCACTACTTATTAGGGGATCGGAGGTGGACAGAGTCAGCAGTTTTAAATTCCTTGGTGTTAACATGTCAGACGATCTGTCCTGGGAGTCATACATAAGTGTCATCACAACATCTCTACTTTCTTAGAAGGTTGTGTGGACTTGTTATGTCACCAAAAACCTTTGACAAACTTCTATGGGGAGTATCCTAACTGGTCGCACCGCAGCCTGGTGTGGAATGCCCATGAATGGAAAAGGCTATAGAAAGTGGTGCTCACAGCCCAGTTCATCACAGGTAAATCCCTCCCCACCACTTGTGGAAGCACTTACATGGTTCGCTGTCATAAGAATTCAGCATCTATTATCAAAGACCCCTATCATCCAAGCCATGCCCTGTTCTCTCTACTACCATTGGGCAGGAGGTACAGAAGCCTTGAGTCCCATATCACTAGGATCAATAAGAGTTATTATTCTACAATAATCAGGTTCTTGAAATGGTGCAGTTAACTTCATTCACAACTACTCTGAACTGATTCTATGCCCTACAGAATCCTCTTTACAACTCGTTCTCAGTATTGTCTTTGCATATTGGCTGTTCATCACTTTGTCAATTAATGTATAGTTTCTCATAAATTATATTGTATTTCTTTTTCCCTGTAAATGCCTGCAAGAAAATGAATCTCAGGGTAGTATATGGGAACATATGTACTTTGATAATATTGTCTTTGAACTTTGAATAGTGGATTCTCAGAGTTTTATTGACTTTCGTGAAACCAAGTTTCCAAAGAATAGTTCAATGTAGTCACATTACATTTCTGTGTTCATAAGGAACACCTTTCTGATGATTCCCTTGGTTTATGCAAATAATTGTGTATAGTAACATACCTACTTCCCTGTCGTTCTACGGCTGCTACAGCTCTTCCTCCTTCCACAAGGTGCTCACCAAGGCAGGTTCACCAGTCATTAATCCAGACTGTGTGACCAGATTATATCTCCCATTGTTTCACAAGAGTTATGTTGACATGACCAAACCGTTCAACTTCTTCCACCCTGCCTCTTACTGCTGACCTATAGAGAGAACACAGTAACTCTTCCTCACTCACATGGGCAAGAGGCACTCTCAGCTCACACCCTTAGACCACTGCACTACTACAAGCCAGACCTTGACTCTGGAAGACAAGAGCTCAGTCCAAACTCGAGACTGGATTATGAGTTTCCAAACTAATATATTTTTCTTTCTATTGTATTTCATTTTAGTGATGTTAACAGTACTTAGTTCTACCATCATGGAGTCAAACTATTTTGTTTACGGAGTCCTGATAGAAATAATAAGTCAGGGTCTTGTGATAGAAATCCAAACCAACAATGGGATTTAACCCCTGGAAACTCCAGTGCCATTTTAATATCCCACATTTTCCAATTTCACTCCTGAGCCGACCCCCGATTCCCTTCTGCTCCCCAGAAGAGCTTGTCATATCTGTTGGACTGCTAGAAGAGTGAGAAGTGATTTGATTGAAAAATGCAAAATCTGGTGGAGTCCTGGACTGGGTGGGTGTGGCGGGGATGATTCTTATGATAGAGGAAATCAGAGACTTAAAAATAAGGCATTTTTTTGAGATGAGATTACTTTTTTTCTTTCAGAAGGGAGGTCTTTGAAAATGTATTTCTCAAAATAGGGGTGTGGGTGGGACAGCTGCTGAACCTATGACTATCTTTAAGGCAAAGGTAGATTTATCTTTGCTAAATGCAGAGGTGCAAGGTTACCAAGGGTAAGTGAGAAATTATAGCCAATCCTGCCACTATCTTCCTGCACAGCAGACTGGGCTTGAGGAGCTGAGTGTCCTCCTCTCACCCTCGCCACCCCGACCCCTAATGCATAGGTTCCACATGGTATCTTGTTGGGAGCCACAGCCCATCTTTGAATACTTTGCTCGCAGGCTAATGTTTGAACTCTGACCCTGAGAACAGTCTGCTGTCAGATGAGGTCCCTTTGGTTTGACCCACCAGGTGGATTGGTATGCCCACATGCCATCTTGGAATTGGCCTCACTTTCCAATTACGTTCCAGTACTTTCTTAAATAAACTTCACACAAGGTGCATCTATGCCCATGATTCTAACACCTAGCTTGGTTTCATTTATCCAAGATGGACTCAAAGATGCTAGAGGAAGGACTGGTTCCACTCTCTCCAGCTATTTCTACTTTCTTATTAATAGATTCCCTGTGGTGCAGAAGAAAACTGGACATCTTGTGACCCTCAGCTATAATGGGAATTATGCTGGACGTTTCACAAATGTTGAATCTGAGCATCAGATTCAGCGGTGAACACCTCCTGCAGCGTCTACACATGCTTCCTGGTACATATTTCCAAACCAGATCCCACTGCAATACATGGAACAACAAAAGCCCGGACCCTGTAACCTTAAGAATCCGCAAAACCACATAAAAGAGTTATGGGCTGTAGCTACAGAAACCTTGTTGGTTTCAACACATTGTCTCAATTTTCCGAGGAGAAGGAATACTGGATCACAGCATAAGCACCCAAGCTCAGTACATCATGGAGACCAGGAACCCCTCCATTTCTCACTGCCTTGGAAAAGCAGCCAGCATAATCAATGGCCCCACCCACACAGGACATTCTCTCTTCTATCCTCCCTCCTATCAGGTAGAAGACACAGAAGCCTGAAAGTGCTACCACCAGCCTCAAGGACATCATCTATTCGACTGTCATAAGACTATTGAATGGTTCCTCAGTACAATAAGATGGACTTTTGACCTCACACTCTACCCCACCATGGCTTTGCACTTTATTGGCTGATTGCTGGGTGGGTGATCCATTAATATTTTGTATGTAAGGGGGTGGGGTTGAGGAGTTTGATACTACTGTCACTGTTCTTTTCTGCAAATAAGTGTGTCAGGGATTGTTGTTGCTGTTTTTTCTGTGGGTGAGTAGGTCGCGATGGTTATCTTCACTGTTTTTTCTGTGGGGGGGGGTTGATTTTGGGGTCTGCAAGTTTTGTTTCTTTACTTTTTCATGCCGGGTGGGAGGCTTCGATATATTTTCTTTCATCAACTGCCATGGTCTTCCTGGCTATCTGAACAAGACAAATATCAGAGTTGTATTGTACATACACCGACAATAAAATGAACCTTTGATTCTTTTGTCTGCCTGCACTGCACTTTCTCTGTAACTGTAACACTTTATTCTGCATTCCTTTATTGTTTTCCTTTGAACGACCTCTATGTACTATGGTAATGAAATAATCTACAAGGATGACATGTGAAATGTACGGTACATGTCACAATAAAAACCAGTTCCTAAAAGTTCAATCTAGAAAAGTGTGAAATAATACACTTTGGAAGATCAAAATTGACAGCAGAGTACAAGGATAAAGGCAGGATTCTTATAATGTTAAGGAACAGTGGGATTTTGAGGTTCACGTCCATAGATCCCTCAAAGTTACCATGCAAGTTGATAAGAGTAGTTTAGAAGGTGTATGGTGTGTTAATCATCATTAGTCAAAAGACCAAGGTCAAGAACTGCAAAGTAAGTTTGCATCTCTTAAACTCTGGTTGGATCACACTTGGAGTATTATGTTTAGTTCTGGTGGCTGTGGTGATATCACGTGCAATGATGTGCCAGTACATGATTGGACAGAGCACTGAGCATGCGTGGGATTGCCAGAATGTTCCAGCACGTGGCTGAGTTAAGACGGGTTTGTTTATTACTGTAAATAAAAGTTCTCTAATTCTTCCAGAATATGATTCTTTACTGTTAAACCACGGTACATTTAAACAGAAGTAGCATAACATGGTGTCAGACGTGGGGTCTGGAAAAATAATACGGGAGAATCGAAGATAATCGAAAATAAAAGAGAAGAAAAAAGGTCGAACTGTAAACAGTAAAATGGAAGGTTTACAACCCCCACCAAAACTTCAGCTGACTGGCAATGTAGCTGAGAACTGGAGGATATTCAAGCCACAGTTTGAATTGTACTTATCATTCAGCAATCGATTACCAAAGCTGCGCTTTTGCTCCATGTAATCGGGAATGACGCAGTAGAGGTATATAATAATTTTGTTTTTGAAGATGGTGATAATTTCAATTTAAAGTTGATAATGGTCAAATTTGAAGTATTTTGTATACCTAAGCATAACTTAACGTATGAGCGATATAAATTCTTCACGTGCGCAGAGAGCCGCTGAAACAATTGATCGGTATGTTACTGTTAAGGAAGCGTAGTAGACCATGCGAGTTTAGATTGCTCACGGACTCTCTCATTAAAGATAGACCTGTTTGTGGCATTCGAGATAATGCTCTGAGAGAAAGGCTGTTGAGAGAGCAAGATTTAAATTTTGAAAAAGCTTTGGCGCTTTACAAAGTTTCTGAGACTGTGACGTTGCAGGCTGAAGAGCTTTTTGTTGAAAACTGCAATGTAAACGCTGTAAAACAAAAGCGTGAATACATCAAGAAATATAATAATAATGCTGTGCTTGAAGACGAACATGAGGAATTTTATCTCGATGTGCTTTGTGAAAATAAACAAAAGTAAGAATGACTGGACTATTCCTTTGCAAGTGAATCAAAACAATAATCTGTTTAAACTTGATACTGGAGCACAAGTAAATGTTCTTGCAGAATCTGAGTTTAATGCTTTAAAGCCAAGACCGAAGTTATATCAGACAAATATAAACGTGACTGGGTATACAGGTGCAGACATTCCAGTTAAAGGGACATGCGTGGCAAAGGTATTACACAAAAATATTGTGCATAAGCTTTCATTTGTGGTCGTGCCAAAAAATGTACAGTCAATTCTGGGTTTATCTGCCCTGCCTGTGAAAGACTTAATTTGATGAAAAGAATTTTTGCCTTGGATAGTGACACAAGAGCTGAAGTGATAGAAAGTTGCATAACAGTCGGCAGAAGGTGATGTAACTCGACTGCAAGTCCAGCTCATGGAGGCAAATGCTGACATGGGGAATATAAAAGCAGTAGCTACAGTGTCTGAGACGACCAAACAGGAGGCAATTGATGATGTGAAAATGCAATGGCAGGAGGAGGTTGCTTCAATGCAAGCGATGATGAAAGAGACACTGAGAGAATATGAGATTCAGTTTCATCACCGTCTAGAGCAAGAACACTCACAGTGGGCACAGTATAAGGAAGCAGTGAAAGCATAAATGAAGGAATTAAGAAGTATTATTTAAATGATGGAGTGTCAGCATAAAAAAAGAGATTACACAGTTAATGAATGAATTAGATAAAGAAAAGAAGATCCGTATTTCATTACAAATGGAGGTGGAACATGAATTGACTGATCTAAGGAGATATTTGTCTGAAGGACAAGGAGAAAAACTGAGGATACAAGATAAAAGGAACCCATGGACACAGACCAGATCATACATGGTCCAAACAGAGGAGGGAGCAGTGTTAAGAAAGAATCCCAAAGGCTTTAAGAAAGCGCCAACTTCAGAGTTTCAGTTATCTGATATAGATGTGTTTTGATTAATGTTGTTACTTGTTTTTCTTTTTAAGGAAAGGAAGATGTGGTGATATCACGTGCAATGATGTGCCAGTACATGATTGGACAGAGCACTGAGCATGCGCGGGATTGCCAGAATGTTCCAGCAAATGGTTGGGTTAAGATGTGTTTATTACTGTAAATAAAAGTTCTCTAATTCTTCCAGAATATGATTCTTTACTGTTAACCCATGGTACATTTAAACAGAAGTAACATAACAGTGGCCTTACTATAAGAAGGATTATTATTAGAGAGAGTGCAGAGGAGATTTACCAGAACACTGCCTGGATTAGAGACACTGACCTACAATTCCATTTACACCAATCCTGCACTAACCCTTTCTTTCCTCTACATTCTCATCTATCCCCCCTGGATTCTAACACTCACCCACATACTAATGCCAATATATGTGGTTCATTAAATTTCTAAACTGCACATCTTTGAGATGCATAGGGTAGGGAATTCACAAGAAAATGGACGAAATTCACGCAGTCAAAGGGAGCATATATGAAGTCTACATAGACAGTGCTCAAAGTCAGGATTGAATGTGGATTGCCCGATATGTCTTGGATCCCTCTGATCCTGCCTCATGATTTCCTGGCTGTGTCCCAATCCACTGTGGTATTACCTGACTCACTGAACACTACAAATTTCTGCAGATGTACTGTTGTAAGTATACTGATGGGTCACATAATGGACTGGTGAGGCAATTTGAATGCACAAGAACACAAGAAGCAGCAGAACATGGTGGATGCAGCCCAATACATCACTGGCAATCCATAAGACATAGGAGCAGAATAAGACCATTCGGTCCATTGCGTCTGCTCTGCCATTTCATTATGATCCATTTCCCTCTCCACCCAATTCTCCAGCCTTCTCTCCATAACTTTTCACACTCTGACTAATCAAGAACCATTCTGACTTTGGTCTATTTTGTCATGTGCCTCCAAGTACCCTGAGACCTCGTCCTAAACAATCGACTCCAACATCTTCCCAATCACTGAGGTCAGCCTAACTGGCCTATAATTTCATTTCCTCTGCCTCCCTCCCTTCTTAAAGAGTGGAATGAACTATGCCACCATCAATAGCTTCTTGAAAGATGTTAATTACTAATGCCTCCACAGTCTCTTCAGGTACCTCTTTTAGAACCCTGGGGTGTAGTCCATCTGGTCCAGGTGATTTTATCTACCTTCAGACCTTTCAGTTTCCCAAGCACCTTCTCCCTAGTAATAGCAACTTCACCCACTTCTGCCCCCTGACACTCTCGAACTTCCAGCATACTGCTAGTGTCTTCAACAGTTATTCAGTTTGTCTGCTGCTATCTCTTCAGCATCATATTCCAATGGTCCAATCTCTACTCTTGCCTCTATTTTACTCTTTATGTATCTGAAGAATATTTTGGTCCTCTTTAATATTATTGCCTAGCTTAACTTTGTATTCTGCCTTTTCCCACTTTATGGCATTTTTTTAAAGACGCCTTCTGTTGATTATTAAAAGCTTCCTAATCCTCTAACTTCCCACTATTTTTTACTCTATTATATGCCCTCTCTTTAGCTTTTATGTTGGCTTTGACTGCTCTTGTCAGTCACAGTTGAATTATCCTCTTATTTGGTATGTATCTATCCTCTTGCCTTCTGAATTGCTCCCAGAAACTCCAGCCACTGCTGTTCTGCCGTCATCCCTGCTGGTGTCCTCTTCTAATCAACTTTGGCCAACTTTCATGCCTCTGTAATTCCCTTTACTCCACTGTAATACTGATACATCTGACTTTAGCTTCTCCCTCTGAACTTGCAGGGTGAATTCTGCCATATTATGATCACTAGTTTCCCAAGGGTTCTATTACCTGCAGCTCCCTAATCATATCTGGTTCATCACACAGCACCCAATGCAGAACTGCTGATCCCTTAGTTGACTCAACCACAAGCTGCTCAAAAAAGCCACCTAGGGGGCATTCCAAAAGCACTCTTATCTTGGGATCCAGCATCAACTTGATTTTCCCAATCTATCTGCATTTTGAAATTCCCCATGACTAACGTAACATGCTTTTTTTTTTACATGCTTTTTCTATCTCCTGCTGTAATTTGTAGACCACACCCTGGCTACTGTTCGGAGGCCTGTAAATAACTCCCATCAGAGTCTTCTTACCCTTATCTTTACTCTACCCACAAGGATTCTCTATCCTCTGATCCTATGTAATCTCTTTCTAATGATCTGATTTCATTTTTCACTCGCAGAGCCACTCGTCCTCCTCTCCAATCTGCCTGTCCTTTCAATAGATCGTGTATCCTTGAATGTCTCCCAACTACAATCATCTTTCAGCCATGACACCATGATACCCACAATGTCTGCCTGCCAATCTCTAACTGTGCTACAAGATCACCTTCCTTATTTTATATACTGTACTGTGTGCATTCAAATATAACAGCTTCTGTACTGTAACTGTCACTCTTTTCAATTTTGTTCCACGTTTACACTGCAACACATCCCACTGACTGCAATTTTACCCTATCATCTGCCTGTCCTTCCTCTCAGTCTCATTACATACAACATTTAGTTATATACTAACTGCCCCAGCGTCAGCCCTATCACTCTGATTCTCATCCCCTTGCTAAGTTAGTTCAACAGCTCTCCCCAACAGCTCTGGAAAATCTGTTCCCAAGGATATTGGCCCCTCTTGGGTGTAGGTGTAGGTCACCCCTTCTGGACAGGCCACATCTTCCCCAGAAGAGATCCATGTGATCCATAAATCTGAAACCCTGCCCCCATTACTCAGCCTCGCATTCATCTGCCAAATCATCTTATTCTTGCCCTCACTGGCAGCAATCCAGATATTGTTACCATGGAGGTCCTATTTTTCAACTTTCTATCTAACTCCTTAAATTCTCTCTTTACGACCTCCTCTCTTTTCCTTCCTATGTCATAGCTAACAAGGTGACTATGGAGGTCTATGGTGACTATAGCTAACAAGGTGACTCAGACCAAGGTGGCTATGAAGCACTGATTTGTAAAGCTTCCCTCCTCAACCTGGGTGAAGACACTGTTACTTTTCACCTCTGAACTCTGGCTGACCACTGTTCAAGCTCCCATCGTCAAAAGCATCTACAGGAGGCATTGCCTTAAGAAAGTAACATCTATTATCAAAGATCCACAGTATCTAGGCCATTCCATCTTCTCACAGCTATCTTTGGGCAGGAGCCTAGTTCAAGATGAGTTACTTCCCTTCACTCATTTGGTTCTTGAACCAAACTGCACAACACTTATCACTAGTTAAACAACATCGTGACCATGTTGATCCCTTTCCACTAAAATTGGGATTTTTGTTCTAATTGTGCTTTTTCTTGTAAAAACAGTGCATATTTTAAATTCGCAAACATGAGGAAATCTGCAGATGCTGGACTTTCAAGCAACGCACATAAAAGTAGCTGGTGAACGCAGCAGGCCAGACAGCATCTCTAGGAAGAGGTACAGTCGACGTCTTGGCCTGAAACGTCGACTGTACCTCTTCCTAGGGATGCTGCCTGGCCTGCTGCGTTCACCAGCAACTTTTATGTGTGTTGCATATTTTAAATTTATGTTTCTCTTGTGAGTGCTACTCATGTAATATTATATGCTGGTGATGCTGCTGGAAGTCATTTTTTTTCATTGCACACAAGGCAATAAACTCAACTTTGACCACACTCTAATTTTTGGTGTCCACAAGCTTACTAATCAATACCTATTGATACTATTTGCATTTACCAGAACTTGCTCAACAGCCTTCTCTTGCTTGCTGATTCAAGGGCTTGCCTAGATATTCGTTACCCATCTCCTTCTCGGACTGCACATTCCAGATTCCAACCACTCTTGGGGTGAAAAAGTTAACACAAGAACATAAGAATTACGAGCAGGAGTAGGCCATCTGGGCTGTCGAGCCTGCTCTGCCATTCAATGAGATCATGGCTGAACTGGCCATGAACTCATCTCTACCTCCCTGCCTTTTCCTCATAACTCTCAATTCTTCTACTATGCAAAAATCTATCCAATCTGGTCTTAAGTATGATTACTGATGTAGCCTCCACTGCTTCACTGGGCAGAGTATTCCACAGATTCACCACTCTCTGGGAAATGCAGTTCCTCCTCCTCTCCATCCGAAATCTACTCACCCGAATCTTGAGGCTATGTCCCTTAGTTATAGTCTCACCTACCAGTGGAAACAACTTCCCTGCCTCTATCTTATCTATTCCTTTCATAATTATATATGCTGCCATTCTTCTGAATTCCAGTGAGAACAGACCCTGTGATTCAATCTCTCCTCATAGTCTAATCCCCTCATCTCTGGAATCAACCTGGTGAACCTCGTCTGCACCACCTCTAAAGCCAGTATATCCTTTCTCAAGTAAGGAGACCAGAAATGCACACAGTACTCCAGGTGCAGGCTCACCAGTACCCTGTACAGTTGCAGCATTATCTCCCTGTTCTTCCTCAGATCCCCTCTAAACATCTCATCGCTCACCTAAACCCAAGCCCTCCAGATCTGAATAGCCTGTCTGTGGAGAAAAGTTTTCTCCATTCAATACTCCCATGTAATCTTTCAGGAATTCAAAAAAAAAGAGACATAGTTTGTTAACCAGCTTTGGGGAATGTAAAGGGACAGACAACGCACATTAGCCAGTGGGATATCACAGGGATCCCCAACCACTTTTGCACCGCGGACTGGTTTAATATTGACAATATTCTTGTGGACCGGCCGACGGGCGGTGGGGGGGGGGGTGTTCAAGTTGGGTTAAACTCACCTCAGAATGTCTTTTACAGTTAGGGTTGCCAACTTTCTCACACCCAAATAAGGGACAAAAGTAGCAGTCAAATATGGGACACTTGTGTTTACCCTGAGAAAGACTACCATGACCACGAAGCTCTGTGCGCGTGCATGACGTGAGCATACATGACATGCGCATGTGTGTACGTGCCGATTTTTTTCTACAAATCGGTTTTGGTTTAATCTTCCTGATTCTGTTATGTGAAACTACACTGTAATACATTATTTCTATTTTATATAGGCTGTGTATTTATCATATCATTCCTGCTTTTACTATATGTTAGTGTTATTTTAGGTTTTGTGTTATTTGGTATGATTTGGTAGGTTATTTTTCGGGTCTGGGAATGCTCAAAAAATTTTCCCATATAAATTAATGGTAATTCCTTCTTCGTTTTACGCCATTTCCGCTTACGGTTTCATAGGAACGCTCTACCTTAGCGGGGAAAATACGGGACAAGGGTGGTCCCAATATATGGGATGTCCCGGCAAATACGGGACAGTTGGCAACCCTATGTTCAAGTTCAACAGTGTGTGACAGGGAATGAGGAAAGGTGCAGTTGACTCGTATCATTTCCTCGTGGCCCGGTAGCACATGCTTTGCAGCCTGGTACCGGTCCGCAGCCCGGTGGTTGGGGACCGCTAGGATATCACACTGAAAATATGTGGCTTGCTTATGAAGTGGAGTAGTAGCTCCTGACCAGACACCGGACCAGCGTGCGAGTTTCTCTTGCTACTCACAGTCACTAGTTGTGCAGAGCAGTGGAAGATTTGCTTTTCTCTGGCCTTTGTTGACAATGGCACACACGTCAGCAAGGAGAAAGCTGACGTTCAGTTCCACACTTGGGAGGGAAGCACCACACGTCACTGAACCAGCAATCTGGGTCAGTCGCAGGCTCGAAAGGGAAAGCCCAAAGCTGCAGCAAGATTCCAAATAAACACAGGGCATCGTGGCTGTCCTGTCAGAGAGGATTAGCCATGCAGGCAAGTATGTGTACGGCCCCAGGTAAAGCACCACAGCACCTACCGAAACTGGTTTTGGCATGTGGGGCAAAGATACAGTGGCCATTTCAGACTGGGGATGCAAGACAGAGAGTAGCCATGTCAGGAGAAGGGGGGGGAGGAGAAAGAGAGAGGAGTGAGAGAGAGAGAGAGAGGAGAGAGGAGAGAGAGAGGAGAGAGAGAGGAGAGGGAGAGGAGAGGAGAGGGAGAGGAGAGGGAGAGAGGAGAGAGAGAGAGAGAGAGACAGAGAGACAGACAGAGAGAGAACAAAGAGAGAGGGAAGGAGAAGGCTAGAGATAAAAAGGGAGAGTGAGCAAGCAGAAGTGCACAGATTGGGGGGGCGAGAGAAAGGGATAAAGAGTATGCAGAGAGACAAAGAAAGAAAGAGAGAGTGAGTGATAAAAGAGAGCACAAACGACATAAGGAGGCAGATGAGGACCTGCAGCGTGAGTGCAGTGGTAGAGAGAGGTACAGACAAAAAAAACAAGAGAGAAAAGGTAGAGTGAGAAAGCTGAGACTGAGAGTGAGCACAAAGAGAATAGTGCAAAGCAGAGTGCAGAGAGGGAGGGGCGTAGGAGTGCAGAAAGAGGTAGGAGTGTGAAGAGAGGGAAGGGATACAGAGTGACGGAGTGTAGAGAGAGTGAGGAGTGAAGAGGAAGGAGTGGAGAGAGAGATAGAGAGTGGGAGTGGGGAGAGGAGGGTGTGCAGAGAGAGTGGGGGCGTGCGGAGAGAGGGGGGGCGTGCGGAGAGAGGGAGGGCATGCAGAGAGGGAGGGCGTGCGGAGAGAGGGAAGGGGTGCAGATTGAGGGAGGTGTTGCGGACACAGAGAAGGGGTGCGTAGAAAGGGAGGGAAAGTGCAGAGAGAGAGCGCATAGAGAGCACAGTAGGAGGGCGAGGACACAGACACAGATTATGAGGGAGTGCTCATAGAGACTCTGTGCTCGAGGAGAGGGAACACATGCAGAACCATTACAGAGCAGTGTTTCCCACAGAGAGTGTGCCTTTCCACTCGGACGCTGTGAAGCCCGAGCTGCTAATTGTGAAAAGAAGTCAGAGTCCTGGATTCAAACTCACTTTGGCAGCAACTACACCAGCTTCCCTTGCTGAATAAGGCTGTCTTCCCCTCCTGTCCTCCTTTTGGAAACTGTTCTAGCAATTAATCAAACAACAAAGGGGCTGCTCTTGGAAGTCATTTGAGGAGGGGAGAAAAGCCAGCTCTGCCACAGGAGAAAAAATTCACTCTTGTTTAAGTGGAAACTAGATTTCATGATGCACAGTTAGTTTGCGAAATCATGGGTAAACAATCGGCCAGAGTCCTGGATCACCAGTCCTCAGCCAATACTGTTAAACCGTGCCCATTACTCTGCTGTATGCGTAGTGGATAAAAGCAAGCTATAACGTAATGACTTACATACTACTATACAGCACCACTAAGACGAGTTCAATTCTGCCGCAGTCTGTAAGGAGTTACTGCTGCATTGGTTTCCTCTGGGTCCGTTTTCCTACCACATTCTAAAGAGGGACACGGTGTAATTGGCAATATTTGAGCCGGAAGGGTCTATTCCCATGCTAAATCTCTAAATAAATTTCAGCAGGTCAAGCAGCATCTGTGGAGGAAGAGGGTCTATTGATGTTCTAGGCTTAGACCATGCATCAGAACACAAAATACTAACTATCTCTTTGCTTCCACAGATGCTGTTGGACCCATTTTGCTCCTCCGGCAGCTTCCTTCAGATTCTAGCATCTGCTGCCACTTGTGAACAACATGGCTGTTTTCAAAGGAGTACCAGAAATGGAAGAAAGGTGGTAAGACACATGTTGTTCATTTTTCACACTTGGTTTGCTTACTGGGAAACTTATCATAAAATTCTATTTTATTTTTTTCCTGTATATGCCTGCAAGAAAATGAATCAAGGTACCTTATGACTACAGTTATGCTCTTTGATAATAAATTTACTTTGAACTTTAAAGTTATAATTGAATCCTCGACTTCCCAACCGGAAGATCATAATCTGTGCAGATTGGTGATAACATCTCCTCCTGGCTGACGATCAACACTGGTGCACCTCAGGGGTGTGTGGTTAGCCCACTGCTCTACTCTCTATATACCCATGACTGTGTGGCTAGGTATAGCTCAAATGCCATCTATAAATTTGCTGATGATACAACCATTGTTGGTAGAATCTCAGGTGATGACAAGAGGGCGTACAGGAGCGAGGTATACCAACTAATGGAGTGGTGTCACAGCAACAACCTTGAACTCAACGTCAGTAAGACGAAAGAGCTGATTGTGGACTTCAGGAAGGGTAAGACGAAGGAACACAGACCAATCCTCATAGAGGGATCAGAAGTGGAGAGAGTGAACAGTTTCAAGTTCCTGGGTGTCACGATCTCTGAGGACCTAACCTGGCCCCAACATATTGATGTAGTTATAAAGGAGGTAAGACAGCGACTACACTTCATTGGGAGTTTGAAGAGATTTGGTATGTCAACAAATACACTCAAAAACTTCTATAGTTGTACTGTGGGGAGCATTCTAACAGGCTGCATCACTGTCTGGTATGGAGGGCTACTGCACAGGACCGAAAGAAGCTGCAGAGGGTTGTAAATTTAGTCAGCTCCATCTTGGGTACAAGCCTACAAAGTACCCAGGACAACTTCAAGGAGCGGTGTCTCAGAAAGGCAGTGTCCATTATTAAGGACCGCCAGCACCCAGCGCATGCCCTTTTCTCACTGTTACCATCAGATAGGAGGTACAGAAGCCTGAAGGCACACACTCAGCGATTCAGGAACAGCTTCTTCCCCTCTGCCATCTAATTCCTAAATGGACATTGAACCCTTGAACACTACCTTACTTTTTAAATATATATTATTTTTGTTTTTTGCATGATTTTTAATCTATTCAATATACTTATACTGTAATTTATTTATTATTATGTTATTATGTTTTTTCTTCTATATTATGTATTGCATTGAACTGCTGCTGCTAAGTTAACAAATTCCACAACACATGCCGGTGCTAATTCTGATTCTAATTTTTGCAAAACATTAGGCAAACTTATTAAAGCCCATATAAAGCCAGCCACTGCCCCTGTGATACATGGCAACACTCTGAGAGCACTGCCACATTTAAATGGATAGAAGTGAACTGATAACCCAACAGATGTGCTAGACTGACCCGCTCATCATGGGACTCACATTTACTGAATGCTGCTGTCCAAGAAGGCCAAGAAAATTTGGCATGTTCCAAAGGTCCTCACTAGTCTTTATAGAAGCAGCAAAGGTCCTCGCAAATCTTTATAGATACATCAAAGGTCCTCACCGGTCTTTATAGACGCAACAAAGGTCCTCACTAGTTTTTATAGATGTAACCTGTGTGCAGTTTTTACAGATGTAATCCATGTGCAGTTTTTATAGATGTAATTGTGTGCAGTTTTTACAGATGTAATCCGTGTGCAGTTTTTATAGATGTAATTGTGTGCAGTTTTTATAGATGTAATTGTGTGCAGTTTTTACAGATGTAATCTGTGTGCAGTTTTTATAGATGTAATTGTGTGCAGTTTTTATAGATGTAATCTGTGTGCAGTTTTTACAGATGTAATCCGTGTACAGTTTTTACAGATGTAATCTGTGTGCAGTTTTTACAGATGTAATCGTGTACAGTTTTTATAGATGTAATCCGTGTGCAGTTTTTACAGATGTAATCCGTGTGCAGTTTTTACAGATGTAATCGTGTACAGTTTTTATAGATGTAATCCGTGTGCAGTTTTTATAGATGTAATCCGTGTGCAGTTTTTACAGATGTAATTGTGTGCAGTTTTTACAGATGTAATCCGTGTGCAGTTTTTACAGATGTAATTGTGTGCAGTTTTTATAGATGTAATTGTGTGCAGTTTTTACAGATGTAATCCGTGTGCAGTTTTTATAGATGTAATCCGTGTGCAGTTTTTACAGATGTAATCCATGTGCAGTTTTTACAGATGTAATTGTGTGCAGTTTTTATAGATGTAATTGTGTGCAGTTTTTACAGATGTAATCCGTGTGCAGTTTTTACAGTGCATCCAAGCTTGATTATGGCAACCTTTCTGCCCAAGACTCTAAAAATTGCAGAGATTTGTGGACACAGCTCCGTCCACCATGAAAACAAGTCTCCCTTTAATGAACCATCTATATTTCTTGCTGCCTCAGAAAAACAGGCAACATAATTACAGAATCCTCTCATGTTATTCATTTTCTCTTCTTATGCTTGCCATTGGGCAGATGATACTAAGGTCTGAAAGCATGCACCACCAGGCTCAAGGATAGATTCTATACCAATCTCTTCACAATGGAGCTCTTTTCTGATAAAAAAAAATCTTTGATCTCTCAACCTATTTTGCCTTGGTCCTTGACCACTGTCTACCAGCAATGCACTTTCTCTGGCACAGTAACTCTATTGTTGCTTTTCCTTTTGTACTACCTCAATGTACAGATGTATGGAAAGATCTGTCTGGCAAGCAGAATACTCTCTCTCAGTACGTGACAATAATAAAGACATTATCAATTATTCAGAAACAAAAACTGAAAAAGAAAACAGATAAAGCTGGGAATCCTCAAGCCAACACAGCTTTCTGGGGAAATTAATCTGACCCACCTGTTGAAGATTTATGGCAGGTGGGGGTTTTATTTTAGATTAAATTCATTTGAAGTATTTTGCTTTCAGGCCCATTATAATTTGCCCTTGCCCGGAAATTATTGCTTACACAGGGTGACACAGGATATAGACGTAGGATACTGTGTCAGGTCACTGAGCCAAACCAGTGCATGCTCTGCTCTAGCCTTCTCCCCTGTTTCCACATCTGAAGAAGCAACAGCACAAGAGTCAGCATTGGTAAAGTGGGCTGAATGGCCCATTTCTATAGCAACCCCAACAGGCTGGAGGAACTCAGTGGATTGAGAATTATCAGTGAAGGGAAATGGACAGTCCATGTTTTGGATCGAGACCCTTCATTTGAACTGAAAGATAGAGAGAGAGAGAGAGAGAGAAAGCCAGTATAAAGAGAGTTTCCATGTTTCTTATTTTTCACATAATCTATTCTGTATAATTAAATCAAATTGTTAAATTTAGTGAACAATAGATATATTTGGTTGACTGAAATATTAGCACATCCTGACAGGACGTGTCATGGAAAACACTACTTTTAATCTCTCTGAATGCTGGTTGAGATGAAAACAAAAATGTGTGGGAAAGATGGCAATATCAAGGTATTTAAACCTCAAAAGGAAGTAAGTTTTGTTAGCATCTATTTGCTTATGTTAAGGAATCATATCATGAAAGATATTCCACAGCACAGATCACTGCTCTGTTCACATAGATTTAGTTCTGGCAGCACCAAACATTTGTGGATAAACTGTTGTTTTATATAAAAGCATTGCTCCTTATCAGTCCAAAGAAATGACCTGAAAGGAACACATTAAGCATGTTATGTAATGACACGTTAGTCCTGACCTTCAGTTTTCTCCACTTTACTACTGGCAAGCTTTGCACTCGAGCTGCCTTAACACACAGCTCTTCAACACCTCCCACCAGCCTATTTGACATCTCTCTTTTTGACCAAGCCTTTGGTGTCTGATCTTTGCATCTCCTTCTATGGTTAGGAGACAAATTCTGTTTGATAAAACTCCTACACTGTGCTTTGGGACACATTTGCTGCAATAACAGTGGTGTTGGCACCAGTAATGCAATAGTTCAGGGGACAGGACCTCTATTACGTTCGGTGGCTACTCTATACACTGTAAATCCTGGCTAGCCATTAAAATTGAGTGCAAACAGCCTTAACATAATTGAGTGCAAGACTCATTAAGGGCTTGTTGGGATCATTCTTCTGGCTGATACATTCTGTAAACTACAGAGGAAATCCTGGAAATGGAAGGGGAAAGTATTCTTCCTAGATTGTACTTGAGTTTGAGATCGAGTTTATTGTCATTGCCATAACTACACATACATGTAAACACAGGTGCAATGTGAAACTTACTCACAGCAGCACCACAGACAGGTAGCAATAGAGAAACAACATTCACAAGACAAGAAAGAATACAATTAGAACAAGAAAGAGTCCTCTGCAGAGGAAAGTGGTAATTGTGTTACAATACAGAACTAGGGTTGTGCATGTTGGTTTAACAGCCAAATAGTTGAAGGGAAGTAGCTGTTCTTGAACCTGGTGTTGTGAGAAATCAGTCCCTTTTGTACTTTTTTTCTGATGGCAGTCTTGAGGAAATGCTTGGCCTATATGGTGGTGATCTTTGTCAATGTATGTTGCTGTCTGGAGGCAGTACCTCCTGTAGTTATAGAGCATGTGACATCTTTAAGTGTCCTAAGTTTTATTAAAACATTAAAATCTATTGCCAATACTCTGACAACGTAATGTCAAATAGAACTGAAGCACAACACAAAAATAAAAAGCAACATGCAACAAAATCCAAGCAACTTCCAGCATAAGCTGAGAATCTATAAATATTCTAAAAATGTTCATGGTCCTTAAATAGTTTCTACTTTTGCTCTTGTTTGTCAACAGCCATATACAACGAACAGGAATGACCACCACCTACAAAGAAGGAAACCCAATTGTACAGCATGAAGGCAATCCCCCATTTACGTAGCTCACCTTTCCCTGTGGAGACACAAGACACTGCAGATGCTGGAATCACCTACTACATATTGAAAGGCTGAGGTAGATCGGATGTGGAAAGGATGCTTCTAATAGTGGGAGTGTGTAGGACCAGAGGGCACAGCCTCAGAATAGGATACCCCATTTGGAAAATAAATAAGGAGCCACAGGGTGGTGAATCTGTGGAATTCATTTAAAATAGGGCTTGATAGGTTCTTGGTTAGGAAGAATGTCAAAGGTTATGGGGAGAAGGCAAGAGAAAAGGTTTGAGAAGAAGATAAATCAGCCATGAGTGAATAGCGGAGCAGCCGCGATGGGCAGAATAGTCTAATTCTGCTCCTATGTCTTAAGGTCTTGCCTTATCTGGGCCAGCACATATCAATGGAGGGGAATAATCATTTGACATTTCAACTCAAGACCTTTCACAGTGACTGGAGCATCAATACTGCCAACAGCATTTTGTGTGTTTTCACCTTTCATTGTGTAGTGCTCACACTGCACCATAGGCCAACATAGAATTCCACTGAAACATCTCGGTGAGCTAACCTTGCATTATTGTCCAAGGTCCCTATTTGCAATGCAGCCATGAAGTAGTTGTCCTGCAGACTCTATTGCTGGCCCTACTTTGACCTGCCACTCTGTACTATCTGAGCTGTAGCTAAACATGACCAAACTGCTTTAGCGTGTATGGTCTGTTTTCAGCTACCACTTTTCAAAAGAGAAGAGAATGGTCATGTGGAGCACAGCCCAAAGAACTTCTTGTGGCGTTGGCTTCTGATTCATACAACACTTCACTTGAAATATAACTGACAGACAATGACAATATTTGTAGAGATATGGAAGGACATGGATCATGTGCAGGGTGAAGTTTAATTTGACATCATGGTTGACACAGACAGTATCAGCCAAAGGATGTGTTCTTCTGTTGTAATGTTGTATGTTCAAACAACACTTCTAATTGTGAAAATCTTAGGTAACTTTTTCCCAATGTGAGGAGAAGCTTATTAATATGATGAAGTTATGTAAAGTGACCTTGAACAAGTGGACTCAGCCAAAAGGCCTCCAATTTTGCGGTATTGTTCCTGTCTGATAGTCTGTGATAAGCAGGTGTATCCTAACACCTGCAACCACATAATAGGTCTACCAATAAAAACTTGAATGATGGAAAGATTTTCCAGTTAAGTTGTTTAAATAGAATATTTCCTTCAAAGTATTTTAAAAATACAGCTGGTAACATTTAAACAGCACAACTGAAAAATCCCAGGATGACAGTCATGCAAAATCTGACACTGTGCCTAAAATCCTTCCTCAGTGTTCCTCCCATGAAGAACTGCTGTTATTGAAGAAAGAAAAATAAAATCTTTGTAAAACTGGGTAGTTTTTTTGAAGGTGCAATTATCTCCCTTCCCTGTCAAGCTCCTCAGTGTTATGGCAGTTGCTGCACAGTATAGAACTTCCTTTCCATGAATCCAACAGATGACTCATGTAGTACCTCTGAAGATATTTCCACTGTGCAGTTTGATGATCTACTACAAACACTGCTGTGGGTTCCCTATCACTGGGTAGTGGAAGAAAATAGCAAGCATACTTCACAAAGGGTTCTCAAAATCTACCAGACAGTTGGCAGTCTATACTGGCTAAATCCAGGGTCAGATCCCAAAGTAACAATAAATGCAGATTTACATCGACTGGGAAATCAAGAAGCAGCTGATTTTACTGGGAAAGTGGAAGCGTTGTCCTGTGATCTTTGGCAAAAAATGTAAGCCAATTGCTAAGAGAAGAGTACTTTATTTGAATTCTTCCACCAAGAGGCAGCAGGATCTTGGGGGTATTTTTTTTTTAATTCACAGAAACATATTTGGTATTTGGTTCGAGCTGCTATAGGAGGTGGTGGAGAAAGGAACAGTATCAACATTTAAGATGTATCTGAAGAAGGGTCTTGGCTCAAAACATTGACTATTTATTCATTCCCATAGATGTTGCCTAATCTAGTGAGTTCCTCCAGCATTTCTGTGTGTTGCTTTGGATTTCTAGCATCTGCAGAATCTCGTGTGAGATGTATCTGGGTAGCTACTGGAATGAGCAGGGTACAGAGGGATATGGAATTAATGCAAGTCGAAGGGTTTGGTATAGATAACTATGAGGATTGGCATACACACAGTGGGTCAAAGGGCCAGTTTCCAGGCTGTACACCTCTGATGTAATTAACATTTCCTCTCAGTACACAGAGTTCACAAACCTCTCAGGTTAACCCAACAAAATCATTTAATTCCAGGAGTCAAAACTCAAGTTCAAATTCAAAGGAAGAATTACAAGCCATTTTATTTTTGGACCTCACTTGCCAATCCACTTCATAAAAGTACTAAGAACAGTAGTTCCTAAATTTCTTTGGGTTACTGGTCTCTTGGCTCCTGGACCGCATCCCCAGTGTTCCCTCCTTCCTTTCTGGCTATTGCATTAAAAACTATAAGGGATTTTGTTTTATGATGCACAGTGAAAGAAAATAGGAACTGCAAATTCAAAGCAGTGACATATAATTGCAGAAAATATTCAAACATATTTGAAGTTACAAATAAAATCATTTCTTTATATAATTACAATAAAAAAATTTCATCAACAGTTTTAGAGCATAGAGCACAGTCCACTGATTTACGACTTCATTGCTTTTTCACCTTTCAGTGGATGTGTTTGGTGTAGTGTCAGCAGCTTCTCAACATCAGGCTAAATGTCTCAGATCCCCATGTTCGAGAACCCGCAGTCTGTTTCCTTGCTTTGAAAGAAGTTGAGCAACAGCACTGAATCCACCCTCCACTAAATATGATGATGGAAAGGCAATCCAGAGCACCTTGACCTTTTCCCAAAGTGCAGGATAGCAATCAGAGATTTCTTCCTGCAACTAAACGTCTTGATATGCCTTTTTACTTTGCAGCGAGATCAGTTCTTCCTCCACCCTTCCTGTTAGTTCCTCATTACAAGTGTTCACAAATGGATTTATTACCCAATCTGGAATTTGGATCAAGAGAAGATACTGAAATCTCTCTGACATGTCTTTACGCAACTCACACAGGTGGGCACAGTATACAGTACAGGTTTCCCCTGCTATCTGAAGGTAGAGCGTTACTATGAAATGGTTCGTAAGCCGGAATGTCGTAAAGTGAATAAACAATTACCATTTATTAATATGGGAAAATTTTTTGAGCGTTCCCAGACCCAAAAAATAACCTACAAAATCATGCCAAATAACACATAAAACCTAAAATAACAGTAACATATAGCAGGAACGATATGATAAATACACAGCCTATCTAAAGTAGAAATACTTTTCTGCAGCACTGTCTAGCGCAGCGAAAATCTCGCGGAAGCGCTCTCGGCAGAAACACTCTCTCCAGTAACCTTTAAGCTGTGAATCTGCCAAATCATCCCAAATAACACATAAAAATACACAGCCTATATCAAGTAGAAATAATGTATGTACAGGGTAGTAAACATTTGCTTATACGAATAACCACCTGACGCAATCAGCAATCACCTCTGATCTGGGCCGACATTTATGTGCCGGGCGGCACCTAATTAATTATTTTTTAAATTGACTAATTAATTAACTAATTACTGGTCTTTCAACTGAAGCTACAAGCATTCTTCAAGTCCTTCCCCATCTTTCATTCTTCAGTCCTGACAAAGGGTTCCGGCCCGAAACGTCGACTCATCGTTTCTAACTGATTCTGCCTGACCTGCTGAGTTCATCCAGCATACTGAAAGTGTTGCTTTGATCACAGCATCTGCAGATTATTTTGTGATTACCTAATTAATTAGCTTGTTTATTTCGGTTTTTTAAATTAAAGATGTGCTGGGTGCGTTCCGACTACCGCTGCACTCTTTGTGGCAATGTATTGGTTGGCGGCCCAGAGGTTGGGGACCACTGCTTAAACTATGAAGCGGCCCTCACCTCAAAAACCGATCAAACCACCCATGACTACCTTTAAATTCCACTTTCGCAACACTTTCATCACCATCGTCCAGTGCTTTCTGTTTCAGCTTATTAAAAAGACCAACCGATTTCTCCTGAAGTATAAGAAAACTTAACGGAACACCACGCTTTGTACACCCATCAATCCACTCAAGCAATAGACTTCCCATTTTATCCATTATTGGATGCTGACTAAGAGAGACCACTTTGCTACGAGCAGAACCAACAGTAACTTCGGCAGCTTTCAAAATTCTTTCTCTCTGCGTATAAATAGTGCGAATGGTGGACGCAGGCAAGTTTAACGCGCGGACAATATCCTTACTTCGTTCACCACAATCGAAACGCTTAATTATGTCTAGATTTACGCTAAGTGTAACACCCTTACAAGCTCTTTTAGGCTTTTCCGATACCTTAGAACTCAGCTTGCTAACGGATACACAAAATAAATCGAGATAAAGCATGTGTTTAAACAATGCTGGCCAGAATGCAGTTCCGGGGAGGAGTTTGGCTGCTCGGGGCGCGCACTGCTTTTTTTCATAACAGTGAAAACACCTTCTGTTAGCGAAAACAGGTAACTAATGGAGGTCTTTTGTAACAGCGAGGTGTCGTAAAGCGAACGCTCGGAAAACGGGGGCCATCTGTACTTGAAGATCATCATTGGGTATTCTTTCTTTCTCTTCTAACTCAGAGAGGCTCAGAAATTAGAAAAGGTCACGACGGCCAATGTTGCCCATAAATAGGGCTAACTTGGACAGAAACGTGGAGACAACTAATTTGACTTCAATAAGAACAAACATAGAACATAGAATAGTACAGCACAGTAATAAATTGTGGCCCTTTGGCCCACAATGTTGTGTCAACCCTCAAACTCTGCCTCCCATATAAGCCCCCACCTTAAATTCCTCCATATACCTGTCTAGTAGTCTCTTAAACTTCACTAGTGTATCTGCCTCCACCACTGACTCAGGCAGTGTATTCCACGCACCAACCACTCTCTGAGTAAAAAACCTTCCTCTAATATCCCCCTTGAACTTCCCACCCCTTACCTTAAAGCCATGTCCTCTTGTATTGAGCAGTGGTGCCCTGGGAAAGAGGCGCTGGCTATCCACTCTATCTATTCCTCTTATTATCTTGTATATCTCTATCATGTCTCCTCTCACCCTCCTTCTCTCCAAAGAGTAAAGCCCTAGCTCCTTTAATCTCTGATCATAATACATACTTTCTAAACCAGGCAGCATCCTGGTAACTCTCCTCTGTACCCTTTCCAATGCTTCCACATCCTTCCAATAGTGAGGTGACCAGAACTGGACACAGTACTCCAAGTGTGGCCTAAACAGAGTTTTATAGAGCTGCATCATTACATCGCGACTCTTAAACTCTATCCCTCGACTTATGAAAGCTAACACCCCATAAGCATTCTTAACTACCCTATCCACCTGTGAGGCAATTTTCAGGGATCTGTGGACATGTACCCCGAGATCCCTCTGCTCCTCCGCACTACCAAATATCCTGCCATTTACTTTGTACTCTCCCTTGGAATTTGCCCTTCCAAAGTGTACCACCTCACACTTCTCCGGGTTGAACTCCATCCGCCACTTCTCAGCCCACTTCTGCATCCTATCAATGTCTCTCTGCAATCTTTGACAATCCTCTACACTATCTACAACACCACCAACGTTTGTGTTCTCTGCAAACTTGCCAACCCACCCTTCTACCCCCCACATCCAGGTCGTTAATAAAAATCACGAAAAGTAGAGGTCCCAGAACAGATCCTTGTGGGACACCACTAGTCACAATCCTCCGATCTGAATGTACTCCCTCCACCACCACCCTCTGCCTTCTGTAGGCAAGCCAATTCTGAATCCACCTGGCCAAACTTCCCTGGATCCCATGCCTTCTAACTTTCTGAATAAGCCTACCGTGTGGAACCTTGTTGAATGCCTTACTAAAATCTATATAGATCACACCCACTGCACTACCCTCATCTATATGCCTGGTCATCTCCTCAAAGAACTCTATCAGGCTTGTTAGACATGATCTGCCCTTCACAAAGCCATGCTGACTGTCCCTGATCAGACCATGATTCTCTAAATGCCTATAGATCCTATCGCTAAGAATCTTTTCCAACAGCTTTCCCACCACAGACGTAAGGTTCACTGGTCTATAATTACCTGGACTAGCCCTACTACCTTTTTTGAACAAGGGGACAACATTCACCTCCCTCCAATCCTCCAGTACCATTCCTGTGGACAACAAGGACATTAAGATCCTAGCCAGAGGCTCAGCAATCTCTTCTCTCGCCTCGTGGAGCAGCCTGGGGAATATTCCATCAAGCCCTGGGGACTTATCTGTCCTAATGTATTTTAACAACTCCAACACCTCCTTTCCCTTAATATCAACATGCTCCAGAACATCAAC
Organism: Mobula hypostoma; assembly: GCF_963921235.1. Classification (NCBI taxonomy): domain Eukaryota; kingdom Metazoa; phylum Chordata; class Chondrichthyes; order Myliobatiformes; family Myliobatidae; genus Mobula; species Mobula hypostoma. The sequence goes on along the minus strand of NC_086097.1, from coordinate 167,885,409 downwards.
CTCACTCATATTGTCCTCACCATCATCAAGTTCCCTCTCATTGGTGAATACCGAAGAGAAGTATTCATTGAGGACCTCGCTCACTCCCACAGCCTCCAGGCACATCTTCCCACCTTTATCTCTAATCCGTCCTACCTTCACTCCTGTCATCCTTTTTTTCTTCACATAATTGAAGAATGCCTTGGGGTTTTCCTTTACCCTACTCACCAAGGCCTTCTCATGCCCCCTTCTTGCTCTTCTCAGCCCCTTCTTAAGCTCCTTTCTTGCTTCCCTATATTCCTCAATAGACCCATCTGATCCTTGCTTCCTAAACCTCATGTATGCTGCCTTCTTCCACCTGACTAGATTTTCCACCTCACTTGTCACCCATGGTTCCTTCACCCTACCATTCTTTATCTTCCTCACGGAGACAAATTAATCCCTAACATCCCGCAAGAGATCTCTAAACATCGACCACATGTCCATAGTACATTTCCCTGCAAAAACATCATCCCAATTCACACCCGCAAGTTCTAGTCTTATAGCCTCATAATTTGCCTTTCCCCAATTAAAAATTTTCCTGTCCTCTCTGATTCTATCCTTTTCCATGATAATGCTAAAGGCCAGGGAGCGGTGGTCACTGTCCCCCAGATGCTCACCCACTGAGAGATCTGTGACCTGACCCAGTTCATTACCTAGTACTAGATCTAGTATGGCATTCCCCCTGGTCAGCCTGTCCACATACTGTGACAGGAATCCATCCTGGACACACTTAACAAACTCTGCCCCATCTAAACCCTTGGAACTAATCAGGTGCCAATCAATATTAGGGAAGTTAAAGTCACCCATGATAACAACCCTGTTATTTTTGCACCTTTCCAAAATCTGCCTCCCAATCTGCTCCTCTGCATCTCTGTTGCTACCAGGGGGCTTATAGAACACCCCCAATAGAGTAACTGGTCCCTTCCTGTTCCTGACTTCCACCCATATTGACTCAAAAGAGGATCCTGCTACATTACCCACCCTTTCTGTAGCTGTAATAGTATCCCTGACCAGTAATGCCACCCCTCTTCCCCTTTTTTCCCCCCTCTCTATCCTTTTTAAAGCACTGAAATCCAGGAATATTGAGAATCCATTCCTGCCCTGGTGCCAGCCAAGTCTCTGTCATGGCCACTACATCATAATTCCATGTATGTATCCAAGCTCTCAGTTCATCACCTTTCTTCCTGATGCTTCTTGCATTGAGGTACACACATTTCAGCCCTTCTACCTTACTGTCTTTACACCGTTTATTCTGCTTCTCTTTCCTCAAAGCCTCTCTGTATGTTAGATCTGGCTTTACTCCATGCACTTCTTTCACTGCTCTATCGCTCCGGGTCCCATCCCTCTTGCAAATTAGTTTAAACCCTCCCGAACCATGCTAGCAAACCTACCAGCAAGGATATTGCTCCACCTCGAGTTCAGGTGCAACCCATCCAATCTGTACAGGTCCCACCTTCCCCAGAAGAGATCCCAATGATGCAAAAATCTAAAACCCTGCCCCTGCACCAACTCCTCAGCCACGCATTCAACTGCCATCTCCTCCAATTCTTACCATCACTGTCACATAGCACTGGCAGCAACCCTGAGAACGCCACCCTTGAGGTCCTGTTCTTCAGCCTTCTGCCTAGTTCCCAAAACTCACACTTCAGGACCTCATCCCTCTTCCTGCCTAGGTCGTTGGTCCCAACATGTATCACAACTTCTGGTTGCTTTCCCTCTCATACCAAGATGTCGTGCACCCGGTCAGAGACATCCCGGACCCTGGCACCCAGGAGGCAACAAATCATGCGGGTGTCCTGCTCACATCCACAAAATCTCCTGTCTGCTCCCCTGACTATAGAGTCTCCAATGACGACAGCTGTCCTCTTCTCCGTCCCACCCTTCTGCACCACAGGTTCAGACTCAGTGCCGGAGGCCCTGCCACCGTGGCTCACACCTGGTCGGTTGTCCCCGCCAACAGTATCCAGGACAGTAAACTTATTATTCAGGGGAATGGCTACAGGGGTGCTCTGCACTACCTGTCTGCTCACCTTCGCTTCCCCCCCCCTGACTGTCACCCAATGACCTGCTTCCCACAGCCTAGTTGTGACTACCTCCCTGTAGCTCTCATCTATGACTGCCTCATTCTCCCTTATGAGTCGAAGGTCATCCAGCTGCTGCTCCAGATTCCTTACACGGTCTTCCAGATCACCCAGCCGTATGCACTTCTGGCAGATGTGACTCTGCAGGAGAGGGGAGTTCCCCCAAGACTGCCACATCTCACATGAGAGGCACATCAGCGTCTCAGGAGACATTGTAAAAACTAACTGCAAGCTAGCTTGTCCTCCACCTCTTCTCGTCGAAGCCTCAAAGCTCCACTCCTTCACTGGCCGCTTCGCTCGAGCTATCCCTCTATTTATCTGTTTGAGCTTTTCAAAATGCTTGGTCACCTGACCTCGACTGCCCAATCAGTTGCTTTCTGCTGAGGCTGAGCTATTCAAATCTTGATTGTCTAATCAACAGCTTTCTGCTGATCTATTGAAATCTTGATTGACTTGATTGCACAGACCAACTGCCAAAACTGCCAGAATCTCTCGAGTCAAAGCCTCAAAGCTCCACTCCTTCATTGGCCCACTCAGTCACTGGCCGCTTCACTTGAGCTATCCCTCTATTTATCTGTTTGAGCTTTTCAAAATGTTTGATTCACATTATTTCCTTGTAATTAAAAATTGATTTCATTAAACTTTGCCAATAGTTCTAATAAGCAATGCCATGCCTAATAATCTACAGTTGATTACTGAGTCTTCAAGGTATTTTTTATCATAGTCTCAAAAAGCATATTATAGCATCTCAGGTAGTTTTCTTTTGAGAGACACCTGACTTCTGTGCGCAACAGCAAGGGTTCAAACGGTTCTTCATTCTCAGTACAAATTTCTTGAAGTAGTCAAGAATTGAGTGCCTGGGACTTGATTTTATTTACTGCTGTGATAACAGTATTTAATCATTTGTGTAGCCAATCACTGTTTTCTTTTGGAGACAGGATGTTGTCTGTGAATTACACAGTGAATGGTACAGATTTTTTTCAGAAAGTAATAACCCCACGGTGGTGTCCTGCCATTGATTGTGCCCCATCTGTTGCACAAACAAGAATGTTAGTGAAGGAATGTCTTTCTCTTTGAAAAATTCATCAACAACCCAAAATATGACTCTATTTCATACCTGTTTCTAGCCCCCTGGAAAAGAACAACTCCTGAACCATGATTTCATCTTTTATGAAGCAAACAACTGTGCCTGGCAAAGTTGACTCATCCAACAGCAGAGCAAATTCTGTTGTCCTTCAATACTATACAGCCCTCATTGCTGAGGGAAAAGTTCTATTCAATGCAGGTTGGCACTTCCATTGTATCCTGGATAATGTACTACCTGAATAGCAGACCATAGTTTGTGTGGCTTCAGAGCTGTGCATCAGACATGGCTAAAAGCAGCATTGGGGTCCCACAGGAGACTCTATTGGTCCATTTCTTGTTTACCCCGTATACCTCGGACTTTAGATACAACACTGAGTCATGTCATCTGCAGAAATTCTCTGATAACTCAGCAATAGTTGGCTGTATAAAGGGAGGACAGGAGGATGAATATGGGGCCCTGGTGGACGATTTTGTCAAATGGTGCAAGCTGAATCATCTGCAGCTCAATATCAGTAAGCCAAAGGAGATGGTGATAGACTTTAGGAAGACTAAGCCTGCAGTGCTCCCTGTTCCTATTGATGGTGAGGACATGGATGAAGTGTGGACATGGTGAGGACCTACAAGTACCTGGGGATGCACCTGGGTGACAGATTTGAGTGCAGCATCAACACAGAGGCTGTGTACAAGAAGGGCCAGAGCCACCTCTGCTTCCTGAGGAGACTGAGGTCCTTTTGATTATGCAGGCCTCTCTGCCACGTGTTCTACCAGCCTGTAGTCACCAGTACAATCTTCTATGCAGTGGTGTGCTAGGGCAATAGTATCAACATGGATGATGCCAACAGGCTCAATAAACCGATTAGAAAGGCTGGCTCTGTTATAGGAGTCAAACTGGACACACTGGAGGTAGTAGTAGAACAACGGACCCTATGGATAACCCTATCAATTCTGGACAATGTTTCTCACCCTCTGCATGCAACACCTTGGCTGAACAGAGGAGCACTTTTAGTAATAGACTTAGACAACTGCACTGCTCCACAGAGCGCTATATGAGGTCATTCTAATCCTCGGCCATTTGGCTTTATAATGAGTCAACCTATAGCTGGGGAAGTGATGACCCCCTCCTGTTAGACTGTTTGTGGTAACTTATCTCTTTATTCTTTCTTACTCTTCTTCTAATATCTGTACATCTGTGCTCTGTAATGCTACTGTGGCACTGTAATTTCTTTTGGGATCAAAAAAGTATCTATCTTTGATCAACAATATCTTCCCATTGTCAGCCATTTCATCTATTCGTCTTTGAACAGAGTTGTCACTGAACAGAACCACTTGAATGATTTGGTTCAGTGACTTATCCAAAACTGTACTCAGAACCTCCCTTACTGCTGGCAGAACCAGTTCTTTCCCAATTGTATGGGGCTTACTAATGAGCAGTGAAATGTTATGAAGCACACAAACCCTCACCGTTTTGTTGTGAGGTGCTGGCAAACATGTTTTGAAGTGTTTCCCATTTCTGAACGTTTTCATGAAGTGACTGAAAATAAGCCAAGTTCTTGTTTGCTTTATTAGAGTGTATTCTCTTCAAATGTTCAAGGATCCTAGACAGTTTTATTGCCTCATTTAAAAAAAAACTTTTCACACAACAGACACATTGGCTACTGTTGGTTGTTTGGTGCTGGTATAAATCCATATTTCAGATACTCCTCACTATACTGTCTACACTTTTCTGTTTGGTCTGCTTCTGCCATTTTCATTATGGATTAACGACCATGGCCTATTGTTTGAGTCCAACCTCAAGTGCTGTGAACAATAAAGGGGAAAGTTATGACATCCTCATAGCCCTGACGCTCTGCCTGGGTCAGTGCTATGTTTGCGGGCTAGAGAAAAAGCAGCCAAGACCATTCAAAAGGGCAGATTCTAAACGTGATCCCAATGAATGACGTATCCTAATTCACAAGAATTGTGTGACTGCATGAGTATGTGAATTGTACCAGCTAATACTGTAGTGAATAGCAATATGCAAGGGTGGGGCCTGGAAATGACACTATTTCTTCAGTCCAGATTTCTCATGATAGGCCAAATATACAAGTGTCACATTGTTTTTCAACAACTATTACGCACTTTTAGCATAGTCTCAGAGAATGAAGGGTTAGCAAGAGATGAAGTGATTACGTGATCATTGTAATCAATCATGAGGCACTGAAGATCAAATGATTATAATAAGTTATTAATTTCTTAAATTAAGCCTGTGAGCCCTCAGCCACACCCCTGCTTGCTTCCAAGCAACACCCCTCCATCCCCGTTATCTTAATCGCCCCTTAGAAACTCACACCTTTCCTTGAGGGGGGTGGTGTAAGCAATATCGCCTACTTTGGGAACCACTGAGCTTGAAGGAAAAACTCCCAACTATAAAATCAACAGTTAACAAACCCAAAGACATAATTTCCTTTTCTCCACAATTACATCGTGCTTTAAACACAAAGTACAGTGACAATACTTTAGCAGCCACAGTGGAAACAATAATTAATTAGGTAATTCCACTCTTGATCAGCTGGTGACCACATTATTATAAGTCACTGTAAATTATATAAATAGATCCATTACAAATAACTGTCTTTCACTCACTTCAATTTTCCGGAGAAATTACCCTGCTTTTATTGGAAGAAGTTGCTGCAGTTAAAGATCCCCCAATCTGTTATTTTCTCTGATATACTACATGTAGCCTAATGTCAATGTTCAAACTGTTGCAATGTTGCCAATAAATATCTAGGTGTTAAAAAAATCAATGCAGATCCTTCATCAGCAAAGTTAAAAATCTGACGCCCAATTCTGATGATGGCTTCATTTTGTCAATTATTGTATTTGGCAAGAATTTTCAATTTGACTGGCGAGGCTGCACTTGGAGGATATTGTACAGTTTTGTATACCCTCTTGTAGGAAAGATGTCAATAGGTCTGCACAGAGCACAAAGACTCAGGAGAATGCTGCCAGGATTCGAGGGCCTAAGTTAATGAGAGGGGATGGGCAGACTCAGACTTTATTCCTTGAAATAGGAAACTGAAGAGTGGCCTTAATAGAGTTGTATTAATTCATGAGATAGGATGAGTGCATAGGGTTTTTAACCCACAGGGTTTTGGTGATAGGACAAAGATTCAAAAGGGACTTGAGGGACAACTTCTTCATGCAGAAAGTGGCGCTTAAATTGAATTATTTAGCAGAGGAAGTGGCTGAGGTAAGTACAATAATGATATTTAAAAGATCTTTGGACAGATACATGGATAGGAAGTATTAAGAGGGATATGACAAAACGTGGGACAATGAAACTAGCTTAAATGGGTACTTTAGTTCGCATAGATGTGTTGGGCTGAAGGGCCTGCTCCTGTGCTGTATTATTCTATGATCCTTTGACACTATTTTAATCAAACTTCTCCTTGTTGTTGCTTCCCAAAGGGGCTGTCCTCACCAAGACACTTAGGTTCATTTTTAGTTTACCTGCATCAAGCTTTATTTAATGTCTAATTTAAAGATGACTTTAATGTTTAAATTAAAGATGACTTATATTTTTATGTATAGGAGTTACCTTCCATGGCTGCTGAATCTTGCAGTAGGTGACCAAACAGATACTGAAACCACAACATCTTCAATACATGGCCAACTAATGCTACCTGTTCATCAGCAGAGCTGTATGGTGCATCAACTTAAGCAGACTATAGTTCAGAGATGAAGTCAAAATCCCCTAAAGATGGTGTGACAGATGTATCAGTTGTTGTGGAGGTGGGAAGCATACAGGTCAAGTTACCCCAGGATTCTGTCTCAGGAGCTGTGCACTGTGTTAGGTCAAATGGTGAGATTGTTGTGGGCCGCTGGTCACTGCTACACCTCCCCTCCATACACCAGAACTGGGATGTGCAAGTACAACCCATCAGGATTAGAGGGATAAGGGCCAAACGCAGGCAGATGGGCATCTTGGTTGAGATGGGCCGAAGAGCCTGTTTCCATGCCATTAGGAGATGCTATTTAATGAAGGAACACAAAAACATCCTGAAGCATGTGGATCGGTAAGAGGGCTAGTTATCCAAGTGATCCAAGCTTAGTGACAGAAAGCATAGCGTAACACTGACTGGGCATCTGGCATTGCTCTTCACCAAGCGGACAGTGCCAGCATCATAGAAGATTCAGAAGTGGGTGTAAAATATTAAAAATGCATTTATAGGCTGTGTACAGTTGTGAAAAACAACCTCTTCTCTGTCTACACTCCCTGTTGCTAACATAATCAAAGATCCCTTCCACCTGAGTCATTCCATTCTTGCCTTCAATCAGACAGAAGATACAAAAACTTGAGGTCACGTACCAGCAGGCTTATGCAGAGATCAAGGACAGATTCTGCTGTTATAACACTCTTGAATGGATCACTTGTACGATAAAGACGAACTCCTGATCTCCCCATCTACCTCATACTGATGCTTGCATTATATTTGTCTGCCTGCACTCTCTCTGTAACTGTAACACTATATTCTGCATTCTGTTATTGATTTTTCCCTTGGTACTACCTCAGTGTATTTATGTATGGAATGATCTGTCTGGAAGGCATGCAAACAAAACTTTACACTGTATTTCAGTACATGATACAATAGTAAACCAATTAACAATTACACTTCAAGTAAATAAGTCACCAGGTCCAGATAGAATGCATTGGCTGGATATTACAATAATGGCTTGCCAATATCTTTCACTGCTTCCTATGGATAAGAGAAAAGTGCCAGATGAATGGAAAGTGGCAAATGTAACACCTTTATTTAACCAGGCCAGTCAGTTTAACCTCAGTGGAGGAGTAGATTTTAGAAACAATAATCAGTAGAAAAATAATATGCACTTAGAGAAGTTTTGAAGTAATAGTGGAGAGTCAGAATAGCTTTGTTAATGGGAACTCATGTGTGAGTAACACAATTGAACCTTTTGATGAGGTATCAGAGAAGGCCATTGAAGGGATGTTGCCAACATGGTCTTTCAGAGGCATCTGACAAGGATCTACACAAAAGGCTGGTTAACCAAGTTGAGGCATATGGAATTAAAGAGTCAAATGTTAGGATGAATAGGATATTCGCTTTAGTTCAGAAAGCACAGTGGCTTACAAATGTAGAGAAAAAGGAATTGGAACAGGCCTTTGGATCTTCATTCCTGTTCCACCATTCACTGTGCTTACAGCTGATCATCCAAATTTAGCCTCTGCTCTGCTCTCTCCTCATATCCCACTCCTTCCTGAGTATATTTAATCACCATTCTGCCTCAGTGTATCAATCCTTTAAAGTGTAAAGTTGTTGCAAAATCAGAGTTGTAAAGTATACTGAATCCTAAAATAAATAAAGGCAGGGAAGTCAGATTAACCTTTTATAAAAGACTGATAAAACCAGAACTACATTATTATTATTATTATGGCAAAGAAGCCATCCAGCCCATCCTGTTCCCCCAGCAGTTCCATTCCAGTTTGCAAATTATTCTGTCTCTCTCTCACACACCCGCACACACAATCATACTCATCAATTCCCCTTAGGTTCTTCTCATGAATTACCAACACTAGTAGTAACCAATTAGCCTACAAATCAATTGTTTTATTAATTGGAGCAATTCTAGTCATCTAACTTTGGGATAGGGTACAGAAGGGATTAACAACATGCTTGAAAAGAAAAATCAACCTGCTGGAGGAGTTCAGCAGATCAGACAGTATCTACAGAGGGAAATCAACAGTCAACGTTTTGAGTTGAGACCCTTCATCTGGACTGATCAGGAAATGGATCTCAACCCAAAATATGTGGGCAGCAGCTAAAACACACAAAAGGTCCATTTGCATTTTGGGAACCTTCAATTCTCACCATCTTTCAGTGAGATTAGCTGAATGATGTTCAAGCTAATCAGTGCTACTGAGGTAATTGGAGGTGAAGTGATCCATTGACAGAAACAGTCTAACCTGTGAGTTACAGTTGGTTGATGTAAGGTGCATTTGGCCCATGTCCCTCTGAAGCTTTCCTATCCATGTCCTGTGCAAATGGCTTTTAAATGCCATAATTGTACTTGCCTCCACCACTTCCTCCGGCAGCTCGTTCTGCATGCTCATCACCTTCTGTCTGAAGAAATTGCTCATGTCCTTTTTAAATCTCTCCCATCTCACTTTAAACCTATGCTCTTCCGTTTTGGGCTTCCTCGCCCCAAGCAAAAGACTTTGGCTATTGTCCTTATCTATACTCCTCATTACTTTATATAATCCTGCAAGATCACCCTTCAACCTCCTATGATCCAGGGGGAAAATATCCCAGCTTATCCAACCTCTCCTTAGTATTCAAGCATTGCAGTCCCAGTAATATCCTCATACATCTTTTTTGAATCTCTCCAGTTTAATGATATCCTTCCTTCAGAAGGGCGACCAGAAATTCACACAATGCTTGAGTTTGTTCCATTTCTGGTGACTTTTCCCTTAAGATACTATCTCAGTTGCCAATTATTTCTCCTGCCTTGACCTGTTTCATTTAAAATCTGTTCCCTTCTGATCCTTCCCAATCCTCGTGAAACCCTGAGTCACCAATGTTGTTTCTCATAGGACACAGAGCATCGAACAGTGCAGCACCCCAAAAGGCCATTCGGCCCACAAGCAGACATCCCACCCTGCAAAAACTCATTTCAGGGAGGTCTCAACCAGAAATCTCAACCTCATAGCAGTCTGTGTCAATGAATTTGTTAATTTTGCAAGACATCAGATTCACAGAGACAGCTGACCTCTGAATTCTGTCTTAATGCGCCATGTTCACAATAGCTGCTGCCTTGGTTGATGAGCAGGCATAGTTTTTCGCTATTTCTGAATCAGGAAACATTTTCCTGAATAGCTTGCCTGTGTGCTTACACCTGGAATGGCAGGTTATGCTCAACGATGAAAGATGTAAAGAACACCTCAGCTCTAGTGACCTTCTCTGTCAGACCTTGGTTTTCTGCTGAAAAGAACTGTGAAATACTTGAGCAGCCTTCCCTGCACTTAGCCTCCCTAATATGTTGCGGACTCTAAAAGAAATAAAAGCATAAGGTGTATCCTTATTACTGGTGTGCGCCGCTTAACGTCCAGTCAGACAACGTCCGATCGCATATATGTAGTCACACACACATATTGCCTGCAATAGTCGGGATCAGAACTCACTTTTTTACATCGAAATGGAGGATTTTAAATGAGTGATTTAGAAGTTCTGTATCTTCAAGTTTATTGTCACCTGGCTGATTGTCCACAAACAAAACAACCTCTGTCTGGACCACTGTGTAGCCACAATACATATATCACGCACACCACATAAAACAATATATTACCACATTCTTTAATAAAGTGTAATTCAAAATGCATACAAAGTGCGCAGCACAGGTAAACAGTTCGCTGTCCTAATGACGAGACCTCGGTGGTGGCCGGGTATTTATTAAAATCAGTTCTTCTTCTGAAAACGGCTGCGCTTAAACCCAGCCCGTCGCGGGCTTCGATGTACCTGTAAGTGGAAGTGTTTCAGGAAAAAAAACCCAAAGAATTTGCTTGCTGCGAGCGCATTTTTAAAGGTGTCTTTGCAGACGATTTTGGAATTTCGCTCCAATTTAAACCCCGCTCTAATCCCCTTTAAATCGACTTTAAAGCCTGCCCACAGAGAAAACTGATTGATCTCTCTTTGTGCTAAGTAGACCTATCAGGATGTTCTCTGTCTCTCTGTCACTCTCTCTCTCTCTCCCCCCCTCCCTCCCACCCTCTCCCCCTTCCCCTCTCTCCCTCCCTCCCTCTCTCTCCCGCTCGCTTTCAAAAAAATCGATTTTCGGGAGATTGTATATAATTTGCGGATGTCAGGGAGCCACTGTCGATATGTGGGAATCTCCCGGAACTTCCGGGAGAGGTGGGATGTCTGCACAAGGTTGTGCCAAAAAAGAAAAGTAACTCAATGCCTCCAAAGCCTCCACATCCTCCTTATAACGGCACTACCAAAATGAAAAGGAATTGTGGCTTCTCCCTTCACAGACCAGCTGAGTGTGGCCAGCACTTTGTAACGTCAAGTTGAGTCAAGTGAAGTTTGTTGATGTTTAACTATATACAATGGCATGCAAAAGTTTGGGCACCCCGGTCAAAATTTCTGTTACTGTGAATAGCTAAGTGAGTAAAAGACGAACTGATTTCCAAAAGGCATAAAGTTAAAGATGACACATTTCTTTAATATTTTAAGCAAGAAAACTTTTTTATTTCCATCTTTTACAGTTTCAAAATAACAAAAAAGGAAAAGGGCCCAAAGCAAAAGTTTGGGCACCCTGCATGGTCAGTACTTAGTAACACCCCCTTTGGCAAGTATCACAGCTTGTAGACACTTTCTGTAGCCAGCTGAGAGTCCTTCAATTCTTGTTTGGGGGAATTTTCACCTAGTCTTCCTTGCAAAAGGTTTCTAGTTCTGCGAGATTCTTGGGCCATCTTGCATGCACTGCTCTTTTGAGGTCTATCCACAGATTCTCGATGATGTTCAGGTCAGGGGACTGTGAGGGCCATGGCAAAACCTTCAGCTTGTGCCTCTTGAGGTAGCCCATTGTGGATTTTGAAGTGTGTTTAGGGTCATTATCCTGTTGCAGAAGCCATCCTCTTTTCATCTTCAGCTTTTTTACAGACGGTGTGATGTTTGCTCCCAGAATTTGCTGGTATTTAATTGAATTCATTTTTCACTCTACCAGTAAATTTTCCCCATGCCACTGGCTGCAACACAGGCCCAAAGCATGATTGATCCACCCCCGTGCTTAACAGTTGGAGAGGGGTTCTTTTCATGAAATTCCGCACCCTTTTTTCTCCAAACGTACCTTTGCTCATTGTGGCCAAAAAGTTCTATTCAAAAGGTTCAAAGGAACATCTAAACAAACCCTGTGGACTGATGAAGTTAAAATAGAACTTTTTGACTGCAATGAGCAAAGGTATGTTTGGAGAAAAAAGGGTGCAGAATTTCATGAAAAGAACCCCTCTCCAACTGTTAAGCACACGGGGGTGGATCGATCATGCTTTGGGCTTGTGTTGCAGCCAGTGGCACGGTGAACATTTCACTGGTAGAGGGAAGAATGAGTTCAATTAAATACCAGCAAATTCTGGGAGCAAACATCACACCGTCTGTAAAAAAGCCGAAGATGAAAAGAGGATGGCTTCTACAACAGGATAATGATCCTAAACACACCTCAACATCCACAATGGACTACTTCAAGAGGTGCAAGCTGAAGGTTTTGCCATGGCCCTCACAGTCCCCTGACCTAAACATCATCGAGAATCTGTGGATAGACCTCAAAAGAGCAGTGTATGCAAGACGGCTCAAGAATCTCACAGAACTAGAAGTCTTTTGCAAGGAAGAATGGGTGAAAATCCCCCAAACAAGAATTGAAAGCCTCTTAGCTGGCTACAGAAAGCGTTTATAAGCTGTGATACTTGCCAAAGGGGGTGTTACTAAGTACTGCCATGCAGGGTGCCCAAACTTTTGCTTCAGGCCCTTTTCCTTTTTTGTTATTTTGAAACTGTAAAAGATGGAACTAAAAAAGTTTTCTTGCTTAAAATATTAAAGAAGTGTATCATCTTTAACCTTATGCCTTTTGGAAATCAGTTCTTCTTTTACTCGCTTAGCTATTCACAGCAACAGAAACTTTGACCAGGGGTGCCCAAACTTTTGCATGCCATTGTACATATAAAACTATATAATGTATGTAGAAACGTGACAATGTTTCTTCAAACCAGGGTGAAAAGCACGTAACATACGATAACTTATGAAGGTAAGGATAAAATCTACAGATGAGTCACACATAAATAATAAACTAAAGTGCATGAATATTAAATATTGTAAGGTACGGAACAGATTAACTGAATAATATGCGGAAGGGAGTACAGAAGCCTAATGGCCTGTGGGAAGAAACTGTTTCTCGTTCTTGTTTTCATTCATCATAATCTCCCACCTGATGGTAGAAAGTCAAAGAGGATGCTGGATGGATGGGTGGGATCCTTAATAATACCAAAGGCTCTGTTCACGCAGCACTCCTGCTAAATGTCCGCAATGGATGGTAGGGAGATCCCTATGATACTCTCAGCTGTTCTCACAGTCCTTTGTAGGGACTTCTGAACCAGATGGAGATGCAACTTGTCAGGATGCTCTCAATGGTGCTCCTATAAAATACAGTTAAGATGTGAGGGGGTGGTGCAGTTGGAGCCTTGCTTGTCTCTGTCTCCTTAGAAAGTGGATGTGCTGCTGTGACTTCTCGTTCAGGGAGGTGATATTAGGGGACCAGGTGAGGTCATCCGAGATCTAAAGCCCCAGGGTTGGTGCATTTAATTCTCTCTATATGTATTTGGAGAGAGGGATGGTTTGTCTCCACTTCCTGAAGTCCACAATGATCTCCTTTGTCTTCTCCATGTTCAGATTTATTATTCTTCTCACACCAGCCCACCAGCCGCTCCACTTCCTCTCTATACTCCATCTTGTCATTGGTCTTGATAAGGCCAACCACTGCTGTGTTATCCGCTAACTTGATGACACGGTTTGAGTTGGATCCTGCGACGCAATCATGCGTCAGCAGTGGGCTGAGCACACAGCCTTGAGGGTCTCCAGGGTTCAGTGTGACGGGACTAGAGATGTTGCAGCCCACAAAGACTGAACGTAGCCTTACCAGTAAGAAGTCCAGTATCCAATTGCAGAGGGAGGTGTTGAGACCCAGCGAGGACAGTTTCTCCATCAGTTTCTGAGGTATCATAGTGTTGAATGCCGAACTGAAGTCTGTAAATAGCAGTATGGCATATGGACCCCATTTTCCAGGTGGGAGAGGACAGAGGCTATTGCATCATCTGTGGATCAATTTGAACGATTAGCGAACTGGAAAGGGTCCAGTGTAGCTGGGAGAAAGGCTTTAATGTGCTCCATGAGCAGCAACTCAAAGCATTTCATAATGGCTGATGCTGATGCTACCAGCCAATAGTCACTTGGGCAGGTAACTGTCACCTTCTTTGGCACTGGAATAATGGATGCCGCCTTGAAAACCAAGGGGACAATGGATTGTTCCAGAGAGATGAAAAACCCAGGGGACAATGTAGACAAGTATAAACAACCATATAAACAAGTTGTTGGTTATTAAATTAACAAAATAATACCAATTGTTTAGAAAATATTTTAAACTACTTAACTCATAAGAAACCCAGAGATACCTACTCAAAAGTAAAGCTGACCAAGGCCTCCTGTGGCAACGTGCCTAATCAACCCTGCAACTAGCACCATACAATGAAGCACCTACACACTGGAGAACAATATGTCATTCTCACTCAGTTTACACAGGACGATCTCTGTATACACTGGGACACCACAACATATGTCACACTGCACATCCTCTGCTAGAACCCAATGCAAAGCAACCCCACCCTCACCAAAGCAGCAGAGAATTTAAAAATCCAGTCTTACCAATGAAGTCAAAGTACGTTTCTGAAGGTGTAATTAAAACCAGCTGATCCATGACATCTGCATTGCGATGCATATATTTGTTTTAAAGTCAGTGAGACATTCCCTAAGAATGTCAGTTAGCCATGGAATTAGTTATCAAACTCACTTTGGATTTTACCACTTGAGAATTTCATCCAAGAGAGCGAGAGACAAAATAAACAATTTTTCTCTGCAGATGCTCACCATAAAACTTGGCTCAAAGCATAAGAGATGGTTAGATTTAGTCATACAGAGAAGAAGCAAGGAACCAAGTCATTCAACCCCATCAGCTGCACTCTAACAACCAATCATTGGCACCAATCCTACAGTAATCCTTTTTTACTCCTCACATTTTCACAATTCCTCCAGATTCTACACTTACCTACACACTAGGAACAACATACAGTGGCCAAATAACCTACCAACATGTAAGAAATCAGAGCACATGGAGGCAACCCATGCTGTTACAGAGAGAATGTACAAATTACGTACAGATAATTCAGGTTTGAATCCAGCTCCCTGGTGCTGAGGCAACAGCATGACTAACAATGCTGTTGTGCTCCCCAGTTTGTGCGAAAGACCAGATTAAAGATATTGCATAAGATTTCAGAGCAGGCAATGAATTACAGTCACTTGGAGAGCTGTTGACTCTGTGGATTACGAGGGACAGCAAAGAAATCTCTGAAGAAATTTAACTCAACATCAACTCTGATAAGTTTAACCCGCTTAAGTCAGAACCATCCTGATGGTCCTCTTGTCTCCACTGGAGAGCTGGGCCACTCCAGATATCCCACTGAGCCAAGAACTGAACAATCAAATGCAGAAGCAACAGAACTCTGACTTCCAAGCTAAATCTAACCAAAATGTTTCTGGTTCTTCGCCATTTTGTTGCCTCACAGCACTACCTCGATTCAACCAGTTTACAGATCAACTCTGGTTGACGCTTCAGAAATATTAGTGTCTTCTCACTGAGCAGAGGACATTGTAAAATCCCATTCAGTTTAGTCTCATTTTCCATTTCAGGACAAAGTAACTTCTCTTTTTGGAAGAAGTTGAATGAGCTAGAAATGCTGCAACAATCCCATAGTTTAGTGGTGAGTGATACTTACTATTGTGCACAGTCGATGAGCTGGTACTCATTTGATCTTTCAAAGCATGCCTTCACACCCTCGTCATCCCAAAGTGCTTTTGCATGATCAAAAAATTCCTGCAAATAGGAAAAAAGTTTATGTTAAATACGAAGTTCCAAAAGCACAATGTGAAACAAGCATCTTTTCATCTGAAACATAATGACATTGGTCCTGACGAAGGGTCTCGGCCTGAAACGTCGACTGTACCTAGAGATGCTGCCTGGCCTGCTGCGTTCACCAGCAACTTTGATGTGTGTTGCATAATGACACTGGTATTAGTTTATTATCGTTACATGTATCCAGATACAGTGAAGAGTTTGCACTGCATACTGTTTATATAGATCAAATCATTACACAGTGCATTGAGGTAGAACAATGTAAAACAGTTACAATGCAGACGAAGTGTAAAAGCTACAGTAAAAATGCAGTGCAGGTAAACAACAAAGTGAAAGATCATAACAAGATAGATCGCGAGGTTAAGAGCTCATATCATACAGAAGGTCCATTCAAAAGCTGGAGAACAATAGAATAACTGTCCTTGAGCCTGGTGGTATGTGCTTTCAGGCTGTCGCTTGTTCTGCTTGATGATGCAAATTTGATCCAAATGAGTTTTCCAAGTATTTATGGTCCACATCTGCCTTCTCCACCCCAGTTTCCATTGATTAGAACTTGGGATTCAAGAGTTATCTCATGAGTAAGGAGCAAGCCTTTAGGTAAGAGTGTGCAGCAACAGAGAGGAGAGCAGGAGACTACTATATGGCACCTGGAACCCGCTCTGATGGTTGCCCCTAACTCCCGTCTCTTATCTGTTCTCCTTTGCTCTCTGGAATTTCAATCAGATGGAGATTCAAATTACATTACTGTCAAACATTTGGAATTTATTTATTATTGTCACACGAACTGATCCATACAGATCATTTCAAAACATAAGTACATTGAGGCACTGCACCAAGGTGCAATGACATTCCTTGCTCCTAATACATCTGATCCTGAGAGTATCCGATAGGGGAAAAACTGAGAAGATGCTTCTTCTGGTAGAGGAATTATTGACTAAAGGGACACAGACCCGGGATAAACGGGTCCCCCATTTATAATTTTCTTCTCTCAGAGAGTTGTGAATGTTTGTTATTATCACAGAAAGCAGTGAATGCTGAATCTCTGAATATGTTGAAGGCTAATCGTGGGAAATCAACACTGATCAAGGTGAACAGGTATAAGTGAGGAACTGAAACTAATGGTCAGGCTATCCAAGACCTTAGAGCACATTCCAATAGCCAAGCTGTCAATCCCTGCTCCGCTCTCTCATGTTCCACACTACTGCCGTGATCTGGGAGAAAGAAAATCTCCTACTGAATACTTTAGATGGCAATCTATTATTCACAGCTTTATAAATTTGACCTGATTCTATTTAGCTGATGTTGATCTTTGATTATTTTGATGAATAAAACATTATTTGTTTGTTTATAGATACAGCATGGTAACTACAAACCTGCACCCACCCAATTACACCCATGTGGGATGAAACCCTCACCGTCACAGACAGACTGTACAAACTGATTGGAGACAGCAGCGGAATTGAACCCAGATCGCTGGCGCTAATAGTGTGACGCTAAACATGATGTTACCAAGCCCCCCCGAAGTGAGGTCTCTGCACATGTCCTGTGGCTGGACGTGCTGGATGAGTGTGCAACTGCTTTACCCAAAGATGGAAGGGCTTGGTATGGAAACACCTACAAAAGGTAGTGCATAGAGCCCAGTCCGGCATGGATAAAGCTTTCCACACCATTGAGCACATCTAAATGGAATGTTTTCACAGGAAAGCAGTATCCATTATCAAAGACCCCCCCCCCCACCCCACAATCACCCAGATCATGCTCTTTTTTCGCTGCTGCCATCAGGAAGGTGGTACCAGTGGTACCAGGAGTCTCAGGACCCACACCACCAGATTCAGAAACAGCTATAACCATCGCCCCCCCACCCCCAAAACCATCAGGGTCTTTAATTTCACTTGCCCTATCACCGTACTGTTCCCATAACCTATGGACTCACTTTAAAGGACTCTTCATCTCATGTTCCCGAAATTTACTGTTTATTTATTTATCCATCCTTTTCCTTATTTGCATAGTTTATTGTTTTTTTGCACATTGGTTGTTTGCCTGATTTTTCATTGATTCTATTGTGTTTCTTGGATTTACTGTGTAAGCCTGCATGAAAACAAATCTCGGGGTTGTATCTGGTTATATAGGTGATATATGATAATAAATTTACTTTGAACTTTGGAAGTTTCTCATTAATGGTTACAAAGCTCTGAATTTGTGTGTTTGACTAATGATAATTTTATCTTTTATAAATCATTTGAAAATCAAAGGAATACAATTTTCCACACTGGGCCTGAAGATCCTTCAAACAAAGAACAAAAGAGAGAAAATGCTTTAATAAAAAAGTAACACAGTCCACACTTCTTCTCTACCTTTTTGTTTAGACAAATACAAAGGACAGACCGTAGATATCCAGAAGGATGTCTGTGCTTTGACAGAATATTTTACCACCCCATAAAATAAAGTTGCCTTTCACTGTACTAGTGTTACAGAACATCCCAATGATCAAAATTATGGTTAAAATGCATAGCCATTCCCTATTAGTAAAGCTTGACAATCTCCTGCCCTTTGGTTTAAGAAGCTTTCTTGACAAGCTGATGATCGATAATGCTATAGCAATTTTTCCCGAAATGAAAAATTCAGCATCAAGATTGAACAGTTGGGTAATATTAAACAGATGTGTGGTTAGTGACATAGTAAAAAGAACAAGCTTACTGACTGATATTCTTCCATTCTTGTCGACACAAATACCTTGTCATGGAATCATATCGCATGAAAACAGATTCTTCAGCTCATCAACTACAAACCATCAAGCAACCATTCACACTCATGCTAATCCCATTTTTAAATTCTCCTTACTTCTCATCAATTTAGCAGTTGGTGCTACCATTCACTTGCACGGGTAACCTACCAAACTGCACATCTTTGGGATGCTCTCACAGAGAGAATGAGCAAACTCCACATGGGCAGTGCCGGAGACCAGGATTGAACTTGGGTCACTAAGCTCTGAGACAACAGCTCTAATACCAGAGGCCACTGTGCTGCTGCACTTAAATTAGGAAAAAGGCTGGGAGAAGAATTCAGATGAAAGACCAAGGAACTATTTTGGCATGAGATTAGGGAAGAAGTGTCAGCTGGATTTCAACTTCCCAACCCAAGTCCAATCGATGTCACACCCCAGAGCCCAGTGTATCTGGCAAGTACAAGAAGAATGTCTGTGGTTGCAGAATGTCTGTGGTTGCAGAAGGGCTGTGGTTAATGAGTGGAGGCAGATCTTCTTTTAATGCTTAAGCATCTGGACACCAAAGCTCAGAAAGCTACGGACCAAGTGCTGGAATATGGGGCTGGTACAGATGAATATTTGATAGTCAATGTAGACATGATAGGCCAAAAGGCCTACTTCCCCACTGTATGACTGTAAAATTCCAGGTGTGGCTCAGTTACCCATGGGTTGGCCCATTGGTGGGAGCAAAAGTTAAAGTATCTGGAGCGCGCAGTCTAAATCAAGGACCCCTCCCACTCGTCATTCTCTTTCCTTCTCTTTCTCATCAGGCAGGAGACACAAAATCCAGACAGCACATGCCACCAGATTCAGTGACATCTTCTACCCTGCTATTATCAGAAGTTTGAACAACTTGTGTGCTAATGATGAATTCTTGAAGTCTTGATCTTCCAATAGAGCTTGTTGCAACCTTTGCACCTCATTTGTTTACCCGCAGTGCACTTTGTAACTGCTTTCCTCTTCACTACCTTGATCTACTTGTATATGGCATGATCTCTGCAGATACTATGCAACAAAAGCTTTGCAATGTACCTCAGCACAAATGACACAAATAAACCAATACCTATACTGAAATATATGGCAAATGAGAGCAACCAGTTAAGCAACACATACCGTACAACGCGCTGGAGGAACTCAGCAAGTCAGTCAGTATCAATGGAGGGGAATGGACAGTCAATGTTTCGGGTTGAGACTCTTCATCAGGACTCAGCAATTCCAGCATCTACAGAATCAGTTGTGTTTATGATTTGCCGCCAGTTAAACATGTTATTAAATAGATAAGATAGATAGATATACTTTATTAACCCTGAGGGAAATTTGGTGGCAAGAGTGCCGAAACGATGTATAAAGTTTGAGGCAGATACTATTATTCCGTGTGGTCTGACCAGAGTTTTCTAGAGCTGCAACATTACCTCTTGGCTCTTGAACTCAGTCCCTGACTAATATAGGCAAACTCAGCAGGTGCCGTTTTAACTACCCCATCAACTTGCACAGCAACTTTGAGGGATCTATGGCCTCGGACCCCAAGTCCGAGAGAGAATGGACAAGGGCATTATGGGACTGGCAACCACAACATCAGTCTGCATTTACACAGCACCTCTAATGGAGTGAGATAACTCAAGGGCTTCACATGACAGCACCTAAGCAACACACAGCACAGAGTCTTGCAGGGAGGTCGTTGAAGAGACTGGCCAAAGCTGTGGGTTTAGGAAGAGTCGGAGATCCAGGGAAGGGTTGCCAACACTTATGAGCTCAGTAACTGAAGGCAAGGTCTTCAATGGAAGAATGATTAGATTTGGGGATTGTTGAAAAGACAGAAATGAAAGAGTGCAGAGGGACCGGAGAAGGCAACGGAGACAGAGACTCCCAATTTTTGAGTGGAATAGAAAATATTTGGTTAAAATATTCTTAAATACAGAAAATAAAACTATTGTTATATCATTGTGAAAGCTACTCATATCCACATTTTCAATGATGTTGCAAGCCTTGACCACTTAAAACAAAGACTAAACACCCAAGAGTTTAGGAACAGCAAAAGTTCACAACAGAGTCTCTAAGTCAGAAATCTCATCTAACACTCCAGTGCCAAACATGGCCAGACCAAGTTAAACTAAGACACTGCCTGAGCCCTCAGATAGATTTAGAGGATCCCAAACCCAGAGAACTTCCAAATGGACCACAACCTTGTTTGGAGGCTTGCATGCCTCAATGATTTGGAGAACAATATTGACTCTAGTCAGGTCTTTATGCTCTGACTCTTGGTAGGGTTACCCATAGAAAACAGGTCAAAGGGTAGCGGACAGACTAAGCATGGTTCACCAGTCCTCCAGGTTCGGGGGTTCAGCTAAGGGCTAATAACCCTGACCGGTAAAAGAAAACTGTTACCAAAACAGCAATAAAGGATGCTCCTACATCTGATTGCGACGGTATTCCTGAGACTTCCGTCCAGGACTTGCATGACTGACAGTAGTGAAAACTGAGGCTTTTTTAACACAACGGGAAACTCTGAACACTGCCAGAGATGGACAACCTCCACTGCTGCCCTAAATGCCAGTGGCATAACAAGCAGTAAGTAAGTAAAACAGGAGAAGCAGCCTTGATGTCTTGGCTGGAATCTGTTAGGATAGGAAGCGTTCAGACAGATATGGGCTGAAGGACCTGCTTCATGTTCTGTGCTCCTCTTTTGATGGCATTATTCAGAAAGGTTCTCTAGTCATTGACATATCTGGGGAAGCTTGCTATCTGAATGTTAGCTGTCTTCTTTCCTGGATTACAAACATGACCACGCATGTAGTATCTGGTCGGCTGTTAGGTGCCTTGGAAGATCATTTATCCCGAATAGTGCAACATAAAACTTTGTTTCCCTTTCTTACTGGAGTTCATTATAACAAATTGCCAGGAGATCAACTTAACTGAAGGAGGTATTTTCAGTAAACATTGCATCTACACCTGGGCAATGGTCGATGAGTCATTAAAAGTCTTTAAAAATTGTCACCTCAGCTCCCAAAGGATTAAATTAGCAACAGGACTTTTCCCAGTATACTACTTGTTTGTGCTGCTTACTCTGTCCACTGCGCGTCAGACTCCAGGGAGTGGGCACCTCTGACTGGTTACTGTTCTGTGATGTTGCCTTCTTCTGAGGTGGTCCCTCAGAACCGAGGATGACTTGCTTCTAGTCCAGTTGTCCAGGTTCTATGTTGGCTAATGCAGCCACTTTGGGACTCACAGATTTTTTTTTTCTACAGGGAGGTGAGGTGGAGTGCTCTTTCCACTATCTACGCTGGATTTCCACGTGCTCCCAATTCATAGACTAGGGGTTCTCGAAGCCATCCCAGATGTTCTCCAGCTTATTTTTGTGTGCTACAGAGTGGCACAATGAGTAGAGCAGCATCTCGTAGCTTCAGTAATCCAGGTTCAATCCAGACCTCCTGTGCTGTCTGTGTGGAGTCCGCATGTTCTTCCTTTGCAGACTTTCTCGGGATGCTCTGGTTTCCTCTCATATCCCAATATGTATGTTGGTAGGATAATTGTCTCCGGTGGTAGAATCTAAGAGGAGTTAATTGGAATATGGGAAGAAAAGCAATTTGGACAGGTATTGGCATTGGTATATTATTGTCACGTGTAGTTCAGGTAAACAATAAAGTGCAAGATCATAACAAGGCAGATTGTGGGGTTCAGAGTCCATTTTATTGTAATAGGGAACCACTTAATAATTTTACTACAGCAGGGTAGAAGCTGTCCTTCAGCCAAGTGATAGGTGCTTTCAAGCTTCTGTATCTTCTATCTAATGGGAGAAAGCAGAAGAGAGAATGTCTGGGTGGATGGGGGGGGGGTCTTTGATTATGCTGGTTGCTTTACTGAGGCAGCAGGTCATACAGACAGAGTCCATGGAGGGGAGGCTGGTTTCTATGATGTCCTGAGCTGTGGCCACAACTCTCTGCAGTTTCCTCTGGTCATATACAGAGCAGTTACCATACAAAGCTGTTATGCATCAAGACAGGTTGTTTTCTATGGTGCTTCAATCAATCAATCAAAAAATAAATAAATAAATATAATCTCTCTATTTATTTAGAGATACTGCACGGAACAGCCCTTCCCACCCTTTGAGCCGTGCTACCCAGTGACCCACTTACTTAACCCAAGCCTAATCACAGGACAATTTACAATGACTAACCAGTACGTCTTTGCACTGTGGGAGGAAACTAAAACACTCGGAGGAAACCCATGCTCGTACGGCAAAAACATACAAACTTCATTGCAGAGGACAGTGGAATTTATCTTCATGCTCCAATGGCAAGCATTGATGAGGATATACCAGATTTCTTTACGAACATGGACAAGAAAAGGTTTACATGGATATGGGTCAAGCATAGGTAGCTGGGACTAGCTTAGTTTTATTTATATATTTGGAAGCACAGCATGGCAAAGGCCCTGTCAGCCACTCGAGACGCACCACAAAGTAACCCGGTTTGTGACAGGACAATTTACAATGACCAATTAACCTTCTAACCAGTACGTCTTTGAACTGTAGGAGGAAACTGGAGGGCCCAGTGAAAACCCACGCTTTCCAGGGGGAGGATGTAAAGACTCCCTGCAGATGACGTTAGAATTTAACTCCGAACTCCGATGTCCCAAGCTTAGGTGAGAATGGACAAATTGGGCTAAGGGTAACCCACACAAAATACTGGAAGAACTCTGCAGGCCAGGCAGCATCTATGGAAAAAAGTACAGTCGACATTTTTGGATGTGGCTGGAAACCAGAGTACCTAGGAGAAGCCTACACAGTCACAGGGAGAATCTGCAACTCTACACAGACATCAGCTAGGTCAGGACTGAATCCATTTTGTGGTGCTATGAGGCAGTGGCTCTGAATGCTGAGCCACACCTTTTGAGAACATCCTTGCATCCTTTCTCTGTCCATCCTGACAATCTCTTAATGTGATGGAGCTCATAGCAGAGTACCTCGTTTGAGTGTCAGATATTTGGTGGTGAACATAAGCCTGTACACTAGGCTTAAGAACAGATTCTAACCCACTCTGGTAAGACTCCTGAACAGACTTCTGGTATGAGCCTCTTGACTTTACCTTGTTATGATCATGCATTTTATTGTTTATCTGCATTGTTCCCTGTAGCTGTTACACTTCATTCTGCATTGTTATTGTTTTTCCTTGTTGTAGCTCAGTGCATTGTGTAGCGACATTATCTATATGAATGGTATGCAAGGCAGGCTTTTCTTGGTACATGTAGCAATTATAAACCAATACCAACATTATACCAGTAATGTGGTCTGTCTATCGGAGCCCATGGTGCACAATGAGAGCTTTAATATAGGGAAGGATGCCTGGTAGGAGACACTGACATCACTTTGCTTATTCATCCAGTGAATCGGGAGTATTTTGTGGAGAAAAAGTCGACGTTACCCTGCAGTGATGAGAAGTGCCTGCTGTAGGTAATGCATGTCTCATGAGCTCAGAAGCAGAGTTCAGTAAATGGAACAATAATCTGCTGCAGGAACTCAGGAGGCTGAGCAACATCTATGGGAGTAGCATTGTTTTTCCAGATTTCAGCATCTGCAGTCTCTTTTGTCAGCAATCTAATAAACTCTGACTCTATTAACCAACTAAACAATCTTTCCAATTGTTGAACCTCCAATCTTATAACAAAGAAATCCATCATCCCAGCTTAATGCCTTAACACTACTGATATTTTTAATATGAAACATTGCTTCAAATTACAGTGATGCACTAAACCACAGGATCTCGAGGTACCATATATGTGGTCTAAGAACACAAATGTTTCTGTAACCAGGCACTTAGTGGACACAACAGAGGCTGCTTGTGCTCATGTTGACTCCTAGGAGTTGCCAGAGTATAAAGGATTAATCATCTTCCTGTGGACTTACTGCTATGACCTTTTCATTTCAGAGACATGTAGCTACGAGTTAAGCTGACGACAAACTTCACTACCTCTTCCAAAAGAATTTTCATTGGCAATGGACTTGTGCATTCAGTGCATTTGTTTTTTCTTTTGCCCAGTCTGTGCTTGAAGTTGAAGTTCAACTTGAATAAACTTGCTCTGTCTTTCAGTTCTCCAAGCATAATTCACAGGGAGGCAAACTGCAGTTGCTGATGAACTTTAGCCAAGTGAGAACTCTTACTGTGAATGCTGTCACCCTGTTGAGTGTCTGTGCCATGCCTAAATGTCACTTCATGCGAACATGCACAAGTGCAGAATGAAGGCCATGGCCTTCAGTTGTTTTCCCTCCTTCCTCCATCTCTGGCTGAGAATGACTCCACGCAGATTCCAACTGGAATTCCATCCCTCATCTTTCAGATCCATTCATGACAGACAACCCAGAAGTGTTCAGTGTTGACTGCAACTCTGCTCTCTCACTGCAACCTGAGATCTTTGCCCGGTTTTGCGTCCCATCAGAAACACTCTGCTGACCTTTATCTCTCCAGCAGCCACCACCTTGCTCTATCTCTTAAATGAAGCAGGAATCTGACAATGCCAGAAAACCAAAACAAGAACAGACAATGCTAGAAACACTCAGTAGGGCAGGCAGCACTGAATTCAATTATTAGAGATATCCATCCTATCCTTATTCATTTATATCAAAACAGTGCTGACGTGACATTGTCCACCTGTAACAGCTAACTTCAATCTTTCCTTCTCCATTGATACTGCTTGATTTGCTGAGAATATTGTGCGTTATTTTATGTTCCAGATCTTGCTTGTTCCGCATCTCATAATTACGTTGAACTACTAACTTTAAAACCGATTACAGTACAAGCATTTATAGATAACGTTGATGGCAACAGTTCTTTATTTCAGAGAAGGGGAGTCTACAACTAGGGGGAATAGGTTTAGGATGAGAAGGGTAAGATTTAGAGGGACCAGAGGGCTTTTTATTTTTACGTGGAGGGTAGTGAGAGGAATGAGTTGCCAGAGGAAGTATTTAAGGTAGCTACAATGGTATCGATAGTATCATTTGAGAAGCATCTGGATGGGTATACAGAGGGATAGGGCTTGGAGAGATAAGGGCTGAACATAGAAAATTGGGACTCGCTGGTGGGCACTGTGGTCGGTATTGACTGGTTGGGCCTGTATTTATGCTGAGTAGCTCTATGACCTGATGAAATAAAAGCAGACAATGCTGGAAACACTCAGTTGGTCAGACTTCTGTGGAGTAAGAAATGAAGTTCATTTTTCAGGTCAAAGACCCTTTGTCAGAACACAGATAAATCATTAACTTGATATTTCCTTCCACAGATGCTACCTGACTTGATAAGTGTTTCCAGCATTTTTCTACCTCGGAGCTGTCCTGGTTTGAAGTTTTACTTCATTCTTTTCCTTAATCTAGTCCTTAAAAAAATCTTTCATGATTCTTTTCATCTATCAGATATCAGGACAGCTCCTGGATACAATTTCTCCTCTGATTCTTTTTCTCCCCCCCATTGCTTTCTGATCCACCTACTTCTTGCTCTGCCCCTCTCTGGCTCTGAAAGCACCCAGCCTTTTGTTACTTCAGCTATTCAGTGAGGCCTGGCGAACAAACCCTGCGCCACCTGGTCTACTTATCTCACCAATAGACTTGGAATTGCGTGTACCCACAACACCAGCAGGAAAGTACCTGTCTGTAAGAAATTAATAAGCTTTTTACAAATCACAACCTGAATTGAGGTCCTACTCCTTAGCTTCTCAGTAGACATCAACAAGCTCACAGTTTGAACCCCAGGCAAGTCTTTGTCATCGTGCCAACACTCTTCCCTCTCTTTCTCCTCACTGATCCTTAAAAACTAATTATTTTTTGGCCAATCATCACACAAATGCTTCCAACAGAGCACTGTGGAGCCACAGTAATTAACTACTTTCAAGATTGTGTTGGATAGATTTTTGGACTAGGAGTTGGGCCAAGAGTTATGAAGATCAGGCCAAGGTCAGCACAGTCATAACCTAACTGAATGGTAAGTCATGGTCAAGGGGTAATATAGCCTTCTCTTGCTCCTATTTAAGTTCTTCAAGTTAATATTGGACAATGCACTTGTGAATTAAGGGCATTTTATCTGCTGCCCCACAATGAACATCTTCAAGACCAGTAAAAAAAACATATTTAATGTCCACCAAATTCAAGAAGGAACACTGTAATTATTCACTAGAACATAGAACACTACTGCACAAGCACACAATGTTGTGCTGAACTAATTAAACTAATGATTTCAAATGCCCTCTGTCAGTACACAAGTTCCTATCCCTCCATTCTCTGCATATTCGGGTGAATAAGAACCTCTTAGATGTTGCTTAGTGCTTCTAGTCAAGATGGGATTAAGCTGCAATGTTCGTCAATGTCGTGGCTCAGACTTGGTTGATTTTTAAGTTTTGGAGGGATGATTCTAGTGATAGAGTGCCGAGTTAGGGGTCAGGTTCGGAATTATTGACAGGGATGGGGGGATAGTTAGAGGTCAAGGTCGTAAATGAAGAGTCTGGGAAGGTTGGCGCCAGTGTACAACACTCCCTTGGTCAACATCTTCTAGATAGCCCACAAAGATGTCTACTTTACTTTTCTTACATCTGTTGTTCACCTTAAATGTGTTTCTGGAATTGTTAGAGACTGCGATTTACAGTTTGGAGATTGAGTGAGTGATCCAGCACTTTGCTGTCTCTGAGAAGACTCTGGGAAGTGAGCGTTGTACTCAGATAGCCTCGATGTGAAAGAAACTTAGAGACAGGACGTGAGCTGATGTTCGACTCTATTTAGCCAATTAAAGTGCTGAGGAAGATTGAGACACCAAAGCAAATGCAGAAGGCAAGTGGGAGTTCAGGCCACTCACAGGCAAGGCAGGCAGTCACGCTATTAACTGTGAGGATAGCTGTGGCTGGCAGGCAGGCCTCTGTCTCGTGTGGCGTCCCTCTCATGAATGTCGGTGACGTTAGAGGATGGTATCATGGGTCTGCATTTATGGATTGGACTATTGCGTTTATGGACTGTGGACTTTTTCAGACTCACAGTTTTATATTCTGTTTTATTTCACCTGTTCCTTTTCCGTATTGTGCGAAGGGAGGGGGTGAGGGGTTGATGTTCCTGTTGCGTTAAGTTTTTTTGTGCAGGGTGGAGGTTGTTTGGGGGTCAATGTTCTTGTTCCATTTTAGGTGGGGTGGGGGATTTGGGGGTTGATGACTGGGATGCCTTTCTTTTTTGCATGTGGGAGGGGGTGAGTTTAATGTTTCTCTCTAGATTGACTTTCATGCTCTTCCTTAATTTCACGACCATCTGGAGAAGACAAATCTCAGTGTTGTATACTGCATAGATACTTAGATAACAAATGAACCTTTGAATTCGAGTTCAAGTCAAACCACTCCATGGACAAATGTGAGTGATCCTGGGGTTTGACCAGCAGGTGCTGAGGACACCATTGTTCCCAAGATTGGTGAGTGCTGGTCCTGAGTCAGAGGACCGTACGAGCAGCAAGTCCCAAGTATGGGTGGTCTTCAAGTAACTGGGGTCCAAAGTCCACGCAAGTCCTGAAGTGGAGCAAGAATGTGTGGTGAACTAGTTGGCTGCCCCCAGCACATTCTTGTGTGTGTTGGTTGTTAACACAAACGACGTACTTCACCGTACGGTTCAATGTACACGTGAATAATAAAGCTGAATATGAATCTCTATCATATTTGCCTCTACTACCACCCATGGCAGCATATTCCAGGCACCCATCGCTGTGAAAAACTTGCCTCACACTTCTCCGCTGAACAACTCCTGCTCACCTTAAATGCAAACCTTTTAGTATTTGACACTTTGACCCTATCAGGTCTCCCCTCATCCTCTGCTGCTCTAGGGGGAAAAGATTCCAGTTTATCTATCTCCTATCTCCTTATATCCCCCTTTATAGAACATAATCTCTAATCCAGCACTATCCTGGTAAATTTCTTCTGAATCCTTCCATTGCCTCTACATCCTTTCTATTATGGGTCAACTAGAACTGAATGCAATGCTCCTGATGTGGTCTAACCAGAGTTTTTACAAAGTTGAAATCTAATTTCCTGACTCTTTACTCTATCTCCATATCTGAATCATTAAAAGCAAGCATGCTTTGTGGCATTTTTTACCACCCTATTACCTTGTGTGCTCTCTTCCAGTAGGCTATGGACTTAGACCACAATATTGCTCCATACATCAATGCTGTTAAGCGTCTTGCCATTAATTGTACTTTCCCTTTACAGTTGGTCTCCCAAAGTGCAACACCTTTAGTACAACACACAGTTAGTGAAGTTTCAGCTAAGCTAATTATCAAATTAGTCTCTTCTTCTCCTGTTTGTGCAATGGCTTTCAGGGATTCTTGCTTTCTATGAGAATTGACAATCTTATAAATCTGGGAGACATTAGCTGAGTCTAATACAGTCTCCAATTACAATCCCTGAGTCACTATCTGGGAGTGGGAACCAAGCCAACATTGCCTCTCCTGACCTGTCCCAACCCAAGAATGCCTAAACTGAGAAAAAGACGTGTTTAAGACCTGTTAATCTGGTCCAAGATGAGAATTCAATCTGCTGTCATTTAGCACTAACTCTTGGTTTCCCCAGTAATACAAAAAAACTATCCAACGCAACCTTCCAAGTAGTTAATTACTTGGACTCTACTGTGTTCTTTTGGAAATGCTGGGTGAGATGATTGGTCAAAAAGTTAGGCTTTAAAAAGCAGAGGGGAGAAAGAGAGGTTAATAAATTATGGGAGAGATGTTTCCAAGACTTAGCCATACAGACAGGGTATGAGGGAGCAGATGTCTTTCCTACTGTTGGTTTTATTAAAGTGCTGGGAAAATTAATTTAATTAAATGATTTAGAACAAAAAATGCACATACTTGGGTTGAGTGCATTGTCTGTTCAAAGCAGCAGTAGTTCTTATGGCCTTTTGGGCTTGCTCCATGGTTTAATAATATCCCACGCAAAATAATCTATGGCCTCACCACTATCATTCTTCCCAATGATACACAAAGTCCACAAAGTCTGCACCGAACACCATTCACTCTGAGAATGATGGATCCTTGGACTACAGTGGAATAAAATACCAATGTACAGAAAAGGTAGAAGTTCATAACACCCAAGGAGGCCGTTCTGTCCTCACCCTCATGCTGGCCAAAAGCACACTTTGAGCTAGACCCAACCCCCAGTTCTTAGTCCATAGCCTTGCAGGTTATGGTTCTTCAAGTGTTCACCCAGGTAATTTCAGGCTATGGTGAGTGCTTGTGTTTCCACCCACATTCTAGGTAACGAGCTTCTGACCTACACCACTTCAGTTATTATTTTTCACCCACCCCCACACTTTTCCTATACCTTCTCAAATCCTCCAATCAAACCAATTCAAACTTATGACCCTTTTTCAATTCATCCTAAGTTACCTTCCATAATTTCACCCCCCTCTCTTCTGTTTTGAAAGAAATATTCCCACCCAACCAGTTTGTCCTCATAACCATAACCTCTCTGCTGCCATTGCATTTTCCAGTGGTGTGCTGACCAGAATTGTACGCAATAGTCCAGCATGGTCTGCTAGAGAATGTGGGAGGAGACTGGAACATTTGGAGGGTGGTTACGGGAAGAACGTACAAACTCCTTACAGACACCTTGATTACAGACTCCTCACCCTGATCGGTGATTGCCGGTACGGTAAAGCGATTCCACTATCTGCTACACTACCGTACCACCCTGCCCTACCCTGTGGAATAAACAGCGACCATAATCTTCATCTACAGCCCTTGTGATATTATATACCACTGTAAGGCCAACCTTCAGACTCCTGCACTCCAGAGAACAATACATCAGTCTATCCAGCCTCCCCTTACAGGTGAACCCCCGACCACCCCCCGGCCCCCCGCGCTCAACCTTGTCCCAGAAACATCCTAATGAATCTTTCCTACAAACACCAGGCCTCACCCTTGCTCTATCCTAGTTACTCATAGTCCTCAATTCCTTAATTTTTAAAACATTTCTGCTCTTACTTAACTTTTTCCAATTACTTAGTCTCTACAACCTTTGGGGGTGAGAAATCCAGCAATTCGCCACTCAGTACTCAATAAAAGGTTCAAGATAAGTGTCAAGCAACACACATCAAAGTTGCTGGTGAACGCAGCAGGCCAGGCAGCATCTCTAGGAAGAGGAACAGTCGATGTTTCGGGCCGAGACCTTTCGTCAGGACTAACTGAAAGAAGAGCTATTAAGACATTTGAAAGTGGGAGGGGGAGGGAGGAGATCCGAAATGATAGGAGAAGACAGGAGGGGGAGAGATGGAGCCAAGAGCTGGACAGGTGATTGGCAAAAGGGATATGAGAGGATCATGTGACAGGAGGTCCGGGGAGAAAGACAAGGGGGAGGGGGGAAACACCCAGAGGATGGGCAAGGGGTATAGTCAGAGGGACAGAGAGAGAAAAAGAATGTAGGTATATAAATAACGGATGGGGTACGAGGGGGAGGTGGGGCATTAGTGGAAGTTAGAGAAGTCAATGTTCATGCCATCAGGTTGGAAGCTACCCAGACGGAATATAAGGTGTTGTTCCTCCAACCTGAGTGTGGCTTCATCTTTACAGTAGAGGAGGCCGTGGATAGACATATCAGAATGGGAATGGGACATGGAATTAAAATGTGTGGCCTCTGGGAGATCCTGCTTTCTCTGGCGGACAGAGCGTAGGTGTTCAGCAAAACAATCTCCCAGTCTGCGTCGGGTCTCGCCAATATATAGAAGGCCACATCGGGAGCACCGGACACAGTATATCACCCCAGCCGACTCACAGGTGAAGTGTCGCCTCACCTGGAAGGACTGTTTGGGGCCCTGAATGGTGGTAAGGGAGGAAGTGTAAGGGCATGTGTAGTGCTTGTTCCGCTTACAAGGACAAGTGCCAGGAGGGAGATCAGTGGGGAGGGATGGGAGGGACGAATGGACAAGGGAGTCGCGTAGGGAGTGATCCCTGCAGAAAGCGGGGCGGGGGTAAGAGGGAAAGATGTGTTTAGTGTTGGGATCCCGTTGGAGGTGGTGGAAGTTACGGAGAATAATATGTTGGACCCAGAGGCTGGTGGGGTGGTCACTTATAAGTGTCACGTGTTCAGAATTGTACTCTAGCTCAAGATTAACACAATTCTTATAAAAGCTTAAGGAAAGGATCCAAACTAATTATTATACAATTCATCACTGGGCCCACTTCAAGTCTTGAGATGAGTACATTGTCTTGACCTGTTCTCTAAGATTTGGTTTCAAAAGTTGTTTAGATATGAACAGTATCTGCCCACAATCCACTCCTCCATATCAAGAGGAGCTCTATTTATAAGTGGTGACTTGTGTTTTTTTTGGACATTCTGGCACACACAAACAGAAGAAAATCTTCCGGGAGTGAGAAGTGGAGAAGATTCACTTGGGAAAGCACACCCGGGAACAGAGCAAGCAGTCTCTATGTTTGCTGACAATGACATTTGTTTGTTCTGACTCTCCTGCAGCTCAAACTTAGCTCAAACAAAATCAAAACAGAAAAACACACCGAGTTCAAACATACGGTTGCAAAGACCCAAGAGGGCCCCTTCCACACCTGGATATTAGGGTCAAAGATGTGGTTTACGAGCACAGGGCTGTACAAGTTTTAACACTGAGCGCTTTGCATTCAAGTGCCAGTACTAAAGAAGCGGTATAATTGTTTCTTATAATTAATCAAAACTATCAAAGTGTATATCACCCTCCTGAAGATCCTTCATTAGCAGTAAGTTGCTTATAAAGAGTTCATATATCAATAGGCCCTTTGCAGTAGAGAGGTCAACCAACAGCAGATCTGCAGACAACATAACCCCCCAAAGAGCGTTCAACACAAGTGCACTAGAAAACAGGAGCAGGAGTAAGCCACCAGGCCCTTCAAGCCTGCTCAGCCATTCAGTGTTGCCACGGCTGATCTATACTGGCCTCATCTGCTCTTTGGTGCCACTTGCAATGGTAACCACACTACATTCTGCATTCTGTTTTCTTCCTACTACATCAATATATGGAATAATCTATCCGGATGGCATGCAAAACAAAAGGATCTCAGTACATGTGACAACAATAAGCAAAAACCAGTTTGCCATAGCCCTGCATTTCATGATTTTTCAAATATTTATTCATTTAGTGATAAAGCCCGGAGCAGACCCTTCTGGCCCTTCCAGCCAGGCCGCCCCAGCAACCCCCGACAAACCAGATTAACCCTCACCTAATCACCATACAAATTTACAATGACCAATTAAGGCACGTCTTTGGACTGTGGGAGGAAACTGGGGGACCCAGAGAAAACGCACGCATTTCACGGTGAGGACCTACAGAGACTCCTTACAGAACGGCGCTGGAATCAACTCCAAACTCCGGAATGCTTTGAGATAGGAACACAGAAAACCTACAGCACAATACGGGCCCTTCAGCCCACAAAGCTGTGCCGAACATGTCCTTACCTTAGAACTACCTAGGCTTACCCAGAGCCCTCTATTTTTCTAAGCTCCATGTATCCATCCGAGAGTCTCTTCAAAGGCCCTATCATATCCACCTCCACCACCACCGGCAGCCCATTCCACACACTCACCACTCTCAGCGTAAAAACCTTACCCCATACATCTCCTCTGTACCTACTTCCAAGCACCTTAAAAATATGCTCTCTCGTAACAGTGTCATGCTATCTGCTACCTAATGTGAAGCCCACTGTCTCCATCTTAAGCATGTCCAATGATCTGGCCTCCACTTCTCTTGCACTGACAATTGCAAACAGAAAAGATTTCTAAGTAGCTATGTTTTAAATGACTAGCCCCTTATCTGGAAACTATGTCTCTTTTTTTGGTGACTCACCCACTAGTGAAAACATCTCAACATTTACCCTGACAGGCCTCCTTTGGGTCTTATTCTATTTGAACAAAGTCAGTTCTCATTCACCTGAACTCCAAGCGATACAGACCGAAACTGCCTAGCTTCTCTTATTAGGACCATTCTCTCTGCCCAGGAATTAGCCTGCTAAATCTCCTATGGATGATCTCCAAGGTTACTAAATCTGTTATTCGGTAATGGGACTAAAACTGTGGAGGGTTCTCCACACTGTTCAGTACCAGGCTGTGACTCCAGTGGCAGTGGAAGAAGGATGCAGGCATAACTTGGTAGAGCCGAGGTACAAGTGGCACGGTAGTGTAGTGGTGAGCATAAATCTATTACAGTGCCAGCAACCTGGGTTCCATTCTGCCGCTGGCTGTCAGGAGTCTGTACGTTCTCCCCCTGACTGTGTGGGTTTCCTCTAGGTACTCCGGTTTCCAAAGACATACGGGGTATTAGGTTGATTAGTTACATAGGTCTAATTGGATGGCACAGGCCTGTTACCAAACTATATTTTGAGACAAGATAAATGATGGAATAGTCACCACTGACTGGCCCAGTGTAACTTTTTCAAGGCCCTGTCCCACTCTGATTAATTCAGGATAACTGGGGTGGGTTGGATCAAGAACTCAGGATGATAGATGCGTGAATACATGGGTAGGGCGAAGGAAAGGGGGTAAACTAGGGCTTACTGAGTGGGGAGTCTGAGTCTCGAGTTGGCCTATTAAACTATGTGCAAGGATGGCTGCTCCTCAGAACAATGTGGTTTTGCTTCCTGGCTTTACTTTTGAGGTGACCCATTACATACAGACCTGACAGGGACAGGCATAGAGAGCTTATGAGAGGCAGAGATAGACTAGACTTCCGGTATCTTTTTTTTTCCCAGGGTTGAAATGTCTGGCACTAGAGGACATGCATCATTATGTTTTAAAGTTGAAAGAGATGTGTGGGGCAAGGTTTTTCTTTTATTTTTAGTTTATTTAGAGATTCAGCACAGAAACAGGCCCTTCCGGCCCAGTGAGCCTGCGCCGCCCAATTACACCCATATGACCAATTAACCTACTAACCCAGATGTCTTTGGAATGTGGGAGGAAACTGCAGCAACTTATTCTCGTCTTCCATCCCACAAAGATCCTTCAACATTTTATTTTCCACAATCCCTGCTCACTTTTCTAAACTCCAGCAGACAAGCCAATTGAACCTTTCCTCATTAAACCATCTGACTGTTGCAGGTTTTAGTCTATTAAACACTCACTGAACTTTTATCATCCTTCCTTAATTAAAGAGACAAATAATGTGCACAGTATTCCAGATGCAATCTCACCAAATCCCCACATAAGTCAAGTTGCACGTTACTGCCGTATAAATACCAGAATCAGAATCAGGCTATTCATCACCGGCATGTGTCGTGAAATTTATTAACTTAGCAGCAGTACATGGCAATGCAGAAAAAGAAAAAAAGTAAATAAGTAGATCAATTACAGTAAGTACATATGGATATTAAATGGATTAAAATAGTGCAAAACAGAAATAATATAAATATTTTAAAAAATGTGAGGTAGTGTTCATGGGTTTAGCGTCTATTTAGGAATCAGATGGTAGAGGGGAAGAAGCTGTTCCTGAATCGCTGAGTATGTCCTTCCGGGCTTTCATGCCTGGGTGACAGAAGTTCTTAATAATGGAAGCCGCC
Organism: Mobula hypostoma; assembly: GCF_963921235.1. Taxonomy (NCBI): domain Eukaryota; kingdom Metazoa; phylum Chordata; class Chondrichthyes; order Myliobatiformes; family Myliobatidae; genus Mobula; species Mobula hypostoma. The sequence continues at coordinate 167,850,190 of NC_086097.1, read as the reverse complement.
TTCCTGAGGCACCACTCCATGAAAATGTTTTGGATACTACAGAGGCTCATACCCGAGACGGAGCTGACTAATTTTACAAGTTTCTGTCGCTTCTTTCAGTTGTGTGCAGTAACCTGTCCCCCCACCCCACCATACCAGACAGTGATGCAACCTGTCACAGTATTCTGCATGGTACATCTACAGAAGTTTCTGAGCATTTCTGGTGACAAACCAACTCCCCACAAACTCCTAATGAAATATAGCTACTGTCTTGCTTTCTTAAAAGTTGCGTCAATATGTTGGGACCAGGTTAGATCCTCAGAGATCTTGACACCCAGGAACTTGAAATTGCTCGCTCTCTCTACTTCTGATACCTCTATGAGGATTGGTTCATGTTTGGATGACTGGTTCCACCTGTCACCTACCACCTTGTATTTCTTCCTTCCCCCACCTTCTTGCTCTAATTTATCATCGTGTTTTCCAATCCTGGTGAAGGGTCTTGACCCGAAATGTCAATGCTTACTCTTTTCCATAGATGCTGCCTGGTCTGCTGTGTGTGTTGCCTGTGATAATAAACCTGATCCTGATTCGCTGATGATTCCAGGAATGACAGATCAGGAAACAATCAACATCCGCCTTAAATATACCCATGGACTTAGCCTCCACCATATTCTGTGGCAGAGCATGCTACAGATTAACTACTCTCTGGCTAAAAAAATTCCTCCTTACCTCTGTTCTAAAGGGTTGCCCCTCAATTTTGAGGCTGTGCCGTCCAGTTCTGGATACCCCCACCAGACAAAATAATCTCTCCACATCCACCCTACCTAGTCCTTTCAACATTCAGTAGGTTTTAATGAGATCCCCCACATTCTTCGACATTCCAGTGAGTACAGGTTCAAAGCTGCCAAACACTCCTCATATGTTAAGCCCTTCATTCCCGGAATCATCCTCATGAGCCTCCTCTGAACTTTCTCCAATGACAACACATCCTTTCTGAGATACGGGCCCCAAAACTGTTGACAATACTCCAAGTGTGGCCTGATTAGTGTCTTATAAAGCCTTATCATTAGCTCCTTGCTTTTATATTCTATTCCCCTTGAAATAAATGCCAACATTGCATTTGCCTTCTTTACCACAGACTCAACCTGTAAATTAACCATCTGAGGGGTCTTGCATGAGGACTCCTAATTCCTTCTGCACCTCTGATGTTGGAACCTTCTCCCCACTTAAATAATAGTCTGCACTATTGTTCAAATAATAGTTTGCACTTTTACCAAAATGCATTATCACACATTTCCCAACACTGTACTCCATCTGCCACATATGATCATGTACTTTGGTGGAAGGAATGAAAGTGCAGACTATTTTCTAAACAGGGAACAAATTCAGAAATCTGATATGCAAAGCCACTTGGGAATCTTCATGCAGGATTCCCTACAGGTTAACCTGCAAGTAGTGTCAGTAGTAAGAAGACAAATGCAATGTTACTTTCATTTTGAGAGGACTAGAATATAAAAGTAAGGATGTAATGCTGAGGCTTTTTCAGGCATTGGTCAGACCATACTTGGGAGTTTTGTGAGCAGTTTTGCACACCTTATCTAAGAAAAGATATGCTGGTATTGGAGGGGGTCTGAGGTTGACAAGAATGATTCTGGGAATGAAGGGGTTAACATATGATGACTCTGAGCCTGTACTTGCTGGAGTTTAGAAGAATGAGAGGGGTTCTCATTGAAATACATCGTATTGAGAGGCCTAGGGAGAGTGGATTTGGAGATGATGTTTCTTACAGTGAGTGAGTATAGGGCCAGAGGGAACAACCTCAGAATTGAGAGAAGTCCATTCATAATAGACGTGGAGAGGAATTTATTTAGCCAGAGGTTGGCAAATCAATGTCATGGAGAGCTGTGGAGGCCAAGTGATTGAGTATATTTAAAGCAGGAAGTTGATAGGTTCTGGATTAATAAGGGTGTCAATGGTTGTGGGGAGAAGGCAGGAGAATGGGGTTAAAAGGGATAATAAATCAGCCATGAAGGAAAGGCAGAGTAGAATCGAGGGGCAAATGGTCTATTTCTGCTCCTTTGTCTTACGGTCGAACGTAGGCACTGAGGGGAGGCTAAAACTGAGGGGGGGGGGGAGTGCACAGCCTCGGGATAGAGAGCTACCCATCAGTATATAGGGATGTCCATTTAAGATTGAGATGGGAGAGAGTTTCTTTGAGAGGATCATGAGTCATGAGGATTCTCAGTTGCAGTCAGCTGTGGACACCAACACACGTAGTATCTTCAAAGGCAATAGATTTTGGGCGAACAATGGGCTTTGTGACTGGATGGAAAATGGTATTAAGGTCATAGATCACACCAGTCATGTTAGATTAGCTATTAAATGGCAGAGCAGGCTCAAAGTGCCATATGCAACTTTTGATTTACTCATTGTTGGACATCTGAGTACTGGTTGCAAGGCCAAAATTTATTTCCCTCCACTAACTTCCATTGAGAAGCTGGAGTAGTTTGCAAGGCCAGTCAGGAGCATTCGGGAGTTGGGGACAGATGTAGAATCACAGATAGATCAAAATAGGTAAGGATGACAGACTTGTTGTCCTGAAGGATTGCTGTTCCTTCTCCTGACTGCATACGACACCTACAAATAATCACACAACCCAAAACTCATCCATGCTGATCAGCTGCTACCATCCAGGAAAGGGTACTCCTGCATAAAAGCCAGGACCAACAGGCTCCAGGACAGCTTCTTCCTCCAGGACAGCTTCTTCCACCAGGCCGATGAACTCATGCTGATTTGACTGTTCTATTTATTATAAATTATTATAAACTACTATGATTGCACATTGCAAATTTAGACAGAGACATAACATAAAGATCTTTACTCCTCATGTATATGAAGGATGAAAGAAATAAAGTCAACTCAATTCAAGGTGTTCATCTGAGCTAGTCCCATTTGCCCATATCACTCTAAATCTTTTCTATACATGTACCACAACAACATTCTGAATGAGCACAATTTTGTAGAAAAGTTCCAGCCAGGGTTTAAGAGCAAACCACAGCATGGAGACAGCCCTTACCAAAATTGTTAGCAACCTTAGGCCAACAGGGTCTCAGTTCTAATTCTCCTAGAACTACTAAGTGCTGCCTTTGACACAATTGACCACAACATTCTCCTAAATCACACTGAGAACTGAATTGGCCTCTCAAGTAGCATCCTTAAATGGTTTCGCTCATACATCTCAGACAGAAGATACACTCTCACTGATTTGAATGTATTTCTATGTTACACTGACTCTTCTACTTATTATAAATTATTATAAGTTACCATGATTGTACATTGCACATTTAGACAGAGACGTAACATCAGGATTTTTACTCCTCATGTATGTGAAGGATGTAAGAAATAAAGTCAACTCTATTCAATTTTTTGTCTGTTTTGGTGGCCATTTTTCTAGGAGATACAATGTACCTTTTGGTGTTGTTCGGGGAAGCTGTCTTGGTCCCCCACTGTTCTCCTTATGCATGCTCCCCTTCGGATACAGCATTAGAGAGCATAAACTTGATTTCCACACTTATGTAGATGACACACAATTGTACATCTCTGTTGAGCCTGACAATGATAATACCCTATCTTCTCTATCTTCTGGTGCGGCTGCAATAAACAAATGGATGAGCAATAATTTCCTAAAAGTAAATGAAGATAAACTGAAATACTTTTGGTTGCTTCCAAAGTCAACAGAGATAAACTTCTTGATAAACTTGGGAACTTGGCTCCCCTTGTAAAATCAGAAATAACAAACCTGGATGTTATCTTAGATTCAGATTTGAATTTTAAATTTCAAATAAAGTAAGTGACCAGAGCAGCATTTCTACACTTAACAAATATTGCAAAGATGCGTCCGTTTCTGTCATATAGCGATGCTGTAAAACTAATTCCTGCCTTCATATCGAATAGACTGGATAACTACAATACACTTTTTACTGGCCTTCCATGGTGATCTGTTAAAAAACTTCAACTCATTCCAAACGCCACTGCTAGACTTTTAACTAAAACTAGGATGAGGGAACATATCACTCCTGTCCTAACTATTCTACATTAGCTTCCTATATTTTTTAGAATTGATTTTAAAGTTTTCTTAGTTGTTTTTAAAGCTCTGAATAGTCTGGGACTAGATTTCATCACAAAATTGCTCTCATTTTTTTAAATCCGGCCCAAGCTCTAAGGTATTCCTCCACAAGTCTCTTTAAGTTTAAACAATCTCCCTCAAAAGAAAATTGGCAGCTCAGCTATTCTGAACTATGCACCTAACCTCTGGAACTCAGTGCTTAAAACTTAAAAGGAAACAGTTGACACTTAAATGCCAGCTCAAAACCTATTTACTAAACCTTGTTTTTAACTAACTTCACTGTATCTTTTATTTTTATGTTTGAAATTTATCTTATTATAAAGCACTTTAAACTACATCATTTGTACAAAAAGTGCTCTCTTTTAATTAGCTGTCCAAATGTATTATAAATGTTGTTAACATGGAAACATGCCTCAACCACTTCCTCTGGCAGCTCATTCCATAAACACAGTAACCTCGGTAAAAAAAACATTGTCCTTCCTATTACATCTTTCCTAACTCACCTTCTTGAATTCCCCATCCTGGGAAAAGACTGTGTGCATTCACTTTATCTATGCCCCTTATGATTTTGTACAGCTCTGTAAGATCACCCCTCAGTCTGTCCACTCTTAGGAATAAAATCCTAGCCTGCCCAACCTCTCCTTTCAACCTAGTCCTTCAAGTCCTGGCAACACCCTCGTAAACCTCTGCACTCTTTCCAGTTTACCATGGAAACCATAGAAACTACAGCACAGAAACAGGCCTTTTGGCCCTTCTTGGCTGTGCTGAACCACTTAATGGCATCTTCGCATCAAATACCAGCTGTGGTTTCCTGATGGGTCCTTACAATGTTCAGTGTACACTGTACGTTGGCCCTCCTCATCCGCGAGGGATTGGTTCCGGGACCCCTCGTGGATACCAAAAAATGCAGATGCTCAAGTCCCTTATTCAACCTGTCTCAATGCGGTGGACCTTGGGACCCAGCGGAACCCTGGACCTTACTTAACCTGTCTCAGTGCAGTGGGCATTTGGACCCGGCGGCGGAGCTCTGAATCCGCAGTGTTTCTGTTTACGAAAATAATCACAACCACGATTTAAAATTAAGTGGAAATAACAAAGCGATCAGAAAGAGGTGAAATGCCATAGGTCATTGGAAAAGCATTAGGCTACAGTCTAATGATCGGAACAATTTTAAAGGATAAAATGAGAAAGGCCCTGCCTGATTAAAGCTACAATTATTACTAAGCAACGCGGTGGTTTAATTATTGGGTTTTGGGATTTTGGGTTTTGATCCTTCACATCAACCTGGCACGGATGGAGAGCGTGCTCGGGAGCGGTCTGTCACTGGATCGAACTCGGGAACTTGCGTTCCTGAGCCCGGCGCTGAAACATACGTTTCTTAAGTATTTTATATGCATAGAAAGGTAAAATATATACTATATACTAAGACAAACCTTCGACTAACTGACGCTAAATAATACCGGATGTACCTGTTCCGACTTAGTAAGAGAACTTCCGTTTTTTTTCCAATCCCGATCCACGATAAGCTACGCACATCCTCCCGTATACTTTAAATCATCTCCAGATTACTTATAATACCTAATACAATGTAAATGCTATGTAAAATAGTTATTATACTGCGTTGTTTAGGGAATAATGACAAGAAAAAAAGTCTGTACATGCTCGAACAACAAGTGCTGGAAGAGCACTTCTGGGTTTTCTTGATTCGCGGTTGGTTGAATTCGCGCATGCGGAACTCGTGGATTAGGAGGGCCGACTGCACATGGCATAATACACTCTAGTTCACAAAGCAACAAACCACTGCAAGAGGTTTTTTTTAAATTTAAAGTTTGCATCGACAGCACTGCAGACTCGAATTACAGTTGAGCTACTCACAGCCAGGAATTATTCAAATATATTTAGTTACTGTGAAGCAGTTTTATGATAACATTTCCTTCTGAGAAGCACACTAGAAAAGGTACTTGCAAAACAAATTGGTGTCATAAATAATACGTTCATAACTTATACAAATAAACAAGCTGGTCTTGTATTCCGCTGTGATCAGCAGGAGCAGTCTGCAGCCAGACTCCATGAGGTGAAAACACAGAGCTTCTCTTTAAATTCATTTTGCAAATCCACAGCTATTTGCGCCTACATTTGAGTGGAATAAAATACTAAGTGGAATCTTATGTTTCTTTGTTTCTTGTTTACCCCCATCATACAGTTACCAGAACACCAACACCTAAGAGGAAGTATTTTCTCACCCAACATTAATGCCAGGAGTAGTAGGGAGTTCTAACTAGACTCTACGAGTTGACACTAGGGAGAGGTATCCGTGTCCTACCCATTACAGATTTTATCAAAAACTGGAAATTCCCTCCTTGAGCAATTAGAATCCGATTCATTAGAGCAGATTCAGTCCTTGGGGATGTGGTAACATTATGGTTCAGGATACCTGGGGCTTATTCAGCTAACAATTCTGGCAGATGCCCTCAAAAACCCAAATTAACCAGCCAGAAAAAGAAAAACACTGTAGACCAAAACAACAAGTTAATAACAGAAAACTGCCAAGACTGCAGATAAATGCTTATTCTGCTTCACACTAATTGACTGCTTCCTTCCAGGGTTTCTTAAAGCAGGGACTCGCACTGCGCAGTCACATCTTGCTTGAGCGCACATTTCCTGGAGAGTACTGGGAAGCTGTTTAATAACGGACGGGATTGATTTTGATCACATGTGGGTTGTCTGTGTGGAGAGAGTGAGGGGCGGTGGAGAGGTCATCGATTGTGGGCAAGCAGGCCAGTGTGACTCCATCCTTGATCACAAAGTGTTCATCCTAGGATGAACTGAGTTCCTCCAGCAGATTGTTTCTCGCTCCAGATTCCAGTATCACTTGTTTCTGTTGACTTGTAACCCACTTAGTGCTCAGAACATTCATTCCCTCCAGCCTTTCAGAATGGCAGGCGGTGACTAGTGAGGTACCGCAAGGCTCGGTGCTGGGACCGCAGCTATTTACAATATACGTTAACGATTTAGATGAAGGGATTAAAAGTAACATTAGCAAATTTGCAGATGACACAAAGCTGGGTGGCAGTGTGAAATATGCGGAGGATGAACCAAGTTCAAAGATCAAGGTTCAAAGCAAATTTATTATCAAAGTACATACAGTACTGTGTAAAAATCTTAGGCACCCTACATTTTTTAAAATACATGTTTTCAGATGGTATTGGCTCCACGGAGCTCTGATATTAACATCATCGAGGCTACCTGAGATTACCTGGACAGTCAGAAGTAAGCGAGAGAGTCAAAGTTGGAAGTGTGGCAAATTCTTCAAGGTGTTTAGAACAACCTACCAGCCCGTTTTCTTATAAAACTGCGCAACAGTTTTATAAAAGAATTGATGCAGTTTTAAAAGCAAAGGGTGGTCACACCAAATATTGACTGGATTTATTTTTTTTTACTGTTTACTGCTCTTTATAGTAAATTTTCTCATATTTAAAAATCTTTTCATTTCATTATTTTTGAAAGTATCTTTGCTTTACAGGATTTTTTTTGTAAGATTGCATCTAAGATTTTTGCACAATACTGTATATGTCAGCATACACAACACTGAGATTCAATTTCTTGTAGGCACACTTAATAAGTGCAATAACTATGAAAAACCACAACAACCAGTGTGCAAAAGATATCAAACTATACAACAGCAAACAAAAGGGAAAGAAAATAAATAAATAAATAAGCCATGCATATTGAGAACATGCGATGAAGAGCCCATAGATTGTGGGAGCTAGTTGAAGAGCCTAATGCATGTGGGGTAATAACTGATCCTGAACCCGGTGGTGTGTGTTCCTGAGGCTTTGGTACCTTCCTCCTGTTGGCAGCGGTGAGAAGAAAGCATGATCCAGGTAGTGGGGATCCCTGCTAATGGATGCTGACTGACCCACTAAGTTCATCCAACAGTTGATTTATTTCTCCCTCATCCACACCTTTACCAATAGCTCTCACATGGCTCCAACAGTACTTTTATCAATCACTCTCCTGGTTCTCCAGCAAAGGACCAAAGGACCAGCCAATATCTTAGATGTAACTTTAAAGACATGACTGCAGGTCCAGCTAAGCTGTTTGGTGCTGACTACAACACTGGTAACTACCCGACAATGTGGAAAAGTGCGCCGACTTATCCTCAGGCAGGGCAACTCAAATCTAACCATCGACAACCCAATCAGTCTACTCTTAATGATCAGCACAATGATGGAAATGTTGCCAAACATATTGAGAGGTCAACAATTTCTTTCTTCCTATAGATACTGCTCAACCCACTGAGTTCCCCCAGAAAAATGGTTGTTGATCCAGATTCTAGCATATGCTGTCTCCTGTACTCCCACCATTAATATTTGGGATAGTCATCAGTGGATTAGAAACTTAGCTGGACTACTTGTGTGGTGTGACTGCAAGAATTGGCCCTACGCTGTCTACCGTGTGGCAAGTGAATCATGTCAAAGCTTTCCTTCAGTCTAAGGAGCACAGATCAAGTGTGATGGAATGTTCTCCCTCTGCTGGATGAGTGCAGCTCCATCTGCACTCAGGAAGCTCAGCAGCATCCAAGACAAAGCAGCTCTCTGCCCTGATGCAGGCTTCCAACAGGATGCATTGACGATCCTTTATCCCTCAACAGATGCTGCTTGGTCTGCTGAGTTCCTCCAGCAGATCATTTGTCGCTCCAGATTCCAGTATCACTTGTTTCTGTTGACTTGTAACCCACTTAGTGCTCCGAACATTCATTCCCTCCACCTTTGGTGCACTGTGTGTACCATTCAGAAATATGCATGCAGTTACTCACCCAGGCTACTCTGAAAGCACCTCACAACCCTGCACCCATGACCACTAAGCAGAACAGAGTCTTCAGGTGCATGGGAATGGATGGAATTTCCCCTCATGGAATTACAGTATCTCACCATTTCTGGTGCAAATCCTAGAACTCTCTGCCTGATAGCCTTGAGGGTGTACCTCCATGGGATGGCCTGCAGAGAGTTGGGCAGGCAGTTCACCACCACCTTCTCTAGGCATGAAGATGGACCTATCTTGAGAAATGAATAAAAGGACACCTGCCCTTTCATGTCTTCTATGCAAGTGAATCTAGTTTGATCACTAACTAGAAATGTAAGGGTTTTAACCCGACATGCTAATACTGTTGTTGTCTTTACTGGAAGTGCCAGCCCTAGTGAATATCTCCTAGCTCCATTGTATAAAAACTTCCAGCAGCTAGCTAACAATCACAACACCAGAGCCACCTGAACCCAGGGATTTACCCTGCTGTGAACTTCAAATGGAGAAATGGTCACTGAATACGTGTTAGGAGGATATTTAGAAAATCATAAAACAGAAAGGCATGGTTTAACAGAAGAGAAACAATGTTTGCTTCAATAATCAGAGTGCTCTGAGGATGTCATGAGCAGGGTAGATATTGGAGAATCAGTAGATGCAATGTATTTAGATTTCCAGGAGGCATTTAATAGGGTTACCTCACAAGGGAGATGCCGATGGTATCTGGAGCTATATGTCAGCATTGCTGAAGGACTGACCATCTAATACTGGGAATTTTTATACATAGTTCTTCTCCAGGTTGGCAAGATGGGGAGCCACAGGAATTGGTGTTGTGGCCTCAATCACTTACAATTAATAACAGTGACTTAGAGAAAGTAACTAAATATACAGTACGGTGGCCAAATTTGCCGACACTGCAAAGTCAAGTGGGAAGACAAGCAGTGAGAATGGCACAATCTGTGAAGGGATATAGGCTGGTTAAGTGGGTGGGCTGACAGGTTATAGTACGTGTGAAAATACCAGGTTCTCCATTATTGGAGGAGGAATAGAAAAGTAGAACATGGCTTAGATGGTACAACTCCACAGAAAACCTCTTAACAGTCTGTCCAGTCTGCTCTTTTACAGGTAACACACTCAATCCAGGCAACATTTCGGTTCCTCTGCACCATTTCCAAAGCGTCTACATCTTTTTTGTAATGTCGTGACCACAACTGCATGTAGTACTTCAATTGGGGCTCAACCAAAGTTCTACACAACTGCAACATGACTTTCCAACTTTTACACACCTGCCCTGATCATGCCTTCTTTATCACCCTAGCCACCCGTGTTACCTCTTTGAGAGAGCAGTGGAATTGTACCCCAAAATCCCTCTGCATGTCACAGCTTCTCAAGAGTCCTGTCACTTACAGTACACTTTCCATAGATTGATACAGCACATGAGCAGGCTTTTGGGTCACGGGTCAACATCATCCTTCAACCATCCAGCTGTGGGTATTTTTCAGGTGGAGATTCTTGATTAATCGGGGTGTCAAAAGTTATAGGGAGAGGGAAGGAAAATGGGGTTAAATCAGTCATGATGGAATGGCGGAGCAGACCCGGTGGGCCAAGTGACCTATTTCTGCTCTTATGTCTTCAGGTTTTATGGTCTAACACGCAGAAAACACTGAAGGAATTCTGTAAAATCAGGCAGAATCTTTGGAGGGGAATAAACAGTCATCGGTTTGGGCCAAGTCCCATCATCAGGCCTGGAAAGGAAGGGGGAACAAGCCAAAATAAGAAGGTTGGGGAGGGGATGAAGTAAGAAGCTGGGAGGTGATAGGTGGAAGAAATAAAGGGCTGAAGAACAAATCTGATAGGAGAGGGCAGTAGACCATGGGAGAAAGGGAAGGAGGAGGGGCACCAGAGAGTGATGATAGGGAGGTGAGAAAAACAGCCAGTTATTTCTTCTCTTTCCTCCTCCTCTTTTCCCACTCCACATTTTGAAATCCTTCTCACCCTTCTCTTCTGCTCACCTGCAGTACTGTGCAAAAGTCTTAGGCATCCTATATTTTTATATGCTTCCACAGAGGCAGATCTCATCATCGAGACTGTCTGTGTGTACCGAGAGACACAGCAGCAAGCGAGGCTGCCATAGTCTTCAGGACTATGGCAAGTTCTCCAAGATGCATGGAACAATCTACCAGCCTCTTCTCTTATAAACCTGCATGGCAGTATACCCAAGAGTACTGATGCAATTTTAAAGGCAAAGGATGGTCACACCAAATACAGATTTGATTTAGTTCTTTTTACTTCACTTTATTGGAATTATTTTTATATTTAGAAACTTTTCACTTCATTATTTTTGAAAGCATTTTCACTTTACATTTTTTTTACATGTGCCTATGACCTTTGCACAATACTATACCCACAAGCATCTGTCCTGAATCGTCGGCTGTTTGTGATTTTTATAGTGACTTGGATAAAAATGTGGACAAGAAGATTATTGAGCTCGTAAACGGTACAAGAACTGGTTGTATTGTTGATCGTGTAGAAGATTGCCAAAGGATACAGTAGGATACAGATCAGTTACGGATATGAGCGGTAGAATGGCAGATGAAGCTTAATCCAGCCAAATGTGAGGTATTGCACTTTGACAGATCAAATGTAAATGGACAGTACACAATAAATAGCAGGAATCTTAAAAATGTGATGGACAGAGAGACCTTGGGGTCCAAGTTCATTGCTCCCCGAAAGTGGCTGCACAATTCGACGGGGTGGGTAAGAAGATGTATGGCACGCTTGTCTTTATTAATTTAGACACAGATTTCAAAAGTCAGAAATTTACACAGCAGTTTTATTGAACTCTGGTTAGACTGCACCTAGGGTATTGTATTCAGTTCTGATCATCACATTATAGGTAGGATGTGGAGGCTCTAGAAAGGGTGTAAAAGAGTTTACAAGGATGCTACCTGGATTAGAAAGGATGTGCTATAAGCAGAGACTGGACAAACCTGGGTTGTTTTTTCCAAGTATAACGGAGGCTGAGGGGAGATCTGATAGAAGTTTATAAGACTGAGGGGTATAGATAGAGGAAATTGACAGCATCTTTTTCCCAGGGTTTAAATGTCTAATACTAAAGAACATGCATTTAATGTGACCAGGGCATGTTCAAAGAAGATGTACAGGGCATTTTTTAAAAAACTGAGTGCTACTATTCAGTAAATACTGTTGTTACAGGGCTCCACAGGGTAGAAGGGGAAGGATGCTTTGCCCGTCTGAAAAACTAGAATTGAAATCACAGTTTTCAATTAAGGGATAGCAGTAGAATTAAGAGAAGTAACACACACAAAATGCTGGAGGAACTCAGCATTTTGTGTGTGTTGCTTGAGATTTCCAGCATCTGCAGACTTCCTCTTATTTGAGAATTAAGAGAAGTTCCTTCTTTCAAAGGTGGAGAATTATTGGAAATTCCCTACCCTAATCAGATGTGGAGGATCATTTATTGATTGCCTTCTACAATGATATTAACAGATTTCTGGATAATGAAGGAAACAAACAATATGGTAAGTGTAGGGAAACACATTAAAACAACCATGATCTTTATTTTTGATCTCTATCTTAGGGACACAAATTTATTTCATTTACTCACCTTACTATTTACCTTTATAATCATTCCTCTTCATCATCATTTTTTTGGTCATTTGCTATTGCATAAAACAAAATTTCATGGCATATGCCAGTGATATTAAACCCGATTCTATTGTTAAACTCTTCAATTAGCCACAGACAAATCATTGTACTTGTGGAAATTTGTTTTTCAATTTTTGAATATTTTGTAGTACTTGTTTACAAGCTTTCCATATTTAATTCTTGTCGTCATCTTCTCAAATATCCCTATGGTTAACCGGTTAACCCTAAGTTATGCTGCATAGATGGCTCTATTTAAGTTCAAGTTGCTCAAACTGCATGAAGAACATTCACCATCTATGATCCCTTTTCCTAGAGGATTGTCATCTTACAGATATTACCTAACCATATCTCAATATACAGGATAAGTGTAGCATAGCCTGGTTTCCCTGATATGCAAAGCTGTGTCCATGACTCCCTGCAGTTTCTTGTGGATATGAGCAGAACAGTTACCATACCAAACTATGATGCATCCGAATGGGAAGCTTTCCGTCGTGCATCAAAAAATACTTGCAATGGTCAACAGGGATATGCCAAATTTCTTTAGCTTACTGAGGAAGTAGAGGTGAACTCTAAGGTCCGTCTGTTTTGTTCTACAACATTTCCGAGGGCCCTACTGCTCAGTGTGAAAGTCATACCTTGGTTTGACTTTCCAAAATGCAACACCTCAAATTTTCTGAATAAGATTCCATTTAACATTCCTCAACCCAAATAATCAGCTATCAGGATACACCTGAAGTTTTTGATACCCTTATTCTTTAACAGTAGCAAGTGTGCTCTGTCAGGCAAGGTCAGAAACTAAGATTATTGCACATCTCAGTCTTCGTACTTGCCCAACAAGCAGTTACATCCTTCAGTTCTTCACACTTATCCTTAGTGGTGTAACTGTCTTCTGGATAAAATTACCTAGCTTTCCCGATGCTCTAGACTATCTGCAGCTCAGACTCAGATGCAGATACTGTAGATGTCCTCGATGGGGATCTCACCAATCCCCAACTTCTACAAATTTCAGTAAGTACACATCATTTATCTTTGCACTTCAATCACAGCTTGAATTAAATATTCATTCAGTAGTGATTTTTACTCATTTGATTTTTAACTAACCAACCTAAAATAAGTTAACTGGTTTAAATTACTTACTTTTGTCTTTTACACTGCTGTAACCTTAAAAGAAACACTAATTTACTGTAAACCTGCTGTTGGAAACTTCTATGAACAATGATATCAAGACCCTCAACAGCATTGATGTACAGGGGAATTTTGGATCCAAGTCCATAGTTTCCTGAAAGTGTCCTCACAAGTAGATGCGCTGGTAATGAAAGTGAATGGCATGCTTGCTCTCATAGGTGTGGGCAGAGTGGACAAGAGTAAAGAAGTCATACTGCTGCTGTATCACTTTGGAGTACTGTGTGAAATTCTGGTCACCCCATTACAGGAGGAACATGGAGGCTCTGGAAAAGGTACAGAAGAGGTTCACCAGGATGCTGACTGGATTAGGGGGAAAGTCAACTCAGACCACGAGAGGCCTGCGTCGGGCATTTTCATGCCTTACAAGGAGCAGATTGGAAGTCTGTGTGGGGCGCCACTCCTCGCATAGACACTAGAGCAATGTGTGGTTAAGTGCCTTGCTCAAGGACACAAACGCGCTGCCACAGCTGAGGGTCGAACGAGCGACCCTCAGATCACGAGACGAACGCCTTAACCACTTGGCCACGTGCCCAACTAGATTGGATTGGAGAATAGCTAAGAGGTGGGTTTGGAGAGACTCGGGTTGGTTTCTCTGGAGCATCAGAGGCAGTGGGGGGGGGGGGGCGGGAGGGGAGCCTGATGAAAGTTTATAAAATTATGAGAGGCATAGATAGGATAGAGAGTCAAATCCTTTTCCCACGGTAGAAATGTCAAATGCCAGTGAACATGCATTTATAGTGGGGGAGGGGGTAAGTTTAAAGGAAATATGCGGGGCAATTTTTCTCACACAGAGAGTGATAGGTACTGCCAGAGACAGGAGTAGATGCAGACACAATAGTGACATTCAACAGGATTTAAATAGATACATCAGTATGCAGGAAGCGGATGGATATGGATCATATACAGTCAGAAGAAAATTAGTTTAATTTGGCATTGAGTTCAGCAGAGGCATTGTGGGCTGAAGGGCTTATTCCTGTGCAGTAGTGCTGTATGGTCTCTCTACAGTGTAGCACTCCTTCCCCCTCCGTATCGAATTGTAAAGCAGATCAAGTTTCCAAATTTAGCACTCATTTAAAATCACACTCTATTGAAATGTATTCTGTGCGACCACTTCAGACTGGCAGTGGTCACGAAGCTAATGTCTTTCCTTCTGTATCATTAGTAAATCAATGGTGATACAGAGTCTTCCACATACTGGCACTGAATTTTTCTAGAAAACTTGAACATGTGAACAGAGGAAAAAAAACATGAATTTTACCTTTTACCAGTTGTTCCCAATCACATCCTGAAAACAAAACTCATGCATTTTATTGTTAAAGATTCTTAATTTCCACAAGTTCAATTCTGCTCCTGTGTCTTATGGTCTTCTGTAATTTAAGTAGAAGTTGGTAGGTTCTTAAGAATACCTAAGATTTTGGGGAGAAAGCAGGAGAATGGAGTTGAGGGGGATAATAAACCAGCCTCGATGGTGGGCACGTGGCCAAGTGGTTAAGGTGTTCGCCTAGTGATTTGAAGGTCGCTAGTTCGAGCTTCAGCTGTGGCAGCGTGTTTGTGTCCTTGAGCAAGGCACTTAATCACACATTGCTCTAGTGTCTGTGCAAGGAGTTACACCCCACACAGACTTCCAATCTGCGCTTTGTAAGGCATGAAAATGCCTGACGCAGGCCTCTCATGGTCTGAGTCGACATTCCCTCCCTCCCCCCTCCCCTTGATGGAATTATTGAGCGGAATCAATGGGCTGAATGGCCTAACTCTGTTCCCATGTCTTCTGACAGAAAAGACAGGATTTTCACTTTGACCGGCTCATAGCTGGTAAATTTGCATGATCCTGGAAGTAAGCTGTGATCTATCAGAAGCTGTTGTCAGCAGCTGTCAATTGGAGGCCCTAAGTGTGAGAAGACGAAGCTCGCTCTGCTTCGCCGATCAAGTAGAAAAGGCATCCACTTGCGGCAGTTCGTGTTTTGAGCAGTGGCCAATCAGCAGTCAGGTTTGATTGGCAAGAACAAATTAAAATCTGGCTCTGTGACTCAGAAGGGAAGGGGGAAGAAGAGGTGAGCTGTGGTGATAGGAGATTCATTAGTTAGGAAACAGAAAGGAAACTCTGTGGATGAGAACCAGATTCCTGGATGGTACGTTGCCTCCTAGGTGTCAGGGTCTGGGACATCTCAGATTGAGCCTCGTCATTCTAAAGTGGGAGGGTGAACAGCCGGAGGTTGTGGTCCATGTAGGTACCAATGACGAAGGTAGGAAGAGTGGGGGGGAGGGTTCTGCAAAGTAAATTCAGGGAGTTAGGTACTAAGTTAAAGGGCAGGATCTCTAAGGCTAAGATCTCAGGATTGCTACCTGTGCCATGTGCTAGTGAGGCCAGAAATAAGAACATCATACAGTTTAGCACATGGCTAAGGAGTTGGTGTCGGAGGTAGGACGTCAGGTTTTGTATCATTGGGCTCTCTTTCAAGGAAGGTGGGACCAGTACAGAAGGGACGGTTTACACCTGAACTGGAAGGGGACTAATATCCTAGCGGGAAGGTTTGCTAGTGCTGCACAGGGGGTTTTAACCTAGAGTTGCAGTGGATGGGAACCAGAGTGCCAGAACGGATAGTGTGAAGATGTTGTGGAGAGAGACGTTGTGACGACCTCAGACAAACGAAGGAATCAAAAGGTTGAGCATGGAACGACTAATGTCCTGAGCTGCTTATTTCAATACAAGAAGTATCGTAGGAAAGGCAGATGAGCTCAGGGCATGGATCAACACATGGAATTGTAGCCATATGGGTATTGTAGCACACAGATATTATAGCCATTAGTGAAACTTGGTTGTAGGAGGGACAGGACTGGCAGCTCAGTATTCTGAGGTTCTGTTGCTTTAGACGTGACAGAGTGGGAGAGATTAGAGGAGGAGGGATGGTGTTACTAGTTAGGGAAAATGCCACAGAAGTGCTCAGTCAGGAAGACTAAAGGACTTGTCTAGTCAGGCATTGTAGGTAGAACTGTGGAATAAGAAAGGTTTGACCTCACTCATGGAGCTATATTGCAGACCACACAAAAGTCCGCGGGATTCGTAGGAACAAATTTGTAGAGAGATTGCAGATTGTTGCAAGAAACATAAGGTTGTTATAATAGGTGGTTTTAAGTGTCCACATATTGAGTAGGACTCGCATATCAGAATCAGAATCAGATTTATTATCACTGGTGTGTGACGTGAAATTTTGTAAAAGGGCTGGATGGGAAAGAGTTGTTCAATGTGTTCAGGAAAGTTTCCTTAGTCAGTACTTAATCACACTCTCTCCCAACGAATACTATGCATCTAGTGTTCATATTTCCATTTGTTTCTAAGTAAATATGCAAGAAGATATGTTTGGTTTGTGGGTTGTGATTCTAAATTGGAGAAGGGCCAATCTTGATGGTATCAGAAAGGATTAGCAAGTATGGATTGGGGCAGGCTGTTTTCTGTCAAAGGTGTACTTGGTAAGCAGGAGCCCTTCAAAAGTGAAATTTTGAAAGTACAGAAGTTGTACGTGCCTATCAGAATAAAAGGTAAAGATAACAGGTCTCGGGAACCTTGGTTTTCAAAGCGATATTAAGGCTCTGAAAGAAAAAGAAAGTGCATAGCAAGTATAGGCAGGTAAGATCAAATGAGATACTTATGGAGTATAAAAAATGCAAGAGAACACTTAAGGAGGAAATCAGGAGGCTAAAAGAAGGCATGAAGTTGCCTTAGCAAACAAAGTGAAGTAGTATCCTAAGAGGTTCTACAGATATGTTATGAGCAAACAGATCTCAAGGGACAAAATTGGTCCACCAGAAGATCAGAATGGCAATCCATATGTGGAGCCTAAAGAGATGGGGGAGAACTTAAATGCATTTTTTGCATCTGTATTTACTCAGGAGATGGGGACAGCCTATAAAACTGAGGCAAAAAAAACATGAACTTCATGGACCCTATATAGATTACAGAGGAGGAGGTGTTTGCTGTCTTTTTCCACTGGGGCTGTGTGGGACTACAGTTAGAGGTCATGGGTTAAGGGTGAAAGATGAAAGATGAAACGTTTAAGGGGAACAGTAGTGGAAACTTCTTCCCTCAGAGAGTTGTCACAGTGTGCAACGAGCTGCCAGCACAAGTGGTGCATACAGTTGAGGCCAGTTCATTGGCTATATTTAAGAGGGAGTTAGATATGGCCCTTGTGGCTAAAGGGATCAGGGGGTATGGAGGGAAGGCTGGTACAGGGTTCTGAGTTGGATGATCAGCCATGATCATACTGAATGGCGGTGCAGGCTCAAAGGGCCGAATGGCCTACTCCTGCACCTATTTTCTATGTTTCTATGTTTCTATACTGGCTCGATTTCAACATTTAAAAGTCATCTGGATAGGTAAATAGATGATAGTGGTATGGAGGGCTATGGTCCCAGTACAGGTTGAAGGGAGTAGGCAGCTTAAAGAGTTTGCCATGGACTAGATGGGCCAAAGGGCCTTTTTCTGTGCTCTACTTTTCTATGACTCTATGACAGTAAGTATAACATCTCAGGATCACCAAACACAGCAGACCACTGGCCCACTGTGCCTGTTTGCATGTACCATCCAACGTGCTCCATTCCCCCGCTTTTATCTCCAAGGTTGTCCATTTTCTCCCCTTCAAGTTCGTTTCCCAGTGCTCCTTTGAAAACCACAACTGAGCCTGCTTCCACTGGCCATTTGGTCTGCTAATAAGGACCAGATAAAATAAACAGGAAGCTTCTCCCCTTGTTCAAGAAAGACAAACCCTCAGTGCTGCCTTAATCCAACTTAATGATGAGAAAAATCATGACTAATAAATGAACCTGTGCGGTCATGAGATTATTTAACATAATTTGTGTGAAAAACATAGAGCAACTACTGATATAATGAGATCAGTCTCTTTATATAGTCATAAAGTCATACAGCAGGGAAACTGGCCCTATGACCCAAGAGGTCCATGCTAACCAGCACACCCAGCTAAGCTAGTCCCATTTCCCTGCATTTGTCCATATACTTCTACTTCTTTCCTCTCCATGTATCTGTCCAAGTGTTGTTATTGTACATGCCGCTACCATTTCCTCCAGCAGTTTATTCCATGTACATACCACCCTCTTGATGCAAGTTGAAGTTCAGTTTATTGCCAACCATACTCACATATACCGCCAAACGAGACAAGGTACACACTACAGTACATATAACTCATGCACATAACACAAAGTAATATCACCACAAATAAATTAATAATAAAGTTCATTTAAGACACATGTTTAAAAAGTAAACAGTATAACACTACTGGCGCTTCATACGTGATGAGACCAGGGTGGTGGCAGGAAGTTCAGTGTCTTACAGCCTGCGGGAAGAAGCTGTTTCCCAACCTAACAGTTCTTCTCAAGTGCTATGGTACTTTATGTTTGATGGTAGGGGGTCAGGGAGGATGTTTGAAGGATGGGAAGGACCATTGACAATGCTAAGGACCCTGTGTATGTAAAGATCTCTGAAGGGTAGCAGAGAGACCCTACTAATTCTCTCAGCAGTCCTCATAATCCTTAATAGGGACGTGCAGTCAGATGCCTTGCAATTCCCGTATCAGATGGCGATGCAGCTGGTCAGGATGCTCTCAGTGATGCTCCAGTAAAAAGTGGTAAGAATGGGGGAATGGGGGGCCTCACTCACTTCAACTTCCTCAGGAAGTGGAGATACTGCTGTGCTCTCTTGACCAGACGTGGTGCTCCTAACTATCTGCACAGAGGAGCCATGTGCGTACAGTGAAGAGCGGTCAGCCTACACCTTCCTAAAGTCCACTGTCATCACTTTGGTCTTGTTCACGTTGAGACTCAAGTTGTTGTGCTCACATCATTCTAACAGCCACTCTACCCACTCTCTGTACACTGCCCTGTTGTTGTTGTTGATGATGTGGCCAGCCAATGTTGTGTCATCAGCGAACTTGTTGATTCAGTTTGAATGGGATCTAGCAGTGCAGTCATGCGTCAGCATTGTGAAAAGCAGCCCTCAGCAAGATGGAGCTAGGAATTTTTTTGCCAACACGTACTGACTGGCTTTTTTGTCAAGAGGTCTAAGATCCAGTTGAGACCCAATGAGGACAGATTACCTACCAGCCTCTGAGGGATGATTGTATTAGATGCTGAGCTGAAGTTGATAAATAGCATCCTGGAGTATTTTCTAGGTGGGACAGGACAGAGGAGCTCAGAGACTATGGCATCATCAACGGATTGATTTGAGTGATAAGCGAACAGGAAAGGGTCCAATGTAGCAGGAAGATGGGATTTAATCCGCTCCATAACCAGCCGCTCAAAGCACTTCATTATTGCTGAGGTCAGTGCCACTGGATGGTAGTCATTAAGGCAGGTTGCTGTGGTCCTCTTGGGCACCAGGATGATGGTGACCGCTTTGAATCCTGTGGGGACAATGGAATGTTCCAGAGAGATGTGGATGATGCCGGTTGTAACCTCTGTTAACTGAGCTGCACAGTCCCTCAGCACTCAACCAGGTATGTTGTCAGCTTAACACGCAGGCTAGGTCTTCCCGAAAAATCAGCTGCCACCAGATAAGAATGCCTGCTCTTCAGAGGGAAGCGGGACCTTCCTTGCAGGTACATTGTTCTGTACAGAAAACCAATTGTAAACAACATTCAACATCAGGAAGAGAGGCATCACTGTCATTGACAGGCAGGGAGGACTTGTAGCCCGTGTTGGTCTGAATGCCCGGGTTTGATATAAATCTTTCCCCTCTCACCTTAAACTGATGTACCCTATGTTCTTGATTCTCCAAATTGGGGAAAGAGGACGTGTGTATTCACCCCATCTTTAAACACTCATGATTTGATATATCTCTATAAGATGACCCCTTATTCTCCTAAACTGCAATGAATTAAGCCCTAGCCTTTCGGTAACTCAGTCCTTCTAGTCCTGGCAACTTCCTCACAAGTCCTTTTTAAAATCTGACCAGATTAACAGCATCTATCCTAAAGAAGTGTGACCAAACCTGAACACAATATTCCAAATGAGGCTTCACAATGTCATGTACAACTGCAACATAACAAACCAACTTCTCTACTCAGTGCCCTGACTGATGGAGGCCTGTGTGCTAAAAGCCTTCTTCATCTCTCTGTCCACACGTGATACCACTTTCAGGTAACCATGTACTTGTAGTCCTAAGTCCCTTTGATCTACAACACTTCCAGGACCCTACCATTCACTGTGATTTGTCTTCCCAAAATGCAACACCTCACATGAAACCTCAGTTCCTTTTAACACTTTACAACCATTCATTTCAAGAACTATCCAATTCAACGCTATTTGTCTGCAGTGAATTGCATGGTTTCCAAGGTAAGCTAATCTCTTTACAAGATGTTCACATTATGATATTCATGCATATTTTAAATAAAAATGTTTTAACTGAACAAAAACCCAGAATATTTATGCTTATGATGTGATAGAATTATTTCTATCAGAGAATAATTCCGGTTTAAAAATCGGTATGTTCACAGTTGTGTACAGGTTAGCACAACGCTTTACAGTTCCAGTGACCCGGGTTCAATTCCCGCAGCTGCCAGTAAGGAGTTCGTACGCTTCCCCCTTGCCAGCATGGATTTCCTCCAGGTGTTCCAGTTTCCTCCCTCTGTCCAAAGACGTACCAGTTAGTAGGTTAATAGGTCATTGCAAAATGCCCCACGATTAGGGTACGGTTAAATAGGTGGGTTGCTGGGCAGTGTGCCTTGAAGGGCCTATTCCATGTGTCTTTCAATCACTTGAAATCACAAAGAAAAGAGTCATCTAAACATCCCACAGAAGATCACTTGGAGGCAGAACCTCCTACATCACGTTGTGTCAGAAGCACGAGCGATGTCCAGTTGATGCTACAGTTTAAAGCAACAAAAGGTTTTCCATCTTGCAGAAGTCTCTCATCCTCGCTTTCAAATCTCCTCATGCTTCTGGGTGGCACAGTGAGTTGAGCACCCATGACCCAAGTCCAATCCTGACCTCTAGAGTTTGCATGTTCTGTCAATGAACACATGCCTTTCTACTGGGTGCTCAAAAACTACCACACCCTGAAGACCTGCCAGTTGTAGGCTAACTGGCAACTGCAAATTGCCCCTAATATATAGGTGAGCGGCAGAAGCTGGCCATAGCTGAAGGGCTGGGGAAGACTGGGAAGCAAAGGAAATTAGTGGGAAATGGGATTGTTCTATTGCAGATACAATACTGGCATTTAAGACACTTTTAGATAGAGAGATGAATATGCAGAGAATGAAGGGATAAGGATCACACGCAGGCAGAAGAGATTTAGTTTAAATTAGCATTGTATAGTGAAACTCAAGTACAGATTCTATCCCACTGTTACAAGACTGTGACCAGACTTCTTTTATATATCAGATGCTGATGAAACAGTTGCTGAGGGTTTCTTACTGAATACCCAAGCTTACTAATTATCTTACCTACTCCTACAAAAGAAAGAGAAAAATGGTAGTAAGAGGTAAAAGAGAGAGACAGAAATCCCTCTGGAGAGAGAAGTAGAACTTCTTTGAGCATGTCACTCCTGGAAGAGAAGTGGAAATAAATTTGATGGTAAGTGAACACCTAACCGAGGAGAAAAAAAAGAAACCGGGGTGCCCAAACTTTTGCAAGCCACTGTGTGTGTGTGTGTGTGTGTGTGTGTCTGTGTCTGTGTCTGTGTGTGTGTGTATATATATATATATATATATATATATATATATATATAAATATATATACACACACACACACACACACACACACACACACACACACACACACACACATACATCAAAGATAAATATAGAAAACAGAATTAGTGAGGTAGTGTTCATGGGTTCAATGTCTAGTTAGGAATCACATGGCAGAGGGGAAGAAGCTGTTCCTGAATTGTTGAGTGTGTGCCTTCAGCCTCCTCTATCTGCTTCCCTGATAGTAGCAATGAGAAAAGGGCATGTTCTGGGTGATGGGGGTCCTTCATTCCATTTATAACTCTATACATCAGCTGTCTAATTGCATTGGAAATACAAAAAAACTGCAGAAGCTAGAATCTGGAACAACCACCAATCTGCTGGAGGGACTCAGTGGGTCGACCAGAGTCTCCTGGTGGTTGGGGAGGGGGGCAAGGAGGTGTGGGGGGGGGGGCGGGGAGAAGGAATTGTCGATGTTTTGGGTCAACCCCTGCATCAGGACAGAAGTCAACACTTATAGAGCTTTTAACAAGGATGAATATAATCTTCATTATAAGAGGAGGGTCCTAGAAGAGGGGAGACAAGTGGATTAGCAGAGAGGCTTAGCAAAATGATTCCATGGACATATAATGTATTTTGGACACACAGGTCTTCAAATTCTGACGAGTGGCACAAATACCTAACTGTTCGACAAGTTCTCTTTCAATTTTTTTTTATATATCAGAGGCATTATCCTGATTCACATTCAGAGTACGTTGAGCATTAGGGTTTTAGGGTGACAATACTAGCTTCAATGGAAGTGGTGGCCAGGTTATGCCAGGGTCCTGTTCCTGAGAACTGCCTGCAAGTCAGAAATGAACAAATGTAACCTGAATGGTTTGAGAGTTGGAAATAGAACTAATGAACACTTAACAAACAGCCGCTCATAATCTGAGCTGTCTGTACAGTGGAAATAAGCACATGCTTCTGTACGGCTACTTGGAAGAAGGTGCAGGCTCCTGCAGGTGAGACTGAGGAAGACAGGCACAGCTGTGACAGGAGAGGCACGGGAAGAGTGCCTGTCAGTTGGTCTCCCTGACTCAGTGGAGTCTGCTCTTTGCTCCCAGACATGCTCAGCTCAACCCAGCCCAGCCCTCTGGTTAGTAGGCTATTTGGTCATTGTAAGTTGTTCTGTGATTAGGTTAGGGTTAAATCGGAGGGTTGCTGGGTGGTGCGGCTTGTTGGGCTGGAAGGGCCTATTCCATGCTGTATCTCCAAATAACTAACATTTAAAAAAAGTCATGTGAAGCAATTACAGAGTTCCCCCACAAATACTTCCCCTCTCGTTCTGCAGTGCTTAGCTTCGTAATGACATACTCACACGTTAGCTAATTTATGGAAGTTATCTGTCCTGTTAGGCCCCAAGTGTGGGTTCCAGAGACTGGCAGGTTCACTTGGAGCTCTGCCCAGCAATGCATCCCTTTCCTATCTGAAGGGTATGGGTGGGACGGCATCATTTCTCTGCAGACGCTGCACCCACCACCCGCCAATCCTGTACCTCAGCACACATGCTCTGCCTCCGATAGACCCTGCTGGGTCACATTCACTTCTTCAGGGGGCTAAAGAAATTTGGCACGTCCCCGTCAACTCTTAACAATTTTTAATGATGCCCTGTGCCTGGACAAAAATGCACTGCATGTGACCACAAGAAAGTGTAGAGAGTTGTGAACACAACTCAGCCCATCACAGGAACCAGCCTTCCCTCTACGAGCTCTGCCAACACTGCCTTGGTGAAGCAGCTAGCATAACCAAAGACCCCATCTGCACAGACATTCTCTCTTCTCCCATCAGGCAGAAGGCTGAAAGCAAATACCACCAAGTTTGAGGACAGCTTCTGTCATACAGTTATCAGACTCCTGAATGTATCTCTTGTACAATAAGACGCACTACTGGCCTCGTAGTCTACCTTGCTATGATCCTGCACTTTATCATTTATCTGCACTGCACTTTTTCTTGCTGTCATCTAAAGCTTCCACCGCAAAGGACAGGAAGTTCTGGGAGGCTGTGCTGTCCACATCTTCCGTATCCTCTGAAACCATTTGTTTCTGGCTGTTCAATCAGGTTGGGTGGCATAGACTCTTTTCCGAACAATTCAGAAATTGGAGTTGCAAAGGGATGTGGGAGTCTTACTGCAGGGTTCTCTAAAGATCAACTTGTAGGTTGAGTCAGTAATAAGGAAGGCAAATACAATGTTAGCATTCATTTTGAGATGACTAGAACATAAAACCAGGGAGGTAATAGCAATGATATGATGCTGTGACCTGCAGTTAGACCTCATTAGGAGTACTGCGAGCAGTTTGGGCTCCATATCTGAGGAAGGAAGCACTGGCATTGGAGAGGATTCACAAAAATTATCCTTGGAATGAAAGGGTTAATGTATCAGGAACTCTGGGCCTGCACTCATTGAAGTTTAGAAGAATAAGCGGGAGTGGGATTTCATAGAAACTGAATATTGAAAGGCCTTGATAGAGTGGACATCAAGAGGATGTTCTCAGTAATGGGAGAATCTGCGACCAGAGGGCACAGCCCAAAGAATAGAATGATGTCTCATTAGAACAGAGATGAGGGGGAGTTTCTTTAGCCAGAGGGTGGTAAATCTGCAGAATTCATTCGCACAGATGACTGTGGAGGGCAAGTCACTGGGAGTATTTAAAGCAGAGTTTGATAGGTTCTAGATTAATAAGGTTGAGGGGAGGAGGCAGGAAAATGGTGTTGAGAGGGAAAGTAAATCAGCCATGATCAAATGGCGGGTAGACGTGATAGGCTGAAAGGTCTAATTTTGCACCATATCTCGTTGTCTTTCAAACACTGAACAATCCTGGGAGCTTCACCAGGCCAGGCGAGAATTCTTCTTGCCTGTGAGCTTGGAACTGGCTCTCGTTTGGAAACTTCCTTGTATAATCGGAGTGCCAACAGGAGCAGGAGGCAGTACTGTGGCCAAAGACAGTGATTGGTCATTACTCACTCTGCAACCTCCTGAAAGTAGAGAGGGTGCATTCCTTCCCAGACCTATCTAGCTTGATTTGTCCTGGGCCCAGTACCTTGATGCAATCACAAAGACACACCAGTGGTTCTATTTTGTTAGGAGTTTGAGGAGATTTGGTATGTCACCAAAGACTCTTACAAATGTCTACATATATACTCTAGAGTACATTCTGACCGGTTGCATTCTCACCAGTTACGGCTCCAATTCCCAGAATCAAAAGAGGCTGTGAAGGGTAGTCAACTCCGCCAGTTCCATCACGGACACAAGCTGCCCCACCGTTGAGGACATCTTTAAGAGGTGTCAGGGGTAAGTTATTTTATGCAGAGAGTGGGGAGTGCCGGTGACGGTGGTAGAGGCAGATACGATAGCGTCTTTTAAGAGACTTTTGGATAGGTACATAAAGCTTAGAAAAATAGAGGGCTATGGGTAATCCTAGTAATTTCTAAGGTAGGGACATGTTCGGCACAACTTTGAGGGCCGAAGGGCCTGTATTGTGCTGTAGGTTTTCTATGTTTCTAGGTGTGCCTCAAGGAGGAGGTATCCAATATTAAGGACCCTCACCATATGAGACATGCCCTTTTCTCACTATTGCCATCAGGGAGGAGGTACAGGTGCCTGAAGAGTACGACTAAGCAATTCAGGAACGGTTTCATCTCCGCTGCCATCAGGTTTCTGAAAAGTCCTTGAATCCATAAACACTACCTCCTTATTCCCTGCCTTTGCACTTTTTTTGGCAACTTATAGTAATTTTTCTGTCTTGCACTGCACCGTTATACAACCACAAATTTCACAACATACTGTATGTCAGAGATAATAAACGTAATTCTGATTCTGACCTTCTGAAATCCAGGAAATATAATCCGAATTTCTGTTAACTCTCTTAAATTACTCTTTAGATCCCAGGTTTTATTCTGTATTTTATTTGATTCCAAGCTGCACTCTCTCCAAGGTAAACAGATCCTTTCTAATGATGTGTCCAAAACTGAATTTTGTATAGCCGCAGCTGAAGATTACAAGACACTAAGTTTGAACTAGGATGAAAAGATTTTCCAAAAAGTTATAAGCATTTTCCAAAGCAGGGATGCCTGATGACATTATAGATGTAGGGTAGAACATGTCCCCTGACCATTGGAGCTACTGCTGAAGATCTGCTGTGAGAAGGTTTAGTTTATAACTCTACCAACTACATTTAGAGGTATGATGGCTGAAGGCATTCAATTACTGACTCAAAGCCTGGACAACTGATCTGGAAACATGAGATCAAACCTGAGCATAACTGCCAACAGAACTTAAGTTCAAGAAATTCAATAAACCTGGAATTAAACTGCCAGTTATTATAATGATATCTATAAAACCTTTCTGAAAACATATGTGGTCTGCCAGTGGCCCTTGGGGAGGTGTATATTTTTCCTTTATCTGTTCTAGACTATAATATTACTCCACACATAGCTATGTTAAATGTCTCTTTGGTTAGGGGGTAATTGGAAATGAACATTTAATACCAGGATTGCCAGCAAGGTCCACATGATTTCACTCTCAAATAAAAAGCTTTCCATGCACCACATGAATTCCTGCAATTATCTTAAACTTCTCAATTACACTGTGCCTTAATCTATATATCAGAGGCCAGTTTACTGGCATATTAGGTCATAGCTTAAGTCCTTCTGGAGCATCTCCAAAGCCAAAATTTCCTTCCCGAGTTGTGCTACCCAGAGCAAAGTTTTCTAAATATGGTCTAAGTAGAGCTACAGAGGATTTATTATCACCTCTATATTACTTCCAGTTCCCTCGAGAGCAAGATCAAGCTGGATTATTTCCAATCAAATCCAATTCAACAAGAAAGGATTGATTTGCCTTCATCTTCATGACTTATTAATAGAACAAAAATATATCTTTTCTTATGTATGGGTCTCTGTAAAGCAACCACTATAATTTCAAATACTGAAGTCAAGCAATGCATTTGGGATGGAACTTTCTGCTGCCTTTACCCAGGCTGATTATTTTTTCTCATACTCTACTTAATAAGGGTTTGAAAAACTACAGCCAGCTAGAGTCAGTCATGTTGCAATAGATCATGGAAACAGACCCTTCAGCCCAACTCATCCATGCCGATCAAGTTGCCCATATAAGTTAGTCCATTTGCTCACGTTTGGCCGGTGCCCTTTAAATCTTTCCTATGCACATACCTGTCCTAAATGTTACCGTACCAGGTAGCTCGGTCCATATATACACCGCATTCTGTGTGAAGAAATTGCCCCTCAGGTCACTTTAAAATTTTTCCCCCCTGACCCTAAACCTGTGCCCTCCAGTTTTTTTTGTTTCCCCTTCCCTGGGAAAAAGACTATGCGCCCTATTCATGCTCCTCATAATTTTATACACCTCTATAAGATCCAATGAATATTGTCTTAGGTTATCCAACCCATCTCTATAACTCTGGAAACAACAGGAATTCTGCAGATGCTGGAAATTCAAGCAACACACATAAAAGTTGCTGGTGAACGTAGCAGGCCAGGCAGCATGTCTAGGAAGAGATGTCCGAAGGGTCTTGGCCTGAAACATTGACTGCACCTCTTCCTAGAGATGCCGCCTGGCCTGCTGCGTTCACCAGCAACTTTTATGTCTATAACTCTGGTCCTCTTTGCAGCCTTTCCAACTTAATAACGTCTTTCCTAGAAAAGGGTAATGAAAACTATGCACAAAACTCCAGGTGCGGATTCAGCAACATCTCTTCTAACTGAAACGATTACAACTCCTATACTCAATGCCCTGATGAATGAAGGCCAAGCATCATCCTCACCACCCACGTCTACCTGTAGTTGGTTTATGATGGTCACCGTACTGAGATACAGTGAAAAGCTTGTTTACAGGTCACCCAAACCGATTATTCTTTACAGAAGTACACCGAGGTAAAAAAAAAGTTAATAAAAACCAGAATGAAGAATATAGTGTTGCAGTTACAGAGACAAACAAGGTGCAAAGGCCACGATAAAGGTACAAGGTTCAAAGTAAATTTATTATCAAAGTACATACATCTCAATACACACACCCCAAGATTTATTTTCTTGCTGGCATACTCAATAGATACAAACACCATTATAAAATCAATGAAAGACTACACTAACTGGGTTTACAACTAGTGTGCAAAAGACAACAAACTATGCAAATGCAAAAATAAATAAATAATAATAAATAAACAAACAAACAATAAATATTGAGAAATGAGATGAAAAGTCCTTGAAAGTGAGTCCATAGGTTATGGGTACATTTCAGTGATGGGGCGACTTAAATTGAGTGAAGCTATCCCTTTTAGCTCAAGAGCTTGTACCTTCTTCCTGATGGCAGCACTGAGAAAGGAGCATGACCTGGGTGGTGGGATTACCCAATGACGGATGCTGCTTTCCTGTGAAAATGCTCCATGTAGATTGCTCAATGATGGGGGAGGCTTTACCCGTGATGGACTACTTTTTGTAGGATTTTCATTCAAGGGGATTGGTGTTTCCGTACCAGGCTGCGTTGCAGCCAGTCCATATACTCTCCACCACACACCTCAAGAAGTTTGTCAAAGCTTTAGATGCCACGCTGAATCTTTGCAAACTCTGAAGGAAGTGGAAGTGCTGATGGCTTTATTCATAATTGTACTTATGAATAATTGTACTTATGGGCCCAGGACAAGTCCTCTGAAATGGTAACACCATTGAGATATGAAGAGTTCATCTTTATTGGATAAGAGGTCCATTCAATAGTCTTATAATAGGGGGACAGAATCTGACCTTGAGTCTGGTGCTATGTGCAGTCAAGCTTTAGTATCTTCTGCCCCATGGCGGGGGGAGAAAAGAGATTGATCAGGCTGGGAAGGGTCCTTGAGTATGTTGCCTGCTTTCCTCAGGTGCGAGGAAGAGAAGGAAGGGAGGATGGAATTCATATTGGACTGGGTTGTGTTTAAGAGTTTAGAAGAGTGGGTGGTGGACTCACAGAAACGTGTAAGATTCTGACAAGATCGATATACTAGATACTGAGAGGATGTTCTTGAAGAGTCCAGCATTGGGACTATAGTTACACTTACAACTGAGATCATACAATAAATTCTTAATCTAGACCCGTGCAGTTCCTTACCGCAAACAGCACTAGAGGGCAAAACATTAAATATATTTATGAAGGAGGTAGATTTTTTTCTTAATGCCAAAGTGATCAAGAGACATGGGGAAGAAACAGGAACGGGATATTAAAATAGAGGATCTCCCAAGATGGTGTTGAATGGTGCAACAGACTTGAAGGACAAAATGGCCTACTCCTGCTTCTATCTTCCATGTTGATGGATCTTGAATTGTTGCAATCCCCACAGAAGACTATAGCTTGGAAAAAAACTGATCTGCACAATAGAGTGGTGCCAAAGTTGTTCTCTATTCAAAACTGAAACCTGAAACCCAGGCCACAGTCACAGTTCCAGTTGTGGCACCAGTGTTCAAACACACTGAGGAACAAACTGCTGCTTTCTAACCAAAAACAAATAGTCAACCCAACTCTCACCTAGAGATAAATCTTTGTAAAATTATACGATGGGTGTAACGATGTTTAGCTACACCCTACTGCTAACTGATCACAAGTTGTGCCTGACACCAAAGAAATGTGATGACATGCAAACAAGGAGATGAGGAGAAGAGACCGGTGAACAAGGATTGGAGGGTTATCTATCAGGAAGTTCATAGTTCTTTACAACCAATACACCAAAGAGCAGTGGGAATGTGGAAGTCTGTTGCAGAACTGAAGAGCAGAACCAATAGGCTGAATGGTTCAATTCTGCTCCTATATCTGATGTCTAATGATGAAGTGATTTTGACCTGAAGCAGGAATTCTATTTTTCTTTTTCTATATACTGCCTGATCTGTTCAGAGAACACAAATAGGCCCTTCAGCCAATTGGCCTATGCTGACCAAAAGCCCCATCTATGCTAGCTCTATTTGTCAGCGTTTGACCTATATCCCTCTAAACGTTTCCTATCCGAGTACATGTCCAAGTGTCATTTAATCATTGTTAATGTACCTGACTCATCCAGTTCATCTTGCAGCTCATTCCATATACTGACCACATTCTGTGTAAAAAGTTGCCCCTCAAGTTCCTATTAAATCTCACCCATCTCACCTTAAACCTCTGCTCTCTATTTCTTGATTCACCAGTTCTGGTGAAAAAGACCTTGTGCATTCACCCTATCTACACTCCTCAAAACCTTCATCAAAACTTTTCCATGGATGGCTTCCAGACCGTTCGGGTTGACCGGAAGTGCACTGAGAGCGGTAAGCGCAAAGGAGTTGGGTGCTTACTGTTCTGGTTAATAACAGATGGTGCAATCCGGGTC
This sequence comes from Mobula hypostoma, assembly GCF_963921235.1. Taxonomy (NCBI): domain Eukaryota; kingdom Metazoa; phylum Chordata; class Chondrichthyes; order Myliobatiformes; family Myliobatidae; genus Mobula; species Mobula hypostoma. The sequence continues at coordinate 167,819,354 of NC_086097.1, read as the reverse complement.
ATATTACGATCGAGGAACGTGTTTGTAGACCGGATATTGAACTTTTTACTGTTGGACTTCGGCCATATTCCACCGAGATACAACACTGGGCGGCACGGGAGGTCGTTCCTGCCCGTGGCCATCGAACGTGCAGCTCCTCCCGTGGAGGGTCAGACACCCTGAGCCAACAGGCTGGTCCTGGACTTATTTCCATCTGGCATTGTTTACATTTTGTTGTTTGATTGTGGTTTTTGTATTGCTATATTTATGCTCTATTCTTGGTTGGTGTGGCTGTAATGAAACCCAATTTCCTTCTGGATCAATAAAGTATATCTATCTATAATTTTATACCTCTAAATAAACACTGCCCCTCCTCAATTCCTCTATGCTCCAATGAAAAATGTTAGAACCTGTTCAGCATCTTTCTGTACCTCAGTCCCTCAAATCCTGGCAACATCACCACTGTCTCTTTCCAGCTTGTACCAGCTCAATATTCATTTTACATTTCCAGCACTTTCCATTTTTTGCTTTTAAAAGCAATCAGAACAACTTAACCATCAAAAAACCCAATAAAGAATTCAGATTTTTTTTTTTAACCTAAAGGGTGCAGAGCATATAGAACTATACAAAACCAGAAACAGTATGGATATAGTTACAAGGAGGCTGTAAAAACATGGGGATGGGGGGGGGGGGTCGCTGGGGGAATGTAGTTAATCTGATAGAGTTAGGAGAAGGCTTGAGTAGAACAAAAACAGAAAGACATTTGGATAAGCAAGCATAGGAGGGAATTAGAAGGATTTGGGCCAAACATGGACCTGTTTGACATAGATGAAATGGGCCTGAAGGGCCTGTTTCACAGAACGTAGAAGAGTACATCACAGGAATAGGTACTTCGGCCCATAATACTGTGTCAAACTAATTAACCTAATGATGTAATTCCTTCAGCCAACACAGGATCCGTATCCCTCCATTCCCTGCATATTCATGTGCCTATCTAAGAGGTTCTTAAATGCCTCTATCATATCTGCTTCCACCACCACCCCTGGCAGTTCATTCCAGGCACTCACCATTCTGTGTAAAAAAACTTGCCCACTCCTTTGAGCTTATCCCTTCTCACCTTTAATGCATGCCACCCAGTATTAGAAAATTAAACCTGGGGGTAAAAAGATACCAATTGTTCAGAATATCCATGCCTCTCAATCTTATAAACTTCAATCAGGTCTCCCCTCAGTCTCAACACTCCATGCTGTACTACGTACTACTCCATGACTAACCGTCAGCATGGACTAGTGGTCCATATCAACTTCTGTGAAATCCTGTGAACTTAGTCATAGACTCACACAGCTTGAAAACAGACCCTTCAGTCCAACTTGTCTAAGCCAACTGTGTTGCTCAGTTCCATCTGCCTGCATTTGGCCCATGGCTTTCTAAAGCTCTCCTATCCATGCACTTATCTGGATAGTTCTTAAATACCACTAGAGAGTGGTAGAGTGGTAGAGTTGTACAATATGGAAACAGGCCCTTAGGACAAGCTGTCCATGGGGACTGAGTGTTTCTCCAAACTAGTCCCATTTTCCAGCATCTGGCGCAAAACCTAAAACTTTCCAATCAAAGTACTTGTCCAACTATCTTTTAAAATTTGTTATTATACACCTACCTCAACTACTTCTTCTGGCAGCTCATTCCATAGCGATAACTTAACTTCTGTTAAAAAAAAGTTCCCCTCAAGTTCGTATTAAATCTCGTCTCGTCTTAAACCTATGCCCTTTAGAACTTGATTCCCGATGTTGGGGAAAAGACTATGCCTCCTCATGACTTAAACATCTGTATAAGGTCATCTCTCCAATGGGCTTCAATATCTTCACCTTAACCTGTCTTTATGGCAGCTCCACCCCTGTGACTGCAGAAGCTGCCCGAGCTCTCTTAAATCTCTCGCATCAGATCTTAAACCTGTCACTTCCTGTCTTAAAACTTAAGCTTTAAAACTTCCTGTCTTGAAAATGTAAAAAAAGTTCTTTATCTCTTGATTTTATGTAGCTGAAGTGTTTAAAGCTAATTTTGCTGATGCTCCCAAGTTTTGTTTTTAGCTCACCTGTTCACATCACATGGTGCAGAAGTGTTATTCGTCATGTAAAGCAAAATTACATCATAAACAAATCAAGTGGTCTACCACCACAACTGTTCATTGTTTGCTGAGTCAAGGTCACTAGCATTGGACTGTAGTGCTTTCTCAAATCACCTGCTTGCTGGTGATGTGGTAGATGAGGTATAGCGGCCCATTCACTTCTGTGGAACTTCCAAGAGCATCAGCCACCCCTGAACGAGCAGGCTTGCCTCAGTATTAAAAGATTGAATTGCACACTGGGTACAGTGATTTAAAATAAGACAGCCAGTAGATAAAAGTATTAGAGGTCAGAGGTCATGGCGTGAAGTAGGGGCTGAAAGTGATAGGTGGAGTCAGAAGGGGAGGGCATGATGGGTAGAGATCATTTGATGACTCTGGGCCTATTCTTCATGGGGTTCAGCAGGAGGAGGAAAGAGTCTCAATAAAACTTACCAAGTACTGAAATAGCGGGATAGAGTGGATGTTGAGAGAACGCGTCCATTCACAGGAGAGCCTAGGATCAGAGGGCACAGCTTTGGAATAAAAAAAATGCTCCTTTAAAACTGAGATGAAGTATTTCATCTCAGAAGATGGTAAATCTGTGAACCTGAGGCCGTTAGTAGGTGTAATTATAGTGGCAGTCAATAGTTTCTTGATTGTTAAGGAGGTTAGGGGTTAAAAGACCATGAAACATAGGCACAGTATTAAATCATTCATTTGCTTCGCCATTCAATCATTACTTATTTTCCCTTTCAACCCCATTCTCCTGCCTTCATCGTGTAACCTTTAATGCCCTTCCTAATTAAGAACCTATCAACCTCCACTTTAAATATCCCCAATGACCTACTCTCCATGGCCTTATGTGGCAAGGAATTCCATAAATCCACCACCCTCTGGCTACAGTTTCCTTTCATCTCTGTTCTAAAGTGACGTTTTTCTATTCTGGTTGTACCCTCTGGTTCTAGAGGCTCCCACTATTGGAAACATCCTTTCCATGTCCACAATATCTGGGTCTTTCAATATTCAGCAGGTTTCAATGAGATTGCACCCTCCCCCACCCCACACATTATTCTTTTAGACTCCAGTGAGTACAGGCCCAGAGCCATCAGCACCCTTCATTGTTAACCCTTTCATTCTGGTATCAAATGAGGAGCAAGACCCTCTAGAATGTCCCACCTTTCAATACCATCATGGCTGATCTGTCCCAGGCTTCAACACATCCATCAGTTCACATAGCCCTCATTTCCACAATCTTTCAAAAGTTTTAGCTCTTCTTTAAAAAAGAGAAATTTACTCTAATGCATGTTTCCAAAATGCAAACTGGTTATGACAGCACAATCGATTAGGATTAGGATCATTATTTGCACTACAGAGACAGAAGAAGCTGTATGTGTTGGAATCTGGGGCAACACACAAAATGATAGAGGAACTCAGTCAGTCAGGCAGCATCCATGAAGAGAATGGGCAGATGATGATTCACATCGAGATCTTTCCATAAAACCTAAGATATTGGAGAAGTTGGCTATTTGGCCCATCAAGTCTTCTCCGCCATTTAATCATGGACTGATCCAATTCTTTCAGTCATTCCCACTCCCCTGCCTTCTCCCCATACCCTTTGATGTCCTGGCTAATCAAAAACCTATCTATCTCTGCCTTAAATACACACAATGACTTGGTCTCCACAGCTGCTTGTGGCAACAAATTCCACAAATTTACCACCCTCTGACTAAAGTAATTTCTCCGCATCTCTGTTCTAAAAGGACATCCTTCAATCCTGAAGTCATGCCCTTTTGTCCTAGACTCCCCTACCATGGGAAATAACTTTGCCATATCTAATCTGTTCAGGCCTTTCATACTGTTACAGTGCGAACATGACTGGGAAAAGCAGTTTGAATCTGTGCATTTAATTAAAACAACAGCAGCCTGTTCTGATATAACTTGACTTTCTACTACTAAGTGAGGCATTCAGAAATGTAGATGGAATCCATGGACGCAATGTTCCCTTTCAGTGTGCACATGTTGTTGTCACTAGGGGAAAAAAGTTGCACAGCACAAAATTTTTGTGAACTCTAGTCATTACAAATTAGAGGGAACAATGCATGGAGGGGAGGCTGATTTGTGTGATTAACTGGGCTGTGTCTACAACTACCTCTGACTGATTGTGGTCTTGGGCAGAGCAATTGCTGTGACAAGTTGTGATGCGTCTGGACAGGTTGCTATTTGTGGTGCTAAAATTGGTGAAGGTCACTGGGAACATTTTGAATTTCCTTCGCCTTCCAGGATGTGTAGGATGAGAGTCAAGAACATAGACCAGACATCCCACCTTTCCCGGAAGTTCCGGGAGTCTCCCACAAATTGATGGTGCCACCTCCCTGAAATGAGTTTTTGCAGGGTGGGATGTCTGACATAGACACAGGAAAAAGGAGCAGAAGGTGGTGAAGTGATAGATGCGGGTTCAATTGTAATATTTCAAAATAGTGCCTATATCAGGAGGGTATGCAGGGTCGTGGGCTGGGTGCAGGCACATGGGATTAGGCAGAAGACCAGTTTCGATGGGCTGAAGGGCATATTTCTGTGCTGTAGTGTTACTTAGTACTTTCTCCACCATTCAACAAGATCTTCTGTCTCAGCAACAATACCAACTGCAAGACACTCCGAAAGGTTACAGGCCATATTTCAGCGAACAGTCCTCTGCACCCTCTCCATGTTCTTCCCAGGGCACAGTGAACACAAAGGCCTGTTACAGGCCATCTGGGCTCCAGGTCTATCTGAAGTATTTTTGTTTCACCACCACTTTCTCTCTGCATCAGTAATAAACGCAAAACATACAGGATTTAGATTTTGGAGATACAAGACTGCAGATGCTAGAATCCCAGGCAAAAAAATTTTCATTCATTTTGATTTAAGAATGTCTTGCATGAGTTTCAGATATTCACATGGACTTCTGACCTCTATTTGTGCGATGTTTTGGTTACTTGCCAACTCTAGATCTATTCCGGGAACTTCATTTCATGAAGCTCTGGGGCAGACAGGATGGGTGGTAAATCTGTATCAATGACTGAGCTCCAGACAGTACTGAGCAGCAGGGAGGGACTCTCGTCCTGGCCTTTCATTTGCATTGAATCTTGGCTTCACACAGTGATTTCAGTACAAGATGACTGTGAACTTTCTCTTTCTCTTCTTGAGTGAGTTATTTTCTTTGGGGTTGGGCGAGCGAGGACTTTTCTCTTTGGAGTGAAGGGGGAAGAAAGGTGAATATGATTATAAGAGGCATATATAGAGTGGACAGCCAGCTTTCCCAGAGCAGCAATGGCTAATACTAGAGGAATCCTGTTAAGGTGAGTGAGGATTGATTGTGAATTTGCTTTGTATATTTGGCACATTTTCTGAATCTGAAAGGTGTGCTGGTCAGTAGATGAATTGGCTGTTGCAACTTGCCCATAGTGTGTAAGGGTGTGCTGGAATCTCGGCAGAATTGGTGGGAATTGAGAGGGATGCAATGGGATGGAGCAAGGTCAGTGTAAGCAGGCATAAGGTGGTCCAAAGGGCCTGTTTTGGTTCTCTATAATTCAATGAAATGACCCGATTTCTGTCAAACAATGATTAATAAAATATGACAAACAATCCCCCAAGCTAAACCACAAATTAAAAGAAAGGAATTTAAGCCCCAAGATAAATTTAGTTCCCGATAGAGGAATTATGGGAATTGCTGGTCTTCAACCAACAGCAATGATCTCCCAGGCCCTCATATATGAACCAGATTTAGTCAACAACAGATTCCAGTCCAGGAAGCAGTGAGTCACTGAAAGGTCAATGCTCACACTACAATCTCAGCTCTTATCCCATACTAATTCCAAAGGGAGCTTTCCCAGCATCAATCCCACTACAGCAGCTGAGGAGCTCAAATAGGCCAGAGATTTTCATATGAATAGAACCTGTGAGCATTAAATTACTGGACTATCGTGATAATTCATCTGTTTTAATAGGAAGGAAATCTATTAATGGCCATACCTGGTATGGCCATTAAGTGCTGTTAGACCCTCCAATGTAGTTGGCCCTTTGACAGGCCCACCAAGAGCAAGGATGGGTAAGTGATAGCGACAAGCTTTGAATAAGAGAAAGAACCTACAGTGTTTTTAAAAAAAAACTACAAAGGACTCCTCTTTTTTCCAGTAATATTCAGTGACAGTCAGACAAGCGATGAACTGAGGAATACAATACAGGGGCTTAAGAGACTGCAGATGGTGAAATCTGGAGCAAAATAAAACAAACTGTTGGAGGAACTTAGCAGGTCAGGCAGCATTTTGGGTTGATACCTTGCATCAGTCAAGGTGTGGATCACTGTAACCAGGTTTGGCTGAATGGAACCTGTTACGGTCATTGACAAATCCTAAAAAGAACCGCAGCTGTGGCACGTTCTCTGGCCTTGGGGCTTCCACCACTGCTTGAATTTTCTCAGCAAACTTGTTAATCCTTGTGCATCAATGGTATGAATACAGTAGTGATGCTCGGTTTAAAGAATTCACACTTATTGCATTGTGCTCTAAGCCCATAATCTTCTAATTTTTTTTAATGTTATCTTGAGATTTTAGAGATGTTCCTTGTCATCCTCATTGGTAACAGTGATGTCATCCAGGTAACAGAATTCCTGGACAGCCTTGCAGAACCCGGTCCATAGCTTTCTGACAGACTGCAGGTACAGATGCTACTCCAAAAATAAGCCTATTTTAGTGACAGAGTCCTTGGAGTGTTTATGGTGAGAAACACTTTGGACTCTTCTTCCATCTCCATCTGCAGGCAGGCCCCAGCAAAGTCCACTTTGCTGAAGTGTTTCCTTTCAGAAAGATTTGAAAATAGATACTCTATCCTGGACATTGACCTACTTTCAGTACTGGGTTGATGGTGACCTTGAAATCAGCACAGATCCTGACAGATCCATCCTTCTTGGCTACTGGGACCACTGGCATTGCCGAAGGGTACCACTCAACCTTGGGAAGAATTCCTTCAGCCTCACTGGTTACTTTATCACAGATGGTACAAGGAACCCAACGAACTTTGTAAAACTTGGGTGTAGCATTTTACTTAACACTATTTTACCCTAGATATGTTTGAGTTTTCCAATGCCATCCTTGAACACTGCTGTGGCATTATCCAGTACCTTTCTTAATTCACTTTTGGTTCACTCTTTTGCAGGGTGTGTGGCATTCAAATTGTGGATGGATTTTCAATTAAGTTCCAATTATGGCTCCACAACACTGATCCACTTGCTTTTTACCACATAGAAGCCTAATGTGGCTTGTTGGTTGTTGTATTTCACTGTTATGAATGTCATTTCCATAGGAGTTACTTTTCTCCAGTATAAGTTCTAAGTTGGATATCTGCAGGCTTCAGTTCAATATCTTTGAAATGCTGTTTAAACTCAATTTGTGTAATGACTGGAACACCCCCAGTCAGTGTCCAATTCCATTTTAATTAATTTGCCATTCACTTCTGATGTGAGCCATATTGCTTGTCTTTACATTGTAAATCTCAAGCTACTCAGTCTGTGTTACTCTCATCGTTGTTAGATTTGTGTTCTTTCTGAAGCTGCAACTTGACTCGGTATTTTTCTCTTCCTTGTGCAGTGTTCATCACACTTCCAAAGAAAGAGGGAGCAACAGAATGTGAGTTACATCGTACAATAAGCCTGATGAGCCACGTGACAAAAATTATTCTCAGAGTAATCATGATGAGAGCAAGTCTCTGTATAAAACCAGAAATCAGTGAAGAACAATGTGGCTTTGTGGAAAACACCGGAACCAGAAATGCAATTTTCATGCTACGGATGATCTGTGAATGAGCCATCCAGATACAAAAGGACATCTACCTATGTTTCATCGACTATACAAAAGCTTTTGACACTGTCAGACACCAAGATCTTCTGGAAATGCTTCAAGATCTTGACATAGATGTGAAAGATGTACACTTCTTAAGAAACTTATACTGGAACCAGACAGCATCCATCAGAATAGAAGAAGTGAGCAAGTATGTGAATATCATGAGAGGAGTCAGGCAAGGTTGTGTCTTTTTGCCAGACTCATTCAACCTGTATAATGAAAATATCTTGCTAAGTATCAAAGACATCAAAGGATTCACAATTGGAGGCCATAATATAAATAACATCAGAGATGCTGATGACATTGTACTCAGAATATGCTGACTCAGAAACAAAACTTCAAGAACTACTCACTATAGTGGCAGTGGAAAGTAATCGCAGAGGCCTCTCAATCAACACCAAGAAGACAGAAAGCATGGTCATCTCCAGAAAGACAAACATCCCACAATGTGTGATCAAGATCGGAAATACAAACATCAAACAAGTCAACAAATTCAGATATCTTGGCAGCCTAATAACAAGTGATGGCAGGTGCGACACAGATATCAAATACAGAATAGCAATGGCGAAAGAAACTTTCCAAAAAAATGAAGACCATATTAACAGACAGAAAGATGACCATGCACACTAAAATCTTATGTACATCAAAAGCCTAGCCAGGTGGCTGCACATCGAGGAAATGTAAGTCATCCAAAGAACGAGGGATAGATCAAATTGGAAAACCATGGTCACCAACGTCCGCATCGGATATGGTACCTAGACAGACAGACAGACTGTGCAGTCCATTAATTTTTGTCTGCTGCCAAGGTCTTTGTACGTGCCCTACTTTGTTGCATTTTCTGAAATTTTCACCTTGAAATTTGCATTGGTCTGGTGTACATGTGCCCCCGCCACAACAGTAACACGATTTGGTCTGCCAGGAATGCTTATGTTTAGATGTTGCAATTTTGCTCACGCTCACTTTCATTCCCGAATGCAACTCAATTGTGTCTCTGGCTGCTGTTTCCATTGATTCAGCAATTTGAACGGCTCTTTTAAATGTGAGTTGTGCTTCAGTTAGGAGCTGTTTTTGGATGCTCTCCTGTAAGATTCAAAATTAAGCAATCTCTTTGCATCATTAGGAAGGAGGAGAAGATGGCGACACGACACAGCATGCGCGGTCGTTCCGAATGATATCGTATTTGTGGAGTAGGATGCTGTGCACAATCCTGATTTGATGGAGACAGCCATAAGAAGCACGGAGGAACACCTGGAGAAACTTCTGAAATGCCCGCTTCGCTGCCGCTGCTATTGTGCGATTGAGAATCTCCAGAGGGGAAGGCCCCCAATCCTCGGCTTTACCTATTGCCTGTTGCCGGGGCCGGGGTCGAAGCGCTCGGCAGAGATGGTGCTCGGCGCTCGGTTTCGGAGAGCTGGTCGAAGGCTCGGAGTTTACAGATGAACTCTGAGTCGGACTGTGGTCAGATGCTTCCAGGATGCTGCATCGGCAAGTTTGCAGCACTGGAGGCTTACTGTTTGCGTGAGATGATGGGACTTTCGAGAGACTTTGAGACTTTTACCGTGCCCATGGTCTGTTCTTATCAAATTACGATATTGCTTTGCACTGTTGTAACTATATGTTATAATTATGTGGTTTTTGTCAGTTTTTAAAGTCAGTTTGTCATGTGTTTCTGTGATATCATTCCGGAAAAACATTGTATCATTTCTTAATGCATGCATTACTAAATGACAATAAACGAGGACTGTGTGCCTCATAATCCAATCTAATCATTAAGCCCACTGAACTGACAATGCTCAGCCAATTTCTTCAATTCATCCACATAAACTGAAATGGACTCCCCTTCCTTTTGATTCCACTTATGAAACCTAAAGTTTGAACAGCTGCATGGATAGTAGTGGTGTGGAGGGCTAAGGTTCCAGTGCAGGTCGATGGGAATAGGCAGTTTAAATGATTCAGCATGAACTAGATGGGCCAAAGGGCCTGTTTCTGTGCCGTACTTTTCTATAACTCTACAACTCTAAAGCGTTCTGCAATCAACAATAGTTTTGGTTCTAAATGTTCATGATATGAGCAAAGCTCACTTTGGCTGGCTAGTGATTGGTACAGTCAAACTTTTAAGCAAACTGAATACCTTTCCACCTATTTCACTCAGAACACTCGCTTTTCACTGGCTATTTCATTTGCTTCAAAATACAGCTCAATTCATTCACTATATATAACCCAGTTACCTATTGTGCAATTGAACATGTTTATCTTTCTGATGTAGCCAGCCATTTTTGTTTTTTTAATAAATTATTATTAGTCATAGTCATACTTTATTGATCCCGGGGGAAATTAGTTTTCGTACAGTTGCACCATAAATAATTAAATAGTAATAAAACCATAAATAGTTAAATAGTAATATGTAAATTATGCTAGGAAATAAGTCCAGGACCAGCCTATCGGCTCAGGGTGTCTGACCCTCCAAGGGAGGAGTTGTAAAGTTTGATGGCCACAGGCAAGAATGACTTCCTATGACGCTCTGTGTTGCATCTCGGTGGAATGAGTCTCTGGTCTCTGGCTGAATGTACTCCTGTGCCCACCCAGTACATTATGTAATGGATGGGAGACATTGTCCAAGATGGCATGCAACTTGGACAGCATCCTCTTTTCAGACACCACCGTCAGAAAGTCCAGTTCCATCCCCACAACATCACTGGCCTTACAAATGAGTTTGTTGATTCTGTTGGTGTCTGCTACCCTCAGCCTGCTGCCCCAGCACACAACAGCAAACATGATAGCACTGACCACCACAGACTCATAGAACATCCTCAGCATCGTCCAGCAGATGTTAAAGGACCTCAGTCTCCTCAGGAAATCGAGACGGCTCTGACCCTTCTTGTAGACAGCCTCAGTGTTCTTTGACCAGTCCAGTTTATTGTCAATTCGTATCCCCAGGTATTTGTAATCCTCCACCATGTCCACACTGACCCCCTGGATGGAAACAGGGGTCACCGGTACCTTAGCTCTCCTCAGGTCTACCAGCAGCTCCTTAGTCTTTTTCACATTAAGCTGCAGATAATTCTGCTCACACCATGTGACAAAATTTCCTACCATAGCCCTGTACTCAGCCTCATCTCCCTTGCTGATGCAGCCAACTGTGGCAGAGTCATCCGAAAACTTCTGAAGATGACAAGACTCTGTGCAGTAGTTGAAGTCCGAGGTGTAAATGGTGAAGAGAAAGGGAGACAAGGCAGTCCCCTGTGGAGCCCCAGTGCTGCTGATCACTCTGTCGGACACACAGTGTTGCAAGCACACGTACTGTGGTCTGCCAGTCAGGCAATCAAGAATCCATGACACCAGGAAAGCATCCACCTGCATCGCTGGTTACTATTACCTGGTATTCACTGTTTATGAACTCATGATTTTTTTCTGTTTCCTGCCTTTTTAAAAACTTTACCATCTCGCTCCCCTTCCGAAGAAATCCATGCAGAACTTTATTTAAAACTTAAATGTCTCTCTCTCTCCTTCCGAAGAAAAGACATGTTGCTCTTCAACATGTAGGTAGCCATCTCAGGTTTGTTTTAAAGCTGCTATGTTTTATAACTCCAGAAAATAATCAAAAGAAAAATATATGAGCCCAGATTAATGTGTCTACTTAGTTTTCTTTAGTGAGGTGCTGAAATATGAAATGGTGGCGTACTGACGTATGTTGTTCCCGTACTTTTACATATAACCCATAATGAATTATGTAAACAAAAAGAATGCTTAAACAAATAATATATTTTCAATGTTGCTGAAATATTAAATACACAACAGGCACTGTTTCAGAACAGAGAGACATCCATTTAGAACATTGATGAGGAGGAATTTCTAATGAGAAGATCAGAGATGAGAGGGTTGTGAATCTATGGATTTTACTGCCACAGACTGTGAAGGTCAAGTGATTGAGTGTATTTAAAGTGGAGCTTCATAATTTCTTGATTAGTTAAGGTGTCAACAGTTATGGGGAGAAGGCAGAAGAATGGGATTGAGAAGGATAATAAATCAGCCAAAATGGATTGGTAGAGTACACTCAATGGGCTGAATGGCCTAATTCTGATCTGATGTCCTATGGTCTTATGTGATTGACAAGGTACAACATGGGAGAAACTTTTAAGAGATTAATGGAAACTCTTAAAATTAAGGTCGTAATGGCCCCAGAGCAGGAAGGGACATGATAAAATTTATGTGCCTGACGCTGCTCTAAGGTCACCCGTTAAGAAGACGTCTGAATTGATTAATCTTTTACCACTTTTATAAACCACATAGATTTGGGTGTCAGAACATTGCAGGAGATGTCAAACAGAATTAGGATCAGGTTTATTGTCACTGATGTACTCTGTCATGAAATTTGTTGTTTCGTGGTTGAGGTGATTGCAAGCCAAAAGATATAAGTTCCAAAATAAACTGTACAAAGGACGAAAGGTGAGGTAACATTCATGGACCATCCAGAAATCTGATGGAGGAGGAGGAGGAGGAGGAGGAGGAGAAGTCTTTCCTAAAATGTTGATTGTCGGCCTTCAGGCTTCTTGTACCTTCTCCACATTGGAAATAATGAGAAAAGAACATGCCTCAGATGGTGAGAGTTCTTGATGATGGATGCAGCCTTCTTAAAGGCACTGTCTTTTGAAGATGTCTTTGATAGTGTGGACATTTGTGCCTGTAGGGGAGCTGGCTGAGCCTACAACCCTCTTTTGATCCTGCACATTGGACCTTTCATACCAGTTTAAAGAGTATGAGGATGGTTGTGGACTTTGACAGACTGGTGAACTGGGCAGAAGCAGGGCAGAAGAAAGTTCAGTGCAGCGAAGGTCCATAAACTTCGGAGAAGTACACAATTCATTTCCCTATAAAAAGGCAGCATGTCTTGTAGATGGTGCATGTACAAGCAACATACTAAGAGTAGGAGAATACTGGCCGGGGGGGGGGGGGTGATTAAAATAAAACACATGGGCTCCTGAGGGTCTCCACAAAGAAGAAACAAAATATGAAAGCAAAGAATTCAAGCTGGAACTTTATAAAACACAAGTTAAGCCTCTATTGGACTACAATTTTCGAGACCAAGAAGGATGCAAACAAGTTGAAAGTACGTTTATGATCAAAGTATATATACAGAATACAGCTCTGAGATTTGTCCTCCCGCAAGCCACCACAAAGCAAAGAAACACCATGGAAGCCATTCCTAGAAAAACAAACCCCCAACATGTGAAAAAAATAAATTGTGCAAATAGTAGAAAATGAGTGAAGAACACATAGAATATCAACGTCAAACCAGGAATCCAGGAATATTCAGTTCAGTTCAGTTTAGCACTGCAAGCCAAGTACAGACCTCAGAGCAGGTCTTCAACGATGCACCTCAGTCCTCATCGATCACCCTGATCAAACCACCCAAGAACAGCAAAAAAAAACAGCATCCAGTAACACATGAAACATGAACCTCAAAGTTCCCCAAAACGAGTTCACAGCCACGAGCCTCGCTGATCAATCCTTGCAACGTGGATCCCATGACTCCTGCACTTTCCTCCGACAGCAGCTGGTGAGAGGGAGAAGGCAACATCCAATGCAGGCAGACAGCATCAAACACCCACCTCACCTCCGTTCTCATCTTTGTTGATTTCAACCTTGCTTGGCGCCTCAACTGGAAAGAAGCAATGGAGTCGATAATGGACTTGTGTCTTACCTTCAGGCTACACGCTCCGCTCCCCACTTCAATGAACACCCTCGGAGATAGCAAAGGGTCAAATTGCTCAATTGGCAACCAAAACATATCATCAACATGTAAATCACAGGTTCTAATGACACACAGCTTCATAGCAGAATCATATTGGAAAGAAACAGTAGAAAAATAAGTAGCTTCATGATCTGTCTGCAGGATGGCACTGCTGGCACCATCTTGAAGCCATCCGTAGAAATAGCACAGAGGATGACACTAGAAACTGCACAGGTTGGCAACTGAAACATAAAAACGAATGTTGCATCTGGATTTTGACCCGGAACGTCATCAATTCCTCCCTCTCAACATCCTCCCCTCCACCCCCAAACCAATGGTGCTGGACCTTTTGAGTTCTTCCAGAAGATCGCATTTTGTTTGAAAACATGATGAGTGATCCCTTGGGAGCACTGAAGATTAAAACGTTCCTAATTCAGATGTTTAATTGGTGAGAGGTTTTGGAGTATAGAGCGAAAAACTATTCTTTTTGGCCAGTGAGTCTGTGAACAGAGGCTTAAACTCTTTAGCAGAAGAGAAGCAGTCTTCTCCAGAGAGTTACTGGAATGTAAAATACTTTGTTTGAAAAGGTGGGGAGTTGTGTTCTAAAATGTCTTCAATCTGAAACATCAGCTATTTCTGTTATTCAGGCATTGAGAAGCTGCCTAATCAGCTGAGCGTTTCCAGTGTTCTGTTTTTTTTATATGAAGGCAATGTTTCTACTGCATCGTTTATTTAACAATATCTTTCTCATCCACAGGAGACTTCATTACCTATTCCATACTGCAAACAAACCAATCGCATAAAAAAATGCATAATTCTGCTCTTGCTTCCAGAGTATTCCAACATGCTGGTTTAACCGTAAACACAACCAGGCATCAGGTGCTTGCGATCCGTATTTAGCTTGTACACAATAGCTCTGTGACCTCAGGATACAGCCACTGCTGGCCATTGTGCAACAGCCTAGGTTTTCTGGCTGTTTCCTCTGCTATCCTGCCCTTCGCTCCCGACATCCTGAGATGCAGTTCCAAAGGTAATGGCAGCTTCAGGATCTGCAGTACCGCTTCATCTGGACCTGCCTGTGTCCAACATGCAGGGACATGGGAAGAAGCATTTAAAAGGCATGGAAATTTACTAACAACACTGAGTGAAGTATCATAGACCATGAGGTATAGGAGCAGAATTTGGCCATTTGGTCCATTGAGTCTGTTCCACCATTCAGCCCATAGCTGATATTTTTTCTCAACTCCATTATCCCGCCTTCTCCCTATAACCCTTAACCCCCTTAACAATCAAGCAGCTATCAATAAATACACTCAATGATTTGCCTCCACAGCCGTCTGTGGCAATGAATTCCACAGATTCACCATCCTCTGGCTGAAGAAATCCCTCCACAGCTCACTTCTAAAGGGATGTCCACTTTTCCTAAGTCTGTGCCCTTGGATAATAGACGGTCCTGCTAATGGAAACATCTTCTCTATCTCCACTCCATCCAGGCCTTTCAGTATCCAGCAGGGTTCATAAGACTCCCCCTCATTCTTCTCAATTCATCAAGTACAGGCCCAGGGACTTCTAACACTCCAAATATGTTGATCATGGGATGTGGGGACTGAGGAGAGGATGGAAAGCTGGATGTAGGAACAAGTTGAGAGTGGGAAGAGAGAACAAATCTCACCAAGCAGCAGCGCAAGTCTGAGGGAACATATATCCTACTCACCGCCTAACCCCTCCACATAATCCATAGGAAAAACTTCAAGAAAAAGGTTACAGAAATCACTCAGGATTAGAGGTTGAGTAATACAGAGACTGAGATCCCCCACCTGACTCCATCTGCCACCCCTATCACCCAGTTTCTTTCTGCTCACATGTAACCCACTGGGTTTCCTGCCCTGTTCCCCTCTGTTGCTATCTGCCCACCCCATCTCCTCTATTTGGTTCCAACTTATTTTCCTGTAAGATTCCATAACTTAAACAAAGATTCTGCATATGTTGTAACTGCAGAGCTACACAGACAGATTCCACAACCTTCAGCTTTTTGCTTCCCTCCACCTATCACCTCCCCCAGCCTTATTGTCTCCAACCTTCCCTCCTCAACCAGACGCCATTTGCCAATCAACCTCTCCTCACCTCTGATCCACCTATTTGCAAGCTCTCACCCTCAGCCTTCCCTCTGAATTCTCTATATCAGCTACCATCCCTCTAACTTTCAGTCCAGATGGACCTAAAAAGTCATCCGTCCATTTCCCTCCACGGATGCTGCCTGACCCACCAACTCCCTTCAGCACCTCATCTTTTTTGTACTGGACTCCAACACCTGCAGGCTTCTGCATCTTCGGAGAATGAGGCACTGGGAACCCAATGCAGAACTCTGGACTCATGGCACAGCGAGCTGAGTTGCAATCCCCACCAGAAGGTGCAGATCGGTATTAGTATAAAAAATGATTACAATAACATGACTATTTAAGAATGATGTTACTTCGCAATTATCTTCGGGGTCGACCACGAACGCAGCGTCCCAGCAGGCTACCCGATAAGCAAGCTAGTACACAAGTCAGGGCCCAGGCAGCAGGGCCTCCCCCTCCACACAGCTGATAAATCTAAAGGAACGGTGGAGACCGATACAGTTTGGCACCAACAGTCAGCATTGAACTCAACACAGGACAGCCTTAGGGACTCCAGCTCTGAATTTTTCCTCATGGTTTATTCCCAAAGCTTTCCCCATGAGTGGCAGCAGAGGTTTGAGATCAGAGTTTTCCTTCTCTTAAGTGAGCTGCAAACTATGGCTTATGAGCACTATCTGCACTAAACGACTGGTTTTAAGGTGCCAGTAACCCGCCTTTGCACCCCCCTCCTGTCAATAGAAACAGTTCCGCCGGGCTTAGTAGCTGAATTACAGGTGAAGGCCAGGAGCTGGACTTGGTTGTCAGAGGCTATTTGAGATTAATATTAATAATTTTTTAACCTGGATTTCCAAAAGGCTTAATTTATTTCAATCTGTCTCTATTGTACTTTTATTAATAGTAAAACAATGATAATTTGATTAATTAAGCAAAAACGTGGAATAAGCACTAGCATCAGCCATTATCACCCCCGACCCCAATATTTCCCTTTAAAATGGCCGAGCAAGCTACTAAGTTCATCTATGGGTGATAGAATGCTGGTCTATCATTGGCAGCACGGTCCTCCAATGTTGGGTCAACAAATAAGCTGGGTGGGTGGGGTTTGTCGCTCGTGTGGGATAGTTAATGGGCAGGAGGCCCCTGTGGAGGTTAAGGAGTTCACTTGAAGGAGATTGATCTAAAATGCAATGCCAACATTGGATACCCAGGGTCAGGACCGGACTTCACTCCTGACAGAACATGTTCTCCTGTGCACACGTACCTCTGCGCCTATGGCCCTCGCCGTCCTTAGATAAGAAATAGGGGAGGGGCATGCAGACACTCAAGGCGCATTTCCCAACCCCTCACTGCGTGACAGAAGCCCAACAGAAAATTCATGAACTTTGCCATCTGTGGGGCAAGTCCCTGAATTTTTAATAGTTTTTCTTTATTTCCCATAAGAATTGGTGCTCTTATTGGTTTATTATTGTCATGTGTATGGAGATATGGTGAAAAACTTGTGTTTTGCATGCCATCCACAGGCAGTTCATGCCCGTGGAATAGTAACATAGAAACAGAATGCAGAATATAGTTTTGTAGCTACACAGGGCAAGCACTGCGCTACTCAATAGAATCTCTTGGCCCACAACTTCCATCTAATCTGGTAACAATTCCTCAAAGAAAGTCAACCCTCCATACACCCCACCAAGTCTGAAAGCTAGAAGGTCTTGGCAGATGAGAATCAATTCCACTGATACTCCTGTGTTTAGTAAAGTCACTAGTCTAATTAAATAAAACAAGTTAGCATTCACAATGAAAACAGCAGAGTGAGAAATGTTGGAGGACACTTTAAACTTTTGTTGGCAGTGTTGATTTCCATGGTCGGATCTTTCCTCAGGACACAAATGTTCAGTGAGTCTCTGGAACACATCCAGGAAACGAGCCTAAGGACACATCCACAGGGAGATACTCTTCCATTTTGGGCCGTACTTCCATCCCAAGCTCCCAATAGAGAGAGTGAGTGAGTTAGTATGCATGCTGAGGGTGAAGGAGAGGAATTGGGGATGCAAGACAGGTAGATTGAAGGATATGCAGCAAATCGTATTGCTCTCCCAGCTTGTCGGTATCACCACTGCCAGATCAAAAAGCTGCACCTGCCCAACAGCACAATTGGAAGGTCTTCACCACACATTGCTGCAGCAGCTCCCCACCAGTGTCAGTAAATGCCAGCCTTGCCTCTGACGCACATGGCCAAAGGAAAAAAAAACGAGCAGCCATCTGAGGTGCAGCCGGAATGGCGTTGCTTCATCCAGCTGCCTAATGCCTGGATTATGCTGCTCTTAAAACCAAAGGAGCGGACAAGAACATTATCAAAACCAAATGAAGCTGTCAGCCACCTCACCTTCTAGTCTGTGTGTTGAGTTGGTCACAATCTCTGATTTTATACCTCCAGCATGACTTCAGATGCTTTCTTTTAAAATCACCTCTATAAACCGTCCCCTGACCATGATGCAGCTGTTGAACTGCTGTCTCAAAGTTCCGGAGACATGGGCTCAATCCCCACCTTGGGTGGGTGCTGTCTGTAGGAGGTGGCACATTGCCTCTGTTCCTCCCGGTACTCCAGTTTCTTCCCAAGGACATGCCAGTTAGTAGGTAAATGGTGCCAACTATGTTGGTGAGTGATAGTATCTGAAGGAGTTAATAGTAACGTTGCGAGAACAAAATAGGATTGGTGTTAATGGGTGTTTGCTGGCCCTGATGAATCTGAAATTTTGATCATCCCGATACCCATCTAAACAGTATGGGGATAAATTCTGTTTGCTCATGCCACTGTCTAATGCCTTGCTGGGCTTTGCTTTGTGTCAGGCCCTATGTAAATGCAAGTAATTGGAGCTGGATAAATTGGGAATGCTGCCAACATTCATGTACACTGGTTTTGAGATCCCTGCTTTTCACGAGGCTGGGAAGCTTCCCCTGGAGCCAGATTTTAGCAAGCCAAACAGCAATATTTTCCGAATTGGCTTCCAGCTCTTCTAGCAAGGAAACAGCAGTCGGGAAGAAGAAAAACACTGAGAAACTTAAAATAAGACACTAAACAGTTGAAAGATAATTACAGAAGACTTGCATGATACAGTACAGAAAAAGGGTATTCGATCTGTGCCAGCTCCTCTGAGTGAACAATCTAATTCGTCTCACTCTCCTTCCCCTTTCCCACAGAATTACAACATTGTCCCATTTTCATTTAATTCCCTTATTCCCGAGTTTCACCCCCACTTCTGCCATGACAGTGTGTTTTAAATTGTACACGGAAACTCTTGCTTCCCTTGCTGCTTGTGTTAGTTATCGTAAGATATAGGAGCAGAATCAGGCCAGTCAGCCCACTGAATCTGCTATCCCTTTCAGTTATGGCTGATCTTATTCTGCTTTTCTCAACCCCATTCTCCCACCTTCTCCCCGTAACCCTTAACCCCTTGACCAAGCATTCTTTGCCTTAAAGACTCCCAATGATTTGGCCTCCACAGCCCTCTGTTACAATAAATTCCACAGATTCACTACTCTCTGGCTGAAGACATTCCTCCTTATCTCAGTCCCCTTTACTCTGAGACTATGTTCTTGGATCCTAGACTGAACAACTAATGGACGCGTTCTCTCCACGTCTACTCTATTCAAGCCTTTTGATATTCGGCCGGTTTCAATAAGATTCCTCCCTCATCCTTCTGAACTTCATTGAGAACAGGCCTAGAACCTTTAAATGCTCCTCATACATTAATCCTTTCAATCACTCGATCATTCCTCTGAACCTGGAGTCATTCTAGGGTTAGCACTGCTTAGATATGGGGCCCAAAATCGCTCACAATATTTCAAATGCAGACCAGTCGGCCAATGGATATGCTGTCTCCATTTTTATTCCAATATAATCCTTGAATATTTCAAAATCAGTATTATCACTGACTAATATGATGTGAAGTTCGTTGCTTCACTGCAACAATGCAGCGTAAAGATACAAAATTAAGTAAGTAGTGCAAATAAAAGGATTAATGAGGTAGTCTTCATGGAATCATGGACAATTCAGAAATTTGGTGACAAGGGGAAGAAGCTGTTTTTGAATTTTTTCAGTATGGGACTTCAGGAACCTATGTTCCCTCCCTGCTGGCACTAACAGGAAGAGATGTCCCAGATGGCAAGGATCCTTGGTACAGATGCAGCCTTCTTTCTTATAATATTTTTTCAAAATTCAACATTTCTAATTTTCAGATATTTTACAAATTAAACCAAGATAAAGAAAAACAAAGAATATTGCTTTTAAAAAGAAAACAAACCAGTTTACTTGAGAAAGGGGCATGTTCTATGGACAATGAAGTGCGTGCTTTGACACAACTTCTCTTGTTGCTGAGCATTGACAGATACAGTAACTGGGACCTCCTTGGTAAACAGCAAAAAAACCAAAAAAACTGAATGCACAGCAACACCCACACAAATTCAGTGTAGGAGGAAATCCTCAGCGTTCCAGCTTTTTCTGTACTCATTTATGGGCTGTAGGCGTCGTTGGCAAGGTGACTATTTATTGCCCATACCTAATTAGCTTTGAGAAGTTGGTGGCGAACTGCCTTCTTGTGGTGAAGATATTCACAGAGCCATTAACTTAGACCCAGGTAATACAATTTCCAAGTCAAGACAGTGTGTGAAATAGACAGCAAAAATAAACTGCTAGAGGAAGACATGGTAGAGAGTTACAGAGCCATGGAGCACAGAGGCAGGCCCCTTGACCCATCATGAGTGCTTAGAAGGATGAGCAGGGATCTTACTGAAACATACCAGATACCAAAAAGCCTAGGTAAAGTGGACGTGGATATGATCTCTCCAGTAGTAGGACAGTTGAGGATCTGAAAGCATAGCCTCAGGATTAACAGAGATGAGGAATATTTTTAGCCAGAGGATGGGTGAAACGGTAGAATTTGTTGCCATAGAAGGCTATGGAGGCAATGTTATTTGGTGTATTTAAGGGAGAGATCAATAAATTCTTGATTGGCAATGGGGTTACTGGTTATGTGGAGAAAGCGGGAAAACGGGTTTGATAAGAAGTCTGAATGGTACAGTCGACTTGATGGGCTGAATGATGCAATTCTGTTCCTATACCTCATGGTCTACTCTCCATGCCAACTCTCAAATATTTATCCAAATTAGGGCACTTGTTCTGCGGCTTATTTTGCCTTGGCAATTTATGTGTTTGTCCAGATGCTTTTACAATGTTGTGAGAATCTCATCTATGCTGACCATCGTGCTTATCTATACCTTCTTGCCTGCATTAGAGTCACAGAAACAGACCTCTGGTTCATCTAGTCCATGCTGAACTACTCATTCGCCTTAATCCAAACAACCTGCACCTGGACCACAGCCCTCCATACCACCCCCATCCTTGTACATATCCAAATTTCACTTAAATGCTGAAAATGAACCTGCCTCCACTACTTCTGTTGGCAGCTCATTCCACTCTCAAACCATCCTGAGTGAAGAAACTCCCTCTCAGATTCCCTGTAAGTATAGATTGGGAGAATGGGCAAAGAAGTGGCAAATGAAATACAATGTTGGAAAGTGTATGGTTATGCACTTTGGTAGAAGAAATAAACAGGCAGACTATTATTTAAATGGGGAGAGAATTCAAAGTTCTGAGATGCAACGGGATGTGGGAGTCCTTGTGCAGGATAC
The DNA here is from genome assembly GCF_963921235.1 of Mobula hypostoma. Taxonomy (NCBI): domain Eukaryota; kingdom Metazoa; phylum Chordata; class Chondrichthyes; order Myliobatiformes; family Myliobatidae; genus Mobula; species Mobula hypostoma. The sequence continues at coordinate 167,797,862 of NC_086097.1, read as the reverse complement.
CCTTAAGGTTAACCTCCAGATTGAGTCAGTGGTGAAGAAGGCGAATGCAATGTTGGCATTCATTTCTAGAGGAATAGCGTATAGGAGCAGGGATGTGATGTTGAGGCTCTATAAGGCACTGGTAAGACCTCACTTGGAGTACTGTGTGCAGCTTTGGGCTCCTTATTTAAGAAAGGATGTGCTGACGTTGGAGAGGGTACAGAGAAGATTCACTAGAATGATTCCGGGAATGAGAGGGTTACCATATGAGGAATGTTTGACCGCTCTTGGACTGTACTCCTTGGAGTTTAGAAGAATGAGGGGGGACCTCATAGAAACATTTCGAATGTTGAAAGGCATGGACAGAATAAATGTGGCAAAGTTGTTTCCCATAATGGGGGAGTCTAGTACGAGAGGGTATGACTTAAGGATTGAAGGGTGCCCATTCAGAACAGAGATGCAAAGAAATTTTTTCAGCCAGAGGGAGGTGAATCTGTGGAATTTGTTGCCACGGGTGGCAGTGGAGGTCAAGTCATTGGGTGTATTTAAGGCAGAGATTGATAGGTATCTGAGTAGCCAGGGCATCAAAGGTTATGGTGAGAAGGTGGGGGGGGGGTGGGACTAAATGGGAGAATGGATCAGCTCATGATAGAATGGTGGAGCAGACTTGATGGGCCGAATGACCGACCTGCTCCTTTGTCTTATGGTCACTCTAAAACTATGATCTCTCGCTCTGGTCTCATCCAACCTGAGGAGAATATGTCTGTAAGCAATCACCTTATCCATACCCCTCAATTTTGTATAGTGTACCTAATTCTATTAATTTCATATCCTTCCATGACAAGAATCAGAATCAGATTTATTGTCACTGGCATGTGTCATGAAATTTAACTGTGCAGCAGCAGTCCAATATAGCAGTATAGAAAGGGAAAAAAAGTAAATCAATTACAACAAGAATATATATATATTAAATAGATTAAAATAGTGCCAAAACATAAGTAATATATATTTTTTTAAAAAGTGAGGTAGTATTCATGGGTTCAACATCCATTTAGGAATCGGATGTTAGAGGGGAAGAAGCTGTTCCTGAATCGCTGAGTGTGTGCCTTCAAGCTTCTGTACCTCCTTTCTGCTGGTAACAATAGGAAGAAGGCATGCCCTGGGTGATGGGGGGGGGGGGGTCAATAAAAATGGACATTACCTTTCTGAGGCACAGCTCCTTGAAGATGTTTTGGATACTAAGGAGGCTAGTACCCAGGACAGAGCTGACTGATTTTAGAACTTTCTGCAGCTTCTTTTGGTCCTGTGCTATAGCCCCCACTCCCATACCAGACAGTGATGCAGCCTGTCAGAATGCTCTCCACAGTACATCTGTAGAAGTTTGTGTGTTTTAGATGATAAACCAAATCTCTTAAAACTTCTAAAGAAATATAGCTGCTGTCTTGTCTTCTTTATAGCTGCATTGATATGTTGGGACCAGGTTAGATCCTCAGAGATATTAAAACCCAGAAACCTGAAGTTGCTCCCTCTTTCCACTTCTGAACACTCTATGAAGATTGGTTCCTGTTCCCTCGGCTTACCCTTCCTGAAATCCATAATCAGCTCTTTCGTCTTACTGACATTGAGTGTGAGGTTGTTGCTATGACACCACTCAACTAGCTGGTATATCTCGCTCCTGTATGCTCTCCCATCTCCATCTGAGTTTCTACCAATAATGGTTGCATCACCTGCAAATTTGTAGATGCCATTTGATCTATACCTAGCCACACAGTCATGGGTATAGACGGAGTAGAGCAGTGGGCTAAGCACACACCCCTGAGACGCACCAGTGCTGATGATCAGTGAGGAGAAGATATCATCACTCTGCACAGACTGTGGTCTTCTGGTTAGGGAGCTGAGTATCAAGAGGACTGGGGGAATGACGGTGTTAAACGCTGAGCTATAGTCAATGAACACACCCTGACATAGGTATGCGTATTGTCCAGGTGATCTCGGGCTGTGTGAAGAGCCATTGAGATTTCACCTACCATAGACCTATTGTGGTGATAAGCAAATTGCAGTGAGCTCAGGTCCTTGTTGAGGCAGAGCTCATTCTGATCATGACCAACCTCTTAAAGCATTACATCACTGTACATGAGAGTGTTACCGGGCATAGTCATTAAGGCAGCTCACATTATTCTTCTTAGGCACTGGTATAATTGTTGCCTTTTTGAAGCAAGTGGGAATTTCTGACCGCAGCAGTGAGAGGCTGAAAATGTCCTTGAATACTCCTGCCAGTTGATTGACACAAGTTTTCAGAGACTTACCAGGTACTCCATTGGGGCCTGCTGTCTTGTGAGAGTTCGCCCTCCTGAACGACACCCTAACATCAGCCTCTGAGACAGAGATCACAGGGTCAACAGGTGCAGCAGGGATCTTCCCCGAATACAGTCCAGACCACCAACTCAAAGCAGTCCTGTAGGTGCTCCTGTGCTTCCCTCTTCCATACCTTCTTGGTCCTCGCTACTGGTGCTACAGTCTTCAGTCTTTCTGAAGTGTGGGCGTGGAATAGCATGATAGGTGTTCTTGATTCAACAGTGGTCCAGTGTGTTGTTTCCTCTGGTACTACAAGTGATTTGTTGATGGTACTTATTTAGCGACTCTAAGCTTTTGGGGGGCTTTTTCCAGAATCCCTAAAATGATGGTGAAGGCGTCAGGGTATGCTGTTTCATGCATGTTGATCCTATTGCTGAGATCATCCAGAACCTGGTTGACATTGGTCTGAGGTGAAATGTACACCGCAACTAAAATGATCGCAGCAATCTTCAACAGCAGGTAAAATGGACGGCACTTAATTGTGAGATATTCCAGATCTGGTGAGCGGAATTGAGACAATACTGATACACTTGTGCACCAAGAGGAGTTGATCACGAGGCATACACCTCCACCTCCACTTTTGAGAGACGCAACAGACCTATCCTGACAGCGTATAGTGAACCCGTCAATATGAATCACTGTGTCCGATACAGAAGTTAACCAGGATTCTGTGAAACAAAGGGCGCAAGTGGTCCGCATGTCCCTCTAATACTGCCCATTCAGCTGCACTTCCATATGCCTCTTTTTTTTCCGCATGTGCGTGCATCTGCGTGCAAGTCTGCGCGTGCGTCTGTGTGTCCATGCATGTGTCTGTGATGATGGATTTTTCATGGCTTTTTCCAATGTGCAGAGCGAGAGGGAGAGACTGTGTGGCACGCCACTCCCCACACAGACATTTTTGCAGTATTTTCCCTTTGTTTTACGAGGTCGAGTTGCAGTCTCGACACTCAACCCGGCACGGATGGGAAGCGTACTCGGGAGCAGACCCGACTAGTTTCGAACCCGGGAACCTCAGCTCCTGGGTCCGGCATCGATGCCGTTGCACCACCAGCTGGCCTTCAAATGCCTTTTAAATGTTGTTGCTGTTCCAGCCTTCACCACCTCTCCTGGCAGCTCATCCTAGATACCAGCTACTCAGGGTGGGGGTAAAAAACCCTTTTCAAATCTGCTCCCTCTAACCTAAAATAGGAAAACACCCAATTATTTTCACAGGAAGGTCACCAACAGTGACACATTGGCTTAAGTAATTGATCAGAGGCATTGGCGGGGAAGGGGAAGAAGTGAAGTTTATTTTCCCACCCAGAGAAAAGGACGCTGGACACAGAAACTCTCGCCACTTTCAAACAGCACTTGAATAGCCACAAGGATGAATCGAGTACTTGCTGTAGTGTGATTAGATCTTTATTGATTATAATGGACACAATGGGTTGAATGGCCTCTTTCCCTTTTAACATTTCCATGATTCCATGGCTTCATATGACATTGCTGCCAAATTGGAGGCAAGTCAGTGGAGGGGTGGTGTAGTAAACAGACTTCATTACAGCTTCTTAACATGCAGTCAAATTCTAAGCAGCACACTGTGAGGAGCAAACTAATGAGAAGGAATGTATGAAAACACAGGTGGCTCCAGATATTGCACACTGGCACCTCCTTCACTGTTACTGCAGATATATAGACATGAAAGCAAACCCCCAGCTTCAGCGCTGCACTTGATTAACCCACCTACTGCTCAATACCACAGAAGCAATGTATTTTTGTGCAGTGCACGCCACTCTGCTTCTCCGCTGCTGTCAGCTTCTCAGAGCTAAAAATAATTAAATCTCAGCAGGCTGCAGGAATAAAATGAAAGGCATTGTGGAAGCTGGATGTACTCATGCAGCTTATGCATCAAGGCTAAACCTTGCAGCCTCGGATTTGTATTTAGGCACAGTTTGTTATAGAACCTGGGAACCATGACAGGACACAGGTCAGCCATTTGGCTCATCCAGTCTCTGCTAGCTTCTTCTGGAGCAATGACAAGACTCCCCCTATCCTGCTCTTTCCCCAGAACCATGCAAATCCTTTACCTTTCAAGTGCCTCTGCAATTCTCCTCTGAGAGCGCAGATTGATTCCAATCGTAGAGGCAGAGTACTACAACATAGAAACAGGCCCTTTGGCCAATACAGTCCATGCTGATCAGAACTGTTCCAGGCCCATATCCCTCCAAACCTCACCCATCCACAGATGTTTCCAAGCTCCTTTCAAACATTACAATTAAAACCGTATTTACCTGCTGCCAGCTCGTTCCACAATCACTCCACACTCTGATTAAAGCAACTCCCCCTCAGAGATCCCTTTAGTATTTCACCTTTCACTCTAAGCCCATGATCGACAGGTCAAGTCTTATCCAACCCAAGGAAAATAAGCTTACATGCATTCACCCTATCTATGCCACTCATAATTTTGTATACCTTTATAAGATCACCTGTTACACTCCTGCACTTCAGGGAACAACGTCCTAACCTTTCCAGACTTTTCCTATATATCAAAGTTCAAAGTAAATTTTATTATCAAAGTACACGTCACCATATACAGCCCTGAGACTTATTTTACTGCAGGCATACTCCGCAAATCTATAGAATAGTGATCAATGGAAGGATAATAGGATCACTGAAAGATAACTAGAGTGTAGAAGACAACAAACTGTGCAAATGCAAATATAAATAAATTGCAAAAAAATAACGAGAATATGAAATAACAAGACAAAGAGTCCTGAAAGTGAGATCATTGGTTTTGGAAACACCTCAATAATTGGGCAAGTGAGTGCAATTACCCTCTTTTGTCCAGGAGCCTGATGGTTGTGGGGTGATGACTGTCCCTGAACCAGGTCTTGAGGCTCCTGCACCTTCCATCCGATGGGAGTAGTGAGATCAGAGCATAGCTTGATTGGTGAGGATCCCCGACGATGGATGCTGTCCTCCTACGACAGCGTTTCATGCAGAGGTGCTCAACGGTTGGGAGGGATTTACCTATTACATACTGGACCGAATTCAACACTTTTTGTAGAATTTTCTGTTCAAAGGCAATAGCACTTCCACACCAGTCAATACACTCTGCAGAACACACCAACAGAAAGTTTGCCAATATCCGCAAGATCTGACAACGTCCTTGCACATTGTCTCTGCACTCTTTCAAGCTCATTGATAACCAGTGTCAAAATTTCAAATTATAAATATTCTCTGAGTTTAAAGTCTTTTCCCTCACATCACTTGTATACTTTGCCTGAAACTTTAAAATTCTGTCTTCCTGTCCATGGACCATTGGATAATATGAACCAACCATTGCACAGCTCACTGAAAGCTCTTCTCAAACTGCTTTGTCCACAAAGGCCAACATCAGCTTCCCCAGTCACCCTCATCACAGGCAGATAACTAGCCACTGTTTATTGCCCCTACCTAATTGTATTTAATTCAAAGTTCAAACTTAAAATAAATTTATTATCAGATAATTTACTTTTGGTTTATAATACGTATCAAATGTTATCATATACTATCTTGAGATTTCTTGCAGGCACTTAAAGGGAAATAAAGAAATCCAATACAAGTTACATAAAACTATACATAAAAGGCAAAGACTGACAAACAAATAAGGTGCAGAAGACAAGCTATGCAAATAAAAAGTAATACTGCGAATTTGAGTTGTAAGGAGAGCTGTATTGCACCGAAGTCTTGCATAATTACATATAATATGTTGTTTGAACCTCTCTGTATGTTTTTCATTGGAACATTGAAGAGTACAGTACAGAAACAAACCCTTTGGTCCACAATTACTATGTTGCACACAATATTGAATTAAACAAATTCTGTTCTGCCTGCACATGATCCATGTCCTTCCATGTTCATACATCAGTCTAACAACCTTAAATGGCTCTATCACATCAGATTCCCTCACTACCACCAGCAGTGCACTCCAAGCACCTACCACTCTCTGTATAAAATTTTTTTTTATCTCCTTTAAACATTCCCCCTCACTTTGAATGCATTTCCTAAACATACCTGTGTCTCACTAAAAACACAAAGGATTCTTCTATTTCCCTTTCCCCCACCCTCGTAGATGAATAGATCCAGGTACTGGCACACAGCACATTGCAAACATTCTCAAGGTAAAGAGGTTTCTCTCAAATTCCTAATCCAAACATCCTGCTTGTGGCCCCTTCTCTGGACTGCCTCAAGTACAACAATCTGCTCTACTGTGGCCCCACTAAATCCCTCCACTGCATAAGCTTGGAGAGCTGCGTCAGGTTAACTTTCCCAGAGTTTCCAATCTAGAACAAGGAGCCCTACACACCATCAAGTGCTCTGCAATTCCAGTCACTTCACTTTAGGAAGAATTTGGATAGCTTGAAGATGAAGGTTTACGAGTCTGGCTCCAGGGTAGAAAGGTTTATCATAGAGCATGCGAACAGGCCCTTCAGCCTACTGAGTCTGTGGTGAACACCCATTTATACTATTGCCATTTTATTCTCGTCCCAGCCCCTGCCTACTCATTTTCTCCTGATGTGTTCTGGTATCATTCTAGGAAAAGGTGTTTAATATAAAGATCTTCCTGTGTCTACATTCCATTATAACTGTGTCATTGCAAGATTCCTTTGAAATGTCTGTTTGGTCTAAATCTGTACAGACCTAGGTGCTTTAGGGCAGATATCCAGCAAGAAGCTGGAATAATAGTGAAGTTATTTTAATTTGGGGTGAGCTACACGGTGATAGCTTCTGAGGAGAGAGGGCCAGGGTGGTGCATGTGGATGTGTTGAAGAGAAAGCCATGCAGTTAAGCCACTTATTGGTGACCAGACTCATGCTAGAGCCAAATATGGCCACAAAACTATTAACCGACAATGTGCTGGCTGGTTGTTATGGTTAAGACAGTGATGTAAAATAAGGAAGCATTTCTCTAGAGGTAAAGGCAAAAGACCCACATGTTTTATAGCAATGGACAGACAGAAGAGAGATACAAGAGAATGCAAATTCTGGAATTTGGAGCAACAAGCAATCTACTTGAGGCCATGCAGCATCTGTGAAGGGAAAGGATTTGTTTACTTTTTGGGTTGAAATCCTGCATCAGGACTGATGGAAATTTTCATAGATGTTTGGGGATGGATGCAAGGGGAAAATAAAGAGGCAAAAATGATTGCCAACTAAAGTAAAGTTCAATTTATTACACCCTCCAAAAAGGTTGACGCTGGGTGCCTGTCATGCGATCTACTTCTCAGGCAGGGCTGGGCGGCAGATGCGTCAATGCAGCAATGCTGTGCTCAGCTCAGTGGGGTTCCAAGCACAGCCCTCCATAACCCGTTCAGACTCACTCCCCACCAAAGCTCTCTCATCAGCACAGACAAGAACACAATGTAAAAAGCTTTTCCTTCACAGTGGACACTGAATGAAATGTGAACTCAGAGTCATAGAGTAATACAGCACAGAAACAGACCATTCAGCCCAACTCTTCTGTGCTAACCAACTCTTCAAAAGGGTGAAAAAAGATAACACATGTTTAGTTAACCCCCTCACTCACCTGCTGGAAAACAGGCTTCCGTCAGGCCAGTGATGTTGTGGAGATGGAACTGGACTCTCTGACGGTGGTGTCTGAAAAGAGGATGCTAAGTTGCATGCCATCTTGGTCAATGTCTCCCATCCACTACATAATGTACTGGGTGGGCACAGGAGTACATTCAGCCAGAGACTCATTCCTCCGAGATGCAACACAGAGTGTCATAGGAAGTCATTCCTGCCTGTGGCCATCAAACTTTACAACTCTTCCCTTGGAGGGTCAGACACCCTGTGCCAATAGGCTGGTCCTGGACTTATTTCATAATTTACTGGCATAATTTACGTATTACTATTTAACTATTTATGGTTCTATTACTATTTATTATTTATGGTGCAACTGTAACGAAAACCAATTTCCCCCAGGATCAATAAAGTATGACTATGACTATGTCATGTGAAATCTGAACACTGATAGGGGAAAACAATGTATGAGAGAGGTAGAAAGCACCGTTTTCAAGTACAGACGCTGTGGGGTTCTACAAGGCTGGATAAAGGTTGGGAGGGATCTGTAGTGCGAAATGACCTGTTGTTCAACCAAGCATGTATGTGATCATGTTCAAGTTTATCATCTGGCTGTACATATATACAACCAAATGAAACAATGTTACTCCAGACCACAGCGCACCCACAAAATATACATCACACCTCGCACATAAAACAAAATATTACCATAAATAAGCTAAAATATAATTCAAGAGTTCATGTAGTCTGCATTACAGTGACAGTAAACAGCTCACTGTCCTAGTGACAAGACTTTGGTGGTGGCAGGGAATCCATTAGTCTTCAAGACTAAGGTCAGAAGCTGTACCCAGTCCAGCACTCCTAAGTCCTGATGCTTCCTGATGGCAGTGGGTCAAAGAAATTGTGGGATGGATGGCAGGGATCCTTAATAATATTTTGTGCTCTTTATCTACAATGTTCTTGGTAAATGTCACAAATAGAGGGGCAGAGACCCTGATGATCTTCTCAGTGATTTTTTCTGTGGCACACAATGATGTCACCACTCAGGTCACTCTCAATGGTGTTCATGTAGTACATTGTTAGAACAGGGGCGAGGAGCCATGCACGCCTCAATCTGTTTAGAAAGTCTAGACGTTGTTGTGTCTTCTTACGAATGAGGATGTGTTGTGGGTCCAGATTAGATTGTCTGTTACGTGTACACCAAGGAACTTGATGCTCTTCACTCTCTCCATGGCAGAGCCATTGACATGAAATGGAAAGTGGTCAACGTGCGCCTTCCTGCACCTCACGTGCAATGCAGGCACCCTGCCAAAATAACATCAGTCCAGATCCCTAAAACGGGACTTTGTTTCAATGATTGAAAATGCCCCCTTAAGAATGCCCTCAAGGAATGTACTCCAGGGAGCACGAAGCGCACAATCAAATATCGCTGTGATGATTGTACACTCTAGTATCAATTGTTTGGCGACAATAAAGTATAAAGTAAAGTAAAGTCTGTTTCACCTTCCAATAAGATTACAAACTTGCACAAGAGGAGGTTGGAGTTATGGTACTTGATATTAGTATTGGTTTATTATTGTCACATGTTCCAAGATACAATGAAAAGTTTGTTTTGCGTACTATGTTTTGCATAGTGGAGGATTACAAATACCTGGGGATACGTATTGACCATAAACTGGACTGGTCAAAGAACACTGAGGCTATCTACAAGAAGGGTCAGAGCCGTCTCTATTTCCTGAGGAAACTGAGGTCCTTTAACATCTGCCGGACGATGTTGAGGATGTTCTACGAGTCTGTGGTGGCCAGTGCTATCATGTTTGCTGTTGTGTGCAGGGGCAGCAGGCTGAGGGTAGCAGACACCAACAGAATCAACAAACTTATTCGTAAAGCCAGTGGTGTGGTGGGGATGGAACTGGACTCTCTCACGGTGGTGTCTGAAAAGAGGATGCTGTCTAAGTTGCATGCCATCTTGGTCAGTGTCTCCCATCCACTACATAATGTACTGGGTGGGCACAGGAGTACATTCAGCCAGAGACTCATTCCTCCAAGATGCAGCACAGAGCGTCATAGGATGTCATTCCTGCCTGTGGCCATCAAACTTTACAACTCCTCCCTTGGAGGGTCAGACACCCTGAGCCAATAGGCTGGTCCTGGACTTATTTCATAATTTACTGGCATAATTTACATATTACTATTTAACTACTTATGGTTCTATTACTATTTATTATTTATGATGCAACTGTAATGAAAACCAATTTCCCCCTGGGATCAATAAAGTATAACTATGACTATGACTATTCATGCAGATCAATTTGTTACAGAGGCAGAACAAGAAAACAGTAACAGAAGGCAGAACAATGTATAACAGCTGCAGTGAAAGTGCAGTGCAGGTAGCCAACAAGGTGCAAGATCATAATGAGGTAGATTGTGAGGTCAAGAGTCCATCTTATCATACTAGGGAAACATTTAATAGTCTTATTATAGTGATTGGCTCACCTTTCTACTCTTGGAAGTCTTTCCACCACCCACACATCATCCACACTCTCCACTTGCCTGGATGAGTGCAATTCCAAGATTCCAGAAGATCAGCACTATCCGCGACAGTAAAACAGAATGTGGACAACGTGGCCTTCACCACTGTGAACCTTCATTCCCTCAACAATGGGCTGCAGTACAGTCACTGCGGTGGTACATGGAGTCGTAGAGAGATATAACGTAGAAACAGACGCTTCATCCCATCAAGTCTGCAATGACCGGCAAATGCAGTGGCACATTTGCACTAATTCTACATGAATCCTTGTTTTCGTTCATTCTATCTACTCTCCCCAGATTCTACCTCTCACCCACACACTAGGGGTAATTTACAGTAGCCAATTAAAACCAACCTATACATCTTTGGGATGTGGGAAGAAACTAGAGCACACTCACAGGAAGAACATTCAAAACCCACAGACATTGGTTGAGATCAGGATTGAACCCAAGTCTCCAGTGCTGCAAGGAGTGCCTACCAACTGAATCATTACGCTGCCCAATTGTGTTTGACCACACCTTATCCAAGTGTTTGATGGCTTGGAAGAAGGAGGCAGGTGATTGGAACACCACCACTACCAAGTGACACAACTATCCTAACTTGGAAATACATCTTTCATAACCATGGTAATCAAATTTCTGAGAATCCCAAATGAATGTTATAGTGGAGGAACTTTATCAGAAGGACTGCAGTTCTCCAAATATTTAATTACATATGGGTTCAAAAAGCAAAATCAAAGGTTGCTGGAATTCTGAAATAGAAACAGAAGGTGCTGGAAATACTCAGCAGGTCAAGCAGCATCTGTGGGAAGGGAAGGTTGAAGATCCTTCGTTAGAAGAAGGGAGGAGAGAATAAAAGCTGCAGGGAGGGTGAAAGTGGAGGTGTCTGGAGACTGGTAAAGACAAATGTAGGTCCCCTGCAGACAGAAACAGGTGAATTGATCATGGGGAGCAAGGACATGGCAGACCAATTGAATAATTACTTTGGTTCTGTCTTCACTAAGGAGGACATAAATAATCTTCCAAAAATAGTAGGGGACAGAGGGTCCAGTGAGATGGAGGAACTGAGCGAAATACATGTTAGTAGGGAAGTAGTGTTAGGTAAATTGAAGGGATTGAAGGCAGATAAATCCCCAGGGCCAGATGGTCTGCATCCCAGAGTGCTTATGGAAGTAGCCCAAGAAATAGTGGATGCATTAGTGATAATTTTTCAAAACTCGTTAGATTCTGGACTAGTTCCTGAGGATTGGAGGGTGGCTAATGTAACCCCACTTTTTAAAAAAGGAGGGAGAGAGAAACCGGGGAATTATAGACCGGTTAGCCTAACGTCGGTGGTGGCGAAACTGCTGGAGTCAGTTATCAAAGATATGATAACAGCACATTTGGAAAGCGGTGAAATCATCGGACAAAGTCAGCATGGATTTGTGAAAGGAAAATCATGTCTGACGAATCTCATAGAATTTTTTGAGGATGTAACTAGTAGAGTGGATAGGGGAGAATCAGTGGATGTGGTATATTTGGATTTTCAAAAGGCTTTTGACAAGGTCCCACACAGGAGATTAGTGTGCAAACTTAAAGCACACAGTATTGGGGGTAAGGTATTGATGTGGATAGAGAATTGGTTAGCAGACAGGAAGCAAAGAGTGGGAATAAACAGAACCTTTTCAGAATGGCAGGCAGTGACTAGTGGGGTACCGCAAGGCTCAGTGCTGGGACCCCAGTTGTTTGCAATATATATTAATGACTTGGACGAGGGAATTAAATGCAGCATCTCCAAGTTTGTGGATGACACGAAGCTGGGCGGCAGTGTTAGCTGTGAGGAGGATGCTAAGAGGATGCAGGGTGACTTGGATAGGTTGGATGAGTGGGCAAATTCAAGGCAGATGCAATTTAATGTGGATAAATGTGAAGTTATCCACTTTGGTGGCAAAAATAGGAAAACAGATTATTATCTGAATGGTGGCCGATTAGGAAAAGGGGAGGTGCAATGAGACCTGGGTGTCATTATACACCAGTCATTGAAAGTGGGCATGTAGGTACAGCAGGCGGTGAAAAAGGCAAATGGTATGCTGGCATTTATAGCGAGAGGATTCGAGTACAGGAGCAGGGAGGTACTACTGCAGTTGTACAAGGCCTTGGTGAGACCACACCTGGAGTATTGTGTGCAGTTTTGGTCCCCTAATCTGAGGAAAGACATCCTTGCCATAGAGGGAGTACAAAGAAGGTTCACCAGATTGATTCGTGGGATGGCAGGACTTTCATATGAAGAAAGACTGGATGAACTGGGCTTGTACTCGTTGGAATTTAGAAGATTGAGGAGGGATCTGATTGAAACATATAAAATCCTAAAGGGATTGGACAGGCTAGATGCAGGAAGATTGTTCCCGATGTTGGGGAAGTCCAGAACGAGGGGTCACAGTTTGAGGATAAAGGGGAAGCCTTTTAGGACCGAGATTAGGAAAAACTTCTTCACACAGAGAGTGGTGAATCTGTGGAATTCTCTGCCACAGGAAACAGTTAAGGCCAGTTCATTAGCTATATCTAAGAGGGAGTTAGACATGGCCCTTGTGGCTACGGGGATCAGGGGGTATGGAGGGAAGGCTGGTGCAAGGGTCTGAGTTGGATGATCAGCCATGATCATAATAAATGGTGGTGCAGGCTCGAAGGGTCGAATGGCCTACTCCTGCACCTATTTTCTATGTTTCTATGTCTCTCTTGGGGATAAACTACAGACAAGCTTATCTGATCAGTGAGTGAATGGGAACACTTGGAATGTGAGAACATGGACAAAGGGATGTGGGTGCTGTGAAATGCAGAGCAGGAAGATGTGCCTCCGCTCACAAAGGGAACGAAAAGAAATAAAGGGGAAAACAAAAAAATACAAGCTGAGCCAATACCACAGATGGATGACTGAAAGTGCAGTCCAATAGTCTTTGAAGTATTATATTCACTGTAGGTAATGCAAACAAGCTCTTACAAATGCTGTTGTTTCAATCAAAAACAAACTAACACCTTGATTCAGCCCATCTCTGCCATTTTTCTGCTCTTTGGATCTTTATGCTTCAAGAGTGAATTCTCTTCCCTCGATTCCCTTCAGCATTCATGTGTCTAAAAACCTCAACACCACTACTGCAACTGTTTCTACCGCTATCCCGACAGTGCAATCCGGGCACCTGTGTAAGAAAAAACTTGCCCACAAATCTCCATTAAGCTTTCCCCCTCTTACCTTAAATGTACATCCTCTAGTATTTGACATTTTTGTCCTGGGATAAGGACTCTGACCCTATCTTTACCTCTCAGATTTTTATAAACCTTTGGCAGCTTCTGACACTACAGAGAAAAACAATTCAAGTTGGTTCAACCTCTCTTTACCGTTCATACCCAGATGTTTTGGTCAAGTAACACTGGATGTTGCTAAGCAGTAAAACAGATGACTAAGACTGCTGACTGCTTAAGTACAAATAAACATGCTGACTGTTCCAGCCCAGCATCCAGCTATCACACCAACAGCAGCATTGGCTATGACCATAAAGACACTGGCATCTAAAGCTCTCCAAAATATGCCACTTTTGGCATTCTTTTATTACTGTCATATCTACAGAGATACAGTGGAAAGATAGTCTTGCATATTGTTCCTACAGATCTAATCGTTACACAGTGCATTGAGGTAGACCAAGGTAAAAACAAGTTCAAAGTAAATTATCAAAGTACTTATATGTCACCATATACAACCCGGAGATTCTTGCTGGCAAACTCAATAAATCTCTAGAATAATAACCATAACAGAATTAATGAAAGGTAGCACCAATCTGTGTGTTCAACCAATTACAAAAAGAAATAATAAATAAATAAATAAACAAACAAACAAACAAACAAACAAGCAAGCAACAAATATTGGGAACATGAGATGAAGAGTCCTTGAAAGTGAGTCCATTGGTTGTGGGAACAATTCAATGATGGAGCAAGTGAAGTTGAGTGAAGTTAAAAAAAAAATCACAAACAAGAGAAAATCTGCAGATGCTGGAAATATGCCCTTTGGTTCAAACGCCTTATGATTGAGGGGTAGTAACTGTTCCTAAACCTGGTGGTGCGAGTCCTGAGGCTCCTGTGCCTTCATTAATGAGCAGTGAGAGGAGAGTATGCCTATATGGTGGTGGAAGGCCCGATGATGGACGTTGCTTTCCTGGAACAATGTTTTACATAGATGTACTCCATGGTGTGGAGGGCTTTGCCCATGATGGACTGGTCCGTATCCAGTCCTTTTTGTCGGATTTTCTCTTTAAGGGCATTGGTGTTTCCATACCAGGCTGTTTTGCAGCTCATCAATATACTCTCCACTACACATCTACAGAAGCTTGTCAAAGTAACAGAACGCAGAATAAAGTGTAAAAACTGCAAAGAAAGTAGAGTGGAGGTAAACAATAAAGATCATCATGAAGAGGACTGCGTGGCCAAGAGTCAATCTTATCGTTCAAGAGTCTGACGACAGCAGCATAGAAGCTGTCCCTGAGCTTTGTGGTACATGCTTTCAGGTTTTGGTATCTTCTCCCCAAAGGGTGGGTGGGGAAGCACAAATGGCCAAGGTGGGTGGGGTCTTTGATTATGCTTACTGATACCATCAGGGAAGAGGTACAGGAGCCTGAAGATCCTCACTCAACATTTTAGGAACAGCTCATTTCCCTCTGTCTTCAAACTTCTGGAAAGTCCATGAAGACTACCTGATTACTTTATTTCTCTTTAGCACTGCTTACTGACTTTATATTTTGTAACTTATAGTATTTTTATGTCCTGTAATGTACCGCTGCCACAAAACAACAAATGTCATGACATGATGTCTGTCAGTGATAATAAATCGGATTCTGACTTCATTTTAGAAACAGGGTGTGTGTGAAGTTCAGAAAGAGCCTCCTCACATGGAGCATGGTTTGAAAGTGGAACGCAACCTGAGTGAAAAATGAAGAAAAAAATTGTAGAGGGTGTTAAATCTGAAATAAGAGCATAGTATATGGGAAATATCTAGCAGGTCTGGCTAAATCTATGGGTGAGAACAGAGCTAATGTTTCAAGTCCAAGAATTTTTGTCAGAACCCAAACGGACCTTAACCCCAGTAGTAGCTGCAATGTTGCAGGGGAGCCGACACTTGGAAACAAACAAGTTAATATGACAAGTGTGTTTGGATTAAAAAGGGCAGCAGCAAATGTGCGACAAATTCTAACTGCACTGCTTTGGCTCTGCATGCACCAGCACGCTCCATGGGATTCATGTTCCTGTTCTCCCGAAAGTAATCACGGCATTCTATTTGATGCACAGTTGCAAATCGGTCACCCTAAATGCATACCATTTTATTTCTTGGGATCTAATTCATAAGAGTCATAGAGCACTACAGACAGAATCAGGCCCTTCAGCCCATCAATACCATGCTAGCCTTGCCTGTCTAGTCCTACCTACCTGCACCTGGGTCATAGCACTCCATACCGCTCTCATCCGTGTACTTATTTCTTTTAAATGTTACAGTTGAACTCGTATCAACCTCTTCAGCTGGCAGCCTGTTTCATACTTGCACCACTCTCTAAGTGAAGAAGTTCCTCCTCAGATCCTTCTTAAATGTTTCAGCCCAAACTTGTAGTTCTAGTCTTATTCAGAAGGGAAAAAACCTGCTTGTATTCACATTATCTGTACCCTTCATAATTTTGTACACCCCTGTAAGATCTTCCCTCATTCTCCTGCACTCCAGAGAATAAAAGTCCTAAACTATGCAATCTTTCCTGATAACTCAGGTACTCATTTATTAACTAATTAAGCTGATTAAATAATAAATGCGCTTCCAAAAAACATCTTCTAGAATCCACCTGCAAACTTCTTTATTTATTAAGAAGTAATATTTGTGCTGTTTGCAGGGATAGACGGTGATATTTGGGAGGTATCTGTGCCTCCTTGATCTCCGCAAGTCCCTTTGTAAAAACCTACCCAACTGTGGCATACAGGTGGCCCCCATTTTCCGGCCGTTTGCCTTACGATACCTCGCTGTTACGAAAGACCTACATTAGTTACCCGTTTTCGCTAACAGAAGGTATTTTCACTGCTACGAAAAAAGGCAGCGTGTGCCCAAACAGCCAAGCTCCTCCCCCGGAACTGCATTCTAGCTGGCATTGCTTAGACACGTGCTTTATCTCGATTTATCTTGTGCATCCATTAGCAAGATGAGTTCTAAGGTATCGGAAGAGCCTAAAAAAGCTCGTAAGGGTGTTACACTTAGCGTAGAACTAGACATAACTAAGCGTTTCGATCGTGGTGAATGAAGTAAGGATATTGTCCATGCATTGAACTTGCCTGCATCCACCATTCGCACTATTTATACGCAGAGAGAAAGAATTTTGAAAGCTGCCGATGTTACTGTTGGTTCGGCTCATAGCAAAGTGGTCTCTCTTAGTCGGCATCCAATAATGGATAAAATGGGAAGTCTATTGCTTGAGTGGATTGATGGGTGTACAAAGCATGGTGCTCTGTTAAGTTTTCTTATACTTAAGGAGAAATCAGTCTTTTTAATAAGCTGAAACAGAAAGCACTGGACGATGGTGATGAAAGTGTTGCGAAAGTGGAATTTAAAGGTAGTTTGATCGGTTTCTGAGGTGAGGGCAGCTTCATAGTTTAAGCAGTGGACCCCAACCTCCGGGCCGCGGACTGCTACATTGCCGCGAAGAATGTGGTGGTGCAGCGGTGGCCGGAACGCACCCAGCACATCTTTAAGAAAAAAGCCGAAATAAACAAGCTAATCAATTAGGTGCCGCCCAGCACATAAATATCGGCCCAGATCAGAGGTGATTGCCGAAGTGTTTGACTGTAACAAAACTGCACTTTATTGGAGTCCTCCTAATTCCGGTATGTGAAACTACACTGTACATACATTATTTCTACTTTATATAGGCTGTGTATTTTTATGTCTTATTTGGGATGATTTGGCAGCTTCATAGCTTAAAGGTTATTGGACAGAGTGTTTCTGCCGAGAGCGCTTCCGCGAGATTTTCGCTGCACCAGACAGTGCTGCAGAAAAGTACTTCTACTTTATATAGGCTGTGTATTTATCATATCATTCCTGCTTTTACTATATGTTACTGTTATTTTAGGTTTTATGTGTTATTTGGCATGATTTTGTAGGTTATTTCTTGGGTCTGGGAATGCTCAAAGATTTTTCTCATATTAATAAATGGTAATTGCTTATTCACTTTATGACATTCCGGCTTACGAACTGTTTCATAGTAACGCTCTACCTTCAGATAGCGGGGCAAACCTGTATTGTAATTTCCACAACTAAACAATTCTAACCAATCTTCTGGACAGAAGAATAGGGTTAGCATTTCTGATGGAAGTTTTGGACCAGAACTAGCATTGCAGTTTCTCCCACAATAGAAGATGCTTGACTTGTAAGGGGAATCTGTTGTGTTATTTCACATTTATAGCATCTGCAGATATTTGGTTCCCCTGTGCACCCTCCCGCCTCTCCCCTCCCCCCGAGGGAAAGGGCAGAAACTCAGTACTGGCAATGATCAATACATATTTTTAATATATTCTGATTGTAATTTTTAGGTATTTCACTGTACTGAGGCCACTAAACAAGGTTCACAACCGATGTTAGTGATATTGAACCTGATTCTGACTTCTGCATCTTTCTGAATCTTGCATAACTTGGACTTGGATATGGACTTTTTTTTTCCCAGTCTTAGTTCTTTTATATTCTGTGATTTATGACTGATATTTTTTGTATGCAGGGGAGGGGAATTTGGGGGTCAATATGCCCATTCCATTTTTGTTCTTTTTTTGTGTGGGGAGGAGGGATTTGGGGGTTGATAATCGTGCTGCTGTTTTCTTTCTTGGTTCATGACTATCTGGAGAATAATTTCAGAGTGACAATAAATGAACCTTTGAACATAATCCTTCCTCAGTGACAGAACACCTCTTTCACCACCATGGACTAATATTCTCTCTTCACAGGGGTCACTTGATTTGATATACATTTCCATCATTTTCCCTTCCTTCAGATTTCCAATAACTCCAGTGCATTGCACTCAAAGTCTACAGTTGTTTCTTAATCTCTCTCTCTCTTGGTTGCTCTCAATCTGCTTTGCCACCCACCAACCCCACTTCACTTCTTTGGACAACCCAGCTATCGACTAGACTAATAAGTGTTCTCCATCCTTTCAAAGACAGCACAAAGCAGCGTGCAATATGGGTGATCTTGAATTCCACCCAATCACAAACCAGTCTTTGCTTCCGCATTGTCCACCCATTCCCACTTCATAAAATGTGCCTGCCTTTTCACTTTTCAATTTCTGACAAAAGCTCAGAGTTAAAAAGCCAATTCTGTTTCTCTCTCTATGGATACAGCCTGACTGACCTGAGTACCTTCACCATTTTAGATCTCCAGCCATTACAGCTTGATCACATTGGATTGTGTATGCAAAGACAAGATGAAAAACACCACACACTGCCTTCACTAATCTCTGAACAACTTGCAGGAACAACCTATTTTAGAAGGCTTTTAAATAACATGCAATATTTCTTTGAACCACAGACACACACACTAAACGGCTTAGTAATAGTTTCCAAACTTGCCTTACAGGAAATACCACACACAAAGAGAATTCATGTGTTAAACATTACTTGAGCGAATGTATAACAGCTGAAACTATGACCAACCTATTAATTCCATCAGTTTCACTTATCGAAACACTTCCCCACGTTTGTTCAAAAGTATCTTAAAATAACATCCTGCTTCTCCCCAAAACTGTTTGCTTTTTCAAATCTCCAGAATTCATGGCAGAAAGAGGAAATGAGGTGATAGCTACACTAAAGTTCTAACTAAATGCAAAGTTTGCCAACGTTGCTTGTAACAGTAAATCTCAGCAAGGAAAATGCACCTTACATTATTACCAGCATTATGTCCCCATGAAACGTCAATTGGTCAATTTTTGCTTCCACTAGAACTTTCAAGCTTATTTATTTTATCCAAATAATCATAATATATTTTAAAAATAAAAATGCTTTTTAACATGGCTTAAGAGGAAGTTCAAAAAGAGCAAAATATTTTCTTGCAGTCATTTTTGCTTCCAGGCTGCCCTCTGGTTACAAACACCTGACATTCGGACACATGTACAAACAACAAGTTCCCATTACATTGCTAAATTCAAAAGTCTGATGTTCATACAGATAGCAGAACTAGTTTCCTCTCTCTTTATCCACTTTTAGTGCCTGAAGACAGCACTCATCACTAGGGAATCTCACCATCCGGGAACATGCCCTCCTCTTGTTCCCACCATTAGGGAGGAGGTACAGGAACCTGAAGACCCACATTTACTGATTCAAGAAGAGCTTCTTCCACTCTACCATCAGATTTCCTGATGGTCCATAAATACCACCTTGTTATTCCTTTTTTTGCACTATTTATTCATTTTCTAAAATTTATAGTAATTTTATGCCATTGCACTGCACTGCTGTGGCAAAACAACAAATTTTATAGATCAGTTATAATAAATCTGATTGTGATTTTCTTCTTTGTCATCAATTTTATGTGCCTTTGATACCATTCACAACAACACTGTGGAGATGTGGTTACCACATCCAGTGAATTTTATGCAGTTTCTGACTTACGAATAAAATTGACCAAAACACATCTGTAAAAAAAAAATGGAACTGGTTGATTTCCTGGGCTGACCTGTATTGTGCCAAAGGACAGCTGATTCATCGGCTCCATACTGTCTCCTAACAGAGGAATCCTTTTGTCCCATCCCTTGTCCTTATTTTTCTCAAATCTATTTTTCCTTCTCCCAAATTCGTAGACTCATCCTTTGATTATTTTGCTACTTGCCAACACAATGAGGCAAATTAGAGGCCAATTAACCTACAACCATGTGGGTTCAGACCCATTCGGGGAGAGAATTTGTACACAGACAACTCTGGAGGTCAGGATCGAACCTGGGTCGAAACCATCAAGAACAACACTAACTACCAAACCACTGTGACACCTGCAACAATGGCAATAAGGTTTCAAGACTTAAGCTCCATCAATGTTGTTCAAATAGTTTCTCATCTGACTTAACAGAATATCGTACAACTTCTGACATCTCCTCATCCAGGATTCCTGAGTGATGGAGGCAATTTTGTCTTGGATTATGAACAGGTAAGTGATGGGCAATTACATACAGATCTTAGTCTCGCTGAATTCATTTTATTACTAACTCAAATAGCAAGAGGAGAAAATAAAGGTCCTTTTATCACATTGTAAACATAATTCTGCTAAACAAAGTGCTTTCTAATCCTAAAATATCCAAGATTTCACTGATGATTTTTGCCAAATATGAAAAGCACTGAAGGAGCTGGTTAAATCTACAACTCTCTGCAGTCTCTTTCGAACCTGCACATCGGAGACTCCATACCAAGCGGTGATAAAACCAGCTGTAATTGTTAGCTGGAGAGCACAACTTGACATGAGCAACTAATGGATTAAAAAAAAATTAAGTCTTGTGGTACAGAGCAAGAGACCACACCAATCCCTGTGGACCACAATAATCATTAAATTCATTAAGTAGGCTTGTGCAATGCATGTATCCAACATGCCCACTAAAACTCCTGCAAATATCCAGTCACAGCCAGGACACCGGGAGAGTTCCTTTCAATTCTGCCACTGGATTTTATCGTCCATCTCCATTGTATAGCTAAAGAAATGCAGTCCCAACAATACAACACACCTTCAATATATCAACATGTGGATTTATATAGTGTCTCTGGCATAGATAATGACCCTTACACTTCAGCAAACAAAACAGTGACATTACGACATACAAGGAGATGGTAGCAGAAGTGACCAAAATCTCACAGGGTGGGATTCTGTGAGTATCTTAAAGGAAGAGAGTTGGAGAGGTTTAGGGAGAATTTATAGAACATATGCTTTGGTACTTGCTGGAATAAACCCACAAATCAGGAGCAGGGGTAGGTCACTTTGCCCCCGAGTCAGTTTTGTCGTTAGATTATGACTATAACATCAATTCTGTATTCCTGCCTACCCAGAATAACCTTTCAATCTCTTGATATGAAGAATTTCTCCACCACTGTGTCAAAAATATTCCATCCCCTTCAGGGCAGAGATTTCCAAAGACTCACACAAAGACGCAAGGGAAACCGCAAATGCTATAAATCTAGATCAACACACACAAAATGCTGGAGGAATTCAACAGGTCAGGCAGCATCTATGGAAGCAAACAAAGTATTGACATTTCAAACTGAGATCCTTTGAAGGGTCTTAGCCCAAAATATCAACTTTTCATTTCCCTGCATAGCTGCTACCTTACCTGCTGAGTTCCTCCGGCGATTTTTGTGTGCTGAAAATCTTTTACCTCATCTTTGTCTTAAATGGATGAACGCCTCCAACATTTTTAAAATGTTACTCTATTCTCCAACGAGAGGGAACATCCTCTCTACATTGACCCTACCAAGACCCCCAGATTCTTATCTGCCTCACTGAAGTCTCCTTGCTTCTAGATTCTAGCAGCCTCTAAGACGGGCCAGAACTGGAGGCTTGCAGATGTTAAAAAGTTCGAAGTTCAAAGTAAATTTATTATCAAAGTACATATATATCACTATACACAACCCTGAGATTAATTTTCTTGTGGCATATTCAATAAATCCATTAAAGAATAATAACCATAAAAGAATCAGTGGAAGACCAACTTAGGCGTTCAGTGTACAGAAGACAACCAACTGTGCAAATACAAAAAAAAATAGCAATAGTGATAAATAAGCAATAAATAAATTAGAAATGGAAAAGGCTCGGGAGGAAATGAAAACAAAGCTGGGAGTTTAGAATGATATCACTGCTTTACAGGCAAGGGAGAGCACAGAGGGGTAATGTTGCAATCTTGGACAGGGGCAGCAAAGATTATATAAGATTAAGTTCATAGATGTAGATAACCATTACTGATAATGGGGCTCAAAGCCTTAGCATGAGTCTCAAGCCTATAACCTTTTGACCCAGAAGGGAGAATGCTTTCGAATGACAGGAAATGATGCCCACAAGGGACACTCTGAAGTCCTAACCAATGAATCATAGGCAATACTGAACAACCACAGCCATGGTTACATCAGTTGTGAAAACGGTGGAGTAACAGAAGCCTCAAGGAAACGAGAATTTTACCAAGGCATTTGACAAAGCATAAACCCATGGGATACAAGGGAGAGCAGTAAGTTAGAATAAAAATTAGCTCTGTGAGCAAGTTGATAAACCATTTGTTGGGACATTTAGTGATTAGAGAAGCATGTCCAACAGAATGCATCTTTTTATGAGATTCACCAGAGAAACGATGTAGGGTAGACATATTGGTATGAGAAAGGGTGCAGCGGAGTTTTACAAGGACATTATCAGGGCTGGAAAGGGATGGGACTACTTTCATGGAACAGAGACGTAAATGGCCTTGGTTAAAAATTTTGCCAATGATGCTAAAATTGGCAGTGAGGTTGATAGTGATGAAGTTTGAGTTACCGGCTGGTGGAAGACGACTATAGACTGGTTAGACGGGCATAAAGAGACAAATTAAAGTACAAGGTTATACACTTACAGTACTGCAGGAATCAACACAAGAAATGACAAGTAGTTAGATGGAGGGATTCTTGGGGACAAACAGGACATCGTCATAGCTATCCCTCAAGGTCGAGGATGATGGTCTTTGTTCCATTGATTTATTTATGGGCTCTCAAGTGGCTTATGAGTCCAATCTTGACTTTGAAAGTTCTTCCGCATTCAGGACAGGTAGTTCAGATGGCAGATTGGGCTTTGGTTGTTACTGCCTCTCTTTCCATTTTCTTCCCTTTTCTTCTAATTTTGCACATCTGTTGGCTTCGAAAGTTGCTGTTCCTTCTTGGATGATGGTTTGCCAGAGTTTCCTGTCCTTGGCATTGGTTTCCCAATTGTTGATGTTGATGTTACATTTCTTCATGTTGGCTTTTAAGACGTCTTTGAATCTCTTCTGTTGTCTGCCTCTTTTATGTTTGCCTTCTTTAAGCTGGGAGTAGAAGATTTATTTCGGCAGACGTTCATCTTTCATCTGAACAACATGACTGCTCCATCTTAGTTGGTTCTTGATGACGTAGGCTTCAATGCTTGTTGTTTTTGCTTCATTTAGCACGCTGACGCTGGTTCTTCTATCTTCCCAGCTGATATCTAAGATGTTTCGAAGACAGTGTCGATGGAACTTTCCAAGTGCCTTCAGATGTCGTCGGTATGTTGTCCAGGTTTCTGATGGATACAGGAGTGTTGGGATCACCACTGCTTTGTACACTAACAATTTGGTGTCTGTTCGGATGTCATGATCATGAAAGACTCTTGTTCGGAGATGTCCAAAAGCTGTTCCACCACATTTACTGACATAATTTACATATTACTATTTAACTATTATGGTTCTATTACTATTTATTATTTATGGTGCAACTGTAACAAAAACCAATTTCCCCCGGGATCAATAAAGTATGTCTATGACTATGAAGCTCGTAGAAAGGGATATGAACTTGCAGAAAATGGAAGATATGGATCATGCTCAGACAGAAGTTGTTTGGCACAGCATCATCGATGGGAGGTTCAGTTCCTTACCATGGCAGGAAAGATGGAATAGGTTGGGGTTGTTTTCATGGTACAGATGCTTCACTGAGCTGTTTAAAGTTGAGAGGCTTACATTGGAAGGCCCAGTATAAAGCAGGGAGGACAGTAGCAAGGGGACTGAAAGTTAGATTCATTGTTAGAAGGAAGGGGAATATGTTGTTTTCACTTTAATACTAACGGGAATCAGGAATTCACTGTCAGAGAGTGATGAAGGAAGGGACCCAAAGAACATGTAAAAATCCACATTTACGTCAGCGGTCCCCAACCACCGGGCCGCGGACTGGTGCCGGGCTGTAAAGCATTTGCTACCGGGCCGTGAGGAAACGATATGATTTGGCGATAGGAGTCAGCTGCACCTTTCCTCATTCCCTGTCACGCCCACTGTTGAGCCATTACGCATGCGAGGTCATGATCCGCGCATCATCCATGTCAGCGCTGGAAGGAGATCAACTCCTCGAGCTTGCAAATGACGACGGGCTGAAAAGTGTGTTTGACATAACATCTCTGCCGGCATTCTGGATCAAAGTCAAGGTTAAATATCCTGAGATAGCCAGGAATGCACTGAAAATGTCGTTTCCATTTCCAACGTACCTCTGCAATGAATGCAACGAAAACTAAGTTGTGGAATAGACCGGACATAAGGAACCCATTCGAATATCGCTGTCTCCCATCACCCCTCGATAGGACCGTCTTGTTGCAGGGAAACAAGCCCAGGGCTCCCACTGATTCAGTGATATTGGTGTGTTGCAATGATTTTGTATGTTCATACAGGGAAAATATGTGCTGTGTGTTTAATATTCAAACGTTACTTAAAATGTTATGATGCTATTGACTTGTAAGTGACCTATATAACCATATAACAATTACAGCACGGAAACAGGCCATCTCGGCCCTTCTAGTCCGTGCTGAACGCTACTCTCACCTAGTCCCACCGACCTGCACTCAGCCCATAACCCTCCATTCCTCTCCTGTGCATATACCTATCCAATTTTTATTTAAATGATAATATCGAACCTGCCTCTACCACTTCTACTGGAAGTTCGTTCAACACTTACTTCAAGCTCCCCTGTCCTCCCCTGATAATTGACTTATCACTGTATTCATGCGAGGAAAATATGCGGTGTGTGTTTAATATTAAATTCATCAGATAAACCCTTTTAGAAACAAAATTGAGTGTATTAACCACATATCACCTATATTCTGGCCGTGATTAACCCCCCCGCGAACAGAATCGCCAGAAACGATTTGAAGATCGGCACGCACATGCATGCGCACTGGTGCCCGTGCAAGGCTTCATGGTCATTGTAGTCTTTCTCAGGGTAAACAACGTATTTGACTGCTGCTCTTGTCCGTTGGCAACCTTACCCCGCCACCTCACCCCCACCCCCCGGGTCAGCCAGTCCGCAAGAATATTGTCAATATGAAACCGGTCCGCAATGCAAAAAAGGTTGGGGACCCCTGATTTACGTGGCTCAGATTTAGCATGGGTTAGAGGATGTAAACTCAAATATTCCCATGTTTTAATTTACAGTGGCAGGAAGGGCTATAGGTCTCCTACTATATCATAACTCTCTATGATTCTATGCAACACTGTGATGCAACAGTTTCTTATTGAATGAGAATAACAACAGTGACCTTAACAGTCATATACTTACAGACGCTGATTACAGCTTTTCAAAAGTAAACAACTGTTTTCCTCACGCACAAGTTAGTCAAATGACAAGACCACAAGACACCCCTCCTTGTATACCTTCTCGAGTGGGCAGGCATAGGTGGGGCTTAATGCTCAATCCTGATAGGCAAGTCAGATCCAGCAGGGTCTCGGCCTGAAACATCGACTGTACCTCTTCCTACAGATGCTGCTTGGCCTGCTGCGTTCACCAGCAACTTTGATGTGTGTTGCTTGAATTTCCAGCATCTGCAGAATTCCTGTTGTCCAGCCAATTCCTGATTAGTTAGTTTGAATTAGCCTTGTTCTGATTGGTCAATTCTTTTAGGCCGAACCCTGTTTAGATCTCTAGTCTGGGACCACACATTCCTAAAGAGGGTTTGGCCAATCAGGATAACTACCTGCCACCAACACAGGGAAAGCATTACTGCAGGATACTGAGCAACACACACACACACACACACACACACACACACAGAATGCAGGAGGAACTCAGCAGGTCAGGCAGCATCCGTGGAGGGAAATAACATTTCACATTTTGGGTCGTGACTCTTCATCAAGATTGGAAAATGTGTAGAAGACACGATGTTGGACTTTGCTGCTTTCTATACAATTCTACCCCAATTTGAGACATGACAGTACAAGACAGGGTTTATGCTAGAACTGCATAATATACAACAGACGATAGGTGCAGAAGTAGGCCATTCGGCCCTTTGAGCCAGCACCGCCATTCACTGTGATCATGGCTGATCATCCACAATCAGTACCCTGTTCCTGCCTTCTCCCCATATCCCTTCACTCCGCTATCTTTAAGAGCTCTATCTAACTCTTTTTTGAAAGCATCCAGAGAATTGGCCTCCACTGCCTTCTGAGGCAGAGCATTCCACAGATCCACAACCCTCTCTGTGAAAAAGTTTTTCCTCAACTCCGTTCTAAATGGTCTACCCTTTATTCTTAAACTGTGGCCTCTGGTTCTGGACTCCTCCAACATCGGGAACATGTTTCCTGCCTCTAGCGTGTCCAATCCCTTAATAATCTTATATGTTTCAATCAAAGCCCTTCTCATCCTTCTAAATTCCAGCGTATACTGGCCCAGTCGCTCCAATCTTTTAACATATGACATTCCCGCCATCCCTGGAATTAACCCAGTGAGCCTATGCTGCACTCCTTCCAGAGCAAGAATGTCCATCCTCAAATTTGGAGACCAAAACTGCACACAATACTCCAGGTGGGGTCTCACCAGGACCTTGTACAACTGCAGAAGGACCTCTTTGCACCTATACTCAACTCCCCTTGTTATGAAGGCCAACATGCCATTAGCTTTCTTCACTGGCTGCTGTACCTGTATGCTTACTTTCAGTGACTGATGAACAAGGACACCCAGATCTCGTTGTACTTCCCCTTTTCCTAACTTGACTCCATTCAGATAGTAACCTGCCTTCCTGTTCTTGCCACCAAAGTGAACCTCACAGGTTCATCCTCCCGTGCTTGGGCTCCCATATGATGACTAGGCTGGCAGGTAGCTCGGGGTGGCGTAGACAGTGCCCCGCTAGTTGCAGTCTTCTCACCTCGATTTTAGTGGTGAGCATCAGTAGGTCGTTATAGAGCTCAACGTTCGTTATGTGCTGTTGCCAACACACGTCAAGAGCCATCCGGAGCATTCGAGTATAGCAACCATCCAGAGACTTTTGCATCCTCCTGGTGAGTGTCCACGCCTCACATCCATACGTGAGAATGCACTCTATGACTGCTATGAAAATCCTCTTTTTAAGCCCTCTGATCAGGTTTGACTTCCAGATTTCCTTCATGTCGTTCATAGCCCTCCCTGCCAGCGCCTTCCGTATCTTTATGTCCTTCTCCAAACTCATCATTCTTAACCCGAGGTACTTGCAGTCAAAGACTTTCTTAATGGTATTATTCTCTACGGTCTTGAGAGTACCTTATTAAGCATTTCGACCCTGGGGCAAAGATACTGGCTACCTAGTCTATCTATGCCTCTTGATCTTATAAACCTCCATTAGGTCTTGCCCAGAGCCTCTGCCAATCCAAGTGAATGGTGGGAGTCTGGAACCCACTGAGAGGATAGGGAGGCAGACAATTAAGTTTTAAAAAGCCACCTGGTGAACACTTGAAACCATATGACTGGAACTAGGAACTGGGATTAACCCATGTGGGTCCTTTCCTGTTTGGCATGCACTATTAGCAGAATGGCTACTGATTGTGCAGAAAACTTCATAATTCTTTGGCAACCCACTTTTGGTAGCAATCAGTAACTTATAATGAATAAACTCTTCTTGAGCTTCAAGCCAGGAACAAGCATCGATTTTAACCGATGTTTCAATGACCAACCCTGACGTTTTCATCAGGGATAATGCCTGGGTTTTCCTAGTCTCGTGGTATTTATACCCCTTTTGTCCACCCCTCCTGATTGACTAGTCCTCATCCAATCAGGTTTCTGCTCTCCACCACATTTACAATCGAATTCGAGTTCTTACTTAAGAGTGAGACCTTTATCTTTGTTAAAATTCTTTTCCTCCAGTTTTATTTCAATGGCTTCCTTTTCCAAGCAGTCCCAAAAGCCATTGGCATGGCACAGTAGTTCTGTGCCACCAAAGTCGATCCTATGGCCATTGCTAATGCAATGCTCTATCACTGATTTCTCTGGGTAACCCAAACAGATACACCTCCTGTGCACCTTGATGTGGATTTCCACCATGTGTCCCACCTGGTCAATAAAAACTGCTCCGTATTCACAGGGAATCCTGTAAACGCCAGCTGACCAAAGTCCCAGATCATCTTTGACCCACATAAGTTGTGATTTGAGCATCCTTATGGGTTTGTGGATGTTATTGATCCAGTATTTCTTCAGGATCCTAGCAATCCTTCCAGAAACTGTGGAACCGTAGGGAAGAGAGGTGGTAGCAATGGGTTCATCCTCTTTGTTAGGTTTCCTTTTAAGGGCCCGATTGATTTCCTTCACCTTGTAGCTATTCTGTAGGAACATCGTGTGTAAATGTCTATTTCCTCGGGGAAACTCCCCTGGTCCGAAATAGTTCTCACACAGTTAATCAAAGTAAAGAACCACTCTACATTGGGAGGCATGATGGTGGCTGTCATTGTTGAGGTACAAGTCTGTTTTGAGAAGTTCTGACACAGAAGATGACATTCAGGAGAGTTGCTGGGATGTCAAGCATCAAAAGAAATGACTGTTCCATTCCATGTACCGGTATTTTGGGTGTGTGCTACCATGGCAAGAGCTAGAGTGCATTTATGTTCTACCTTTCTCATCCCTAAACTTCCACTGGTCCACTCTCCAAACTACTTGTTTATATTTGTTAGTGGAAGCAGATACAATAACATAATATAAGAGACATTTAGACTGGTACATGAACAGGCAGGGAATGGACCAGGGAATGTGCTGGCAGATAGAATTAGGTTGGACTGACATCATGGTCAGCACAGAATTATGGGCCCAAGGGCCTGTTCTTGTTCTGTGATACAGCTGCTAGTCAATGCGTTCAATATGACACCTCAGAGTGGGAATGTTGGGAATTCTAGTACCAACAAAGTACATGAGAAATCCCCAACTTCCTAGGCTATCCATGTCTCAGCCAAAATGATCAAAACAGATGCCTTGGTCCTTAAATCCTGACTGTGTACAAGACGTTGCTGTGTGAAAACTGGATGCCATCTGCCTTACATTAGAACAGTGAGCACAGTTCATAAAGACAACACTGGCAAAAAGCATTATAAAACGGGTAGCTTTGACTTGATTTGTAAAACGAATAAAGATTCTACTCCCCCTCATTCAGTAGAGAAACAGGCTGTTTGGCCCAGCTCATTCATGCTGACCAAGGACAAAAAAAAGCCCCATTTCCATGTGTTTAGCCCATATCCATTTAAACCTTTCTAATCTGTGTATCTATCCAAATATCTTTTAAACACTAATTGTAATTATAACTTCCTCTGCCACATGTGTACCACCCTTGTACAAAATAGTTGCCCCTCAGAGCCCTTTTGGATCTTTCCACCCTCACCTTAAACTTATGCCCAAGTTTTTGACACCTGTACCCTGAGAAAATGATCGTAAGTGATCTCATCTTGTTCAAGTTGGTTTGATTGACCAGGGAAACTCACAAGTTAAATGGAATTTCATTCAGCATAAAACTTTCTAATCCTAGAGTTTTCAGAGCTACACTGCACAGTCTTTTGACTATCAGGACTGTCTCACATGTTCCAAAATTGCACAAACCTATTTGCTGCTTCAGAACTGCTCGAGTTGGGCTATTAAGGACTATCGTGACATGGTGGAGAAGTTACGGCTTTAGTAGGCAGAGCTCTGCATGTTGATCCAAAGACATGTGCTCAAATCCCCCCCTCCCCCGTGGCAGCCACAAATTTAAATACAAGTAATTAACTAAAACTGGAATTGGGGAATAAAGAAATAGATATTCTCTGAAACTCTGAAACAACCAGAGTGAAACCTGAAATGTTGGTTACACTCAGCAGGCTGGGTAGCATCTGTAGGAAGAGGAAGAGTTAATAGTTTAGATCATAGACCTGTCATCAGAATTGGGGGGAAGGTGAAAGGAATCAATAGTTTTCAGCAGACAAGGAGATGGAGAGATGTGAAGAATAAAGGGGAGATCTCAGACCTGAAACATGAACAGCGTCTCTTTCACACAGATGCTGCCTGACCTGCTCAGTGCTTCCATTTCTGTTATATTTCAGCTTTCCAGCATCTTCAGTATTATATGGAGTTGAACACTCTCTGCACTGGGCTGGTCCACCTCCTTCAATGGAACAATACCCTAGCAGGGATGACAGTGGAACAGCAATGGCAAGTGTTTCTGGGAATAACGCGGAAGGTGCAGGATCAGTTCATTCCAAAGAGGAAGAAAGATCCTAAGGGGAGTAAGGGGAGGCCGTGGCTGACAAGGGAAGTAATGGACAGTATAAAAATAAAAGAGAAGAAATATAACATAGCAAAGATGAGCGGGAAGCCGGAGGATTGGGAAACTTTTAAAGAGCAACAGGAGGTAACTAAAAAGGCAATATGCGGAGAAAAAATGAGGTACGAAGGTAAACTAGCCAAGAATATAAAGGAGGATAGTAAAAGATTCTTTAGGCATGTGAAAAGGAAAAAAATAGTTAAGACCAAAATTGGGCCCCTGAAGACAGAAACGGGTGAATTTATTATGGGGAACAAGGAAATGGCAGACAAATTGAACAGGTACTTTGGATCTGTCTTCACTAGGGAAGACACAAAACAATCTCCCAGATATAATAGTGGCCAAAGAACCTAGGGTAATGGATGAACTGAAGAAAATTTATATTAGGCAGGAAATGGTGTTGGATAGGCTGTTGGGTCTGAAGGCTGATCAGTCCCCGGGACCTGATGGTCTGCATCCCAAGCTACTTAAGGAGGTGGTTTTAGAAATCGTGGACGCATTGGTAATCATTTTCCAATGTTCTATAGTTTCAGGATCAGTTCCTGTGGATTCGAGGGCGGCTAATGTTGTCCCTCTCTTCAAGAAGGAAGGAAGAAAGAAAACAGGGAATTATAGGCCGGTTAGCCTGACGTTGGTGGTGGGAAAGATGCTGGAGTCAATTATAAAAGATGAAATTACGACACACCTGGATACAAGTAACAGGATCGGTCTGAGTCAGCATGGATTTACGAAGGGGAAATCGTGCTTGACTAATCTTCTGGAATTTTTTAAGGATGTAACTATGAAAATGGACAAGGGAGAGCCAGTGGATGAAGTGTACCTGGACTTTCAGAAAGCCTTTAATAAAGTCCCACATAGGAGATTAGTGGGCAAAATTAGGGCACATGGTATTGGGGCAGAGTACTGACATGGATTGAAAATTGGCTGGCTGACAGAAAACAAAGAGTAGCAATTAACGGGTCCCTTTCGGAATGGCAGGGGGTGACTAGTGGGGTACCGCAGGGTTCAGTGCTGGGACCGCAGTTGTTTACAATATATATTAATGATTTAGATGAGGGAATTAAAAGTAACATTAGCAAATTTGCCGATGACACAAAGCTGGGTGGCAGTGTGAAATATGAGGAGGATGTTATGAGAATGCAGGGTGACTTGGACAGGCTGGGTGAGTGGGCAGATGCAGTTTAATGTGGATAAATGTGAGGTTATCCACTTTGGTGGTAAGAACAGGAAGGCAGATTATTATCTAAATGGAGTCAAGTTAGGAAAAGGGGAAGTACATCGAGATCTAGGTGTTCTTGTACATTAGTCACTGAAAGCAAGCATGCAAGTACAGCAGGCCGTGAAGAAAGCTAATGGCATGCTGGCCTTCATAACAAGGGGAATTGAGTATAACAGCAAAGAGGTCCTTCTGAAGTTGTACAGGGTCCTGGTGAGACCACACCTGGAGTACTGTGTGCAGTTTTGGTCTCCAAATTTGAGGAAGGACATTCTTGCTATTGAGGGAGTGCAGCGTAGGTTCACAAGGTTAATTCCCGGGATGGCGGGACTGTCATATGTCGAAAGCTTGGAGAGACTGGGCTTGTATACTCTGGAATTTAGAGGGCTGAGAGGGGATCTTATTGAAACACATAAGATTATTAAGGGATTGGACACGCTGCAGGCAGGAAGCATGATTCCGCTGATGGGTGAGTGCAGAGCCAAAGGCCACTGTTTAAGAATATGGGGGAGGCCATTTAGAATGGAGTTGAGGAAAAACTTTTTCACCCAGAGAGTGGTAGATGTATGGAATGCTCTGCCCCAGGAGGCTGTGGAGGCCAAGTCTCTGGATGCTTTCAAGAAGGAGATGGATAGAGCTCTTAAAGATAGCGGAATCAAAGGTTATGGGGATAAGGCAGGAACTGGATACTGATTGTGGATGATCAGCCATGATCACAGTGAATGGTGGTGCTGGCTCGAAGGGCCGAATGGCCTACTCCTCCACCTATTGTCTATTGTCTTCTTCAAAACGTCATACCCAGTGCCCAGGCAGGCCATCAAATACCCATTCATACCGATCCCATTACTCAGGCTTCGGCATTCTATGCCATGGCATCTGAAGTACTCATCTAAATACTTACTAGATGTTGTGATAATCTCTGCCGCCACCTCAGGTCAGATCAGATTAGTTTATTGCCATATACGCTCTAGGATGCAATGACATTCCTTGTGTGAAACTCAAGAGTAAACAGCAGACGTGGTAATAATAAATACAAAACAAAACATCAGAATGGTGCAAAGTAGAATTGTGGAAACTGCATTAGGTGCAAAAAGTGCCAATAATGGAATAACTGAGAGAAGTAGAATTAAAGGTTTGAATACGGTGATTGGTTCAGAGGTCTGACCGCAGTGGGGGAGAAGTAGTTCTGACTCTGGTAGTTCAGCCTTCAAGCTCCTGTATCTCTTCCAAAGCAAGCCATTCCAGATTCTAACCACCCTGAGTGAAAACTTCTTCCTCAAATCCCTTTAAGTCTCCTACCCCTCACATTAAATCTTTGTCCTCTCGTTCTAGACATCTCTGCTGAAGAGGGAATGTTTCTCACTCTTATGTCCCACATAATTTTGAGTATCTCAGTCACTTTCCCCCTTTACCCCTCTCCTCTCCAAGGAAAGCAAAGACTGGCTTTCAGTCTCTCTTTTCATAGTTGAAACCTTCCATCCCAACCAACATCTTGGTAAATCTCTGCACCCTCTTCAGCACAACCACAGTATTTGTATAGTGCAGTGGTTGGAACTGCATACAGTACTCCAGGTGTGGTCAGACATTAAGCTCTTCCTGTAAAGAGTCTGCAGAAGAGGTGCTGCATTTTGGGAAGGCAAATAGGGGTAGAACTTTCACAGTGAACGATAGGGCCCTGGGGAGTGTTGTGGAACAGGGGGAACTAGGAGTACACTGGTCCCTGAAAGTGGTGTCACACGGAGACAAGGTGGTGAAGGCAATTTCTGGCATGATGGCTTCATCGGTCAGGCACTGAGTACAGAAGTTGGATGATATGTTGCAGACCCAGACTCAGTGATTCAGAACATATTCCCCTCCACTATCAGACTTCTGCATGGTCCATGATCCCATCAATACTACTATGTCATTCCTTTATTGGGCACTCATTATTTTTTGTAACCTGTAGTAATTTTATGTCTTTATACGGTACTTCTGCTGCAAAGCAACAAACATCACACAAGTCAGTGACAATAAACCTGGTAATTGATTCTGAATTGTACAAGATATTAATGAGGCCGGCATTTGGAATGCTCGGTTCAGTTTTGGTCACCTTGCTTTTGGACAGGTGCCATTTAGCTGGAAAGAGTGCTGAGGAGATTTACAAGGATATTGGAGGGACTCAAGGTACTGAGTTATGGAGAGAGACTGAGCAGGTTGGGTCTCAGTAGTGATGGGGACAGAGACTGGAATTGTCTACGTCATCCAGTGAACCTGAATCTTTATCTGAGCTCTCACCACCTAAATCTAAGTGATACTTTATTCCTTAAGCATCAGAAGGCCATAGAATGTGTGGAGAAACACAGGCCATCTGGCAGGGTTGAATTAACTGGGTGAAAGTGATGGGAGCTTGGGACAAACTGTGAATCCGTCCAGAAGTGCCAGGTCAGCATTACGAGAACCTGGGACTCTTGCCCAAGTAGCTCCATCTGTGAAGTCAAATTCGGAATGGATTGGAGATTTGTTTCATTTGGGAGGTGGGAGGGAGATGGCAAACAGCTTTATGTCATGTAAAACTGCCATCCATGAATCATTCCAATGTTTAATGATTTTTCCCTGTTGGTTAATTTATCATGGACAACAAGTTAACAAATGTACTTGTGTGAAGAGGGACAGGTGCAAATTGAATCAGTGATCGATGACACCACCCAGTGCTTCCAAAATACGGGTTCCCCTTTCTGGCATTGTGTTACATACCTGACTTGAAGGACCGAAAATGCCGGAGATACTCAGCAAGTCAGGCTCCGTTTGTGGAAAGAGAAAAGGAGCCAATGTTTCAGGAAAAGGGTGTCTCAAAACTGAAAGGGATATAAAAGAAGCTGTCAAGCTGCAGGGGGGATGTTGCTGACGGGATAAAGTGGGGTAACCATGGAGATCAGCTGTAAACAAGGTTTACCTGGTTAGTGAGCGAATGGGAACAGCGAGGGGGTGAGAACACAGACCAAAGAACTGTGGGAGCTGTGAAATGCAGAGCAAGAAAATATGACTGGTAGGTCAGACTGGGTACATCCTCTGCTCTGAGACAGAGGAATATGAAGGAGAGAAAAATCCTAAATTAAGGCAATCCAGTGCATCATTGACTGCACTGGTGCTACCTCCTGTACTCACACGGAGCTCAAAATTTTATTTACTCTAGTTGCCATTTCCACCTACCCAGACCTTCACGTGGTCAATCTCTGACTCTTCCTTTACTTTTCTGGATCTGTCTTTCTCAAGAGATAGGCTAGCTATGAACATCCGTACAAGTCTATTGACTCCCACAGCTATCTCAACTGCTCCTCATCCCATCCTGCTTCCATTCTGCCAGTTCCTGACTCAGTGTTTGCTCTGTTGAGAATTTCCATGCAGCTGCCTCTGAAATATTTTCCTTCCTGAACCGCGACCAATGTTAACAAAGCCCTTGAATGGCTTGTCCATTTTCCATGCCTCTGTTCTCACCCGCTTCTCCTGAGACAGAAGGATATAGTTTCTCCAGTCCTCACCTTCCAGCCAAACAGAATTCAGCAGACCATCCTCCACAATTTCTGCCACCTTCACAGAGATTCCACCACCATTCATAATTTCCTCGTCAGCATTTTGCAGGGACTGTTCCCTTACCGATTCCTTGGTCTCCTTTGCTGCCAACCACCCAACCTCTTATAGGACATTCTCTTGCAACACTTGTCCTTTTACTTCTTCCCTTCCAACCATCATTCCAGGAGAAGTGGTGAAGCACTTGAACATCCTCCAACCTACTCTACTGCATTTGGTGTTCACCAAGTGGTCGTGTGTACAGTGGAGAAAGCACACACAGCCTGAGTGACTGTATTGTGGAGCGTCCGTGTTCTGTTTGGCAGGGCAACTCTGGGCTACCTATTGTTTGTATTTCTAATTCTCATCCCATTCCTACAAGCCTGTGATGTCTTGCAGTGTCACAGTGTGATCCGACACAAGCTTGAGGAACAGCACGTCACATATGTCCGAGTATGTTGCAGCCTTCCAGTGCAATATTGAATTTTACATCTTCAGCTAACTTGAACTCTTGGTATATCAGTCATTCAACTCTGAAACTGGCTCAGCATTTTTCCCCTCCCTCTGGGACCAACACCAGATGTAGTTTACTGGTGGGTACGAGTCGGTCACTGTAAAACTGGTACATTATGGGTGGATAGAAATCTGACGCTGTATAATAATTGGTTACTGTACTAGCAGGTAGAGTTCTATCATTGTGCAACTGTTTGCTTCTGTATTGGTGTAGAGGTCTATTTTGTACCAGACCGGGACAGCACCCTACAGGGCAAAAGACTACAGATGTATTAAGTTAGTTGCAGCATTAGTACGCTCAAACGTTTTCACTGAATGAAAGTGGTTAAGTATTACTGGGTGCAGCTCTATGTATGACATTGGGGTACAATGTCAGTGGGTTAAAAGATTATCATAGCACAACACTGAGGTATAATACGAGTATGTACTGTCTAAAACGGCACAACGCAGAGAAAAGTATAAGGGGCATATGTCTATAACTACAGAGCACAAGGATACAGTACTGATGTACAGATATTTGTCACTATGTTGGTACAGTTTTGGTGGCTACATGCCTTTTGCTTTACCAAGCTACTTGAGGAGGTAAAAAAGGGTTCAAGTCTCATCCAGCTGTGCAGTGCTCCCCTCAGCAGGCCAAGAATGTCGTGAGACCTGAAACCAACAAACTTCTGTTTCTTCACAAACCCCCACTCTTTAGGAAGATTATACAAGTTCCTTAAAAATTTTAAATACAGTGTTACTAAAAATGGGATAATTTTAAATGACTGAATAAAACATTCCAGGTGCATAAAAGACTCTTTACATATAATGAAACACAGTTATGTAATGAAATACACATGGACAAAGTCAAACAAGTGTGTAAATGTAACTATATCCAAACAGGGTTATATAAAATTGAACCCACTTTCAAAAGACATGCATACAACTCTAAACAACCATGAAGGGACACAATGCCACAGACAGTTTCATATTTGCGTCAATAAACCTCATTTGCAAGTGTGAACTGCTGCTTCCAGCCTGTTGACACACTGGTCTTGGATCTTGTAGTACAGTGTAAATTGACATACAGCACAAACCGTCTGGATATTGATGCAGAATATTATTGTAAATCCTGTGTTTGGTTGCAAGGGAATTAATCCCTGTCACTCCGCCAAGAGCAAAGTGAAATAAATCCGGTAATGGCCACATTGTACTTTCCGAGAGTTCACTATGCAAAACTTAGTAGCACCATTTCCAAACTATAAGATAGAACTGCAACAATATTCATTGAACCAATGCAATTTGCAACATCCAAGGCTTGAGTTAACACAGTATTACTGTCTGCCTGTCTTGTCTGATGCAATTCAAAATCCAGTCTTACCACAGAATCACTTAATAGTTATGAGTCAATCAGTTTACAGGTTCCATGCTAGGCTCTGATGGAACACCCTCCTCCACCTTGAGCCCTCTTCCTTTCTTTAGCCCTGAAAATTATCAACAGTTGACAGGAAACTTAGGATTTTTCCCCCCCAAAAGTCTTTTTGTGAAGGAAATTTCACACCCTTACCCAACCTGATCTAAATGTAACTCTAGTGTGCGGTGATTGTCAGCTGCTCAACCGTTTTTCGAGATGACCATACGAGTCATTCAGTTCAGTAATGGATGGGTAGCAATGGGCAGGGGCTCGGTAGGAGAGGATGACTGTATTGGGCTCTTCCACTACTGGACAGGGAGTGGCGGGGAATGTTGTAGTGTATTCACCCCAGGGGGCCACAAGTGGCAGCAGTAATGTAGCAGAACACCTCCTAACACACAGACTATGAATTTAAGAATGAAAGACATTGCACTGTTCATTCTTAGAAGTATTTTTATTATGTATAAAGTTTATTTTGATATAAAAATGGGTAGCAAAGGAGTGCCAATGGCACTAAGGTTGAAAATATTGAATGTATTGATCAAATGAACACTAAGAATGTAAAGAATTTTGCACCTTTTTCTTTTTGTATAGATATTTTATAATTAAAGTTTATTTTTAAAATTAAAAGTGATGGGTAGCAAATGCTAGATTTTCCAGTGCTATAGGTCTTATTGAAGGGTCTGTCCTACACAAACCCTGTGTGACTCAGCTCCCACTGCTCTAGCAGGTTGAGAACTGTGTCCTCTATGGTCTCAAAAACTAAACTACTGGTTCACACTCAAGAATGTTTTGCAAGCAAAGATTAAAAACACATGATCCTGAAAACAAATGTTCAGGCATCAATGTGACGAGCTGCTGAATTTATTTACAGAGAGGTTCTATGCTGTACCAGAAACTGCTCCACGCCCTGTGTAAAACACCAGCTACAATTTTTAGGGATCAAGGCATCTTCCTAAATGTTTGTTGGAAAGTTTCTACAGTGCAATTGCTGTCAAGATACTCTCACCGTCCAACACCCATCCTGGGTTTACCTACAAGATTCTTCCCCCACTGAGGATCAAAAATGTGCTGACCGTTTTGCAACCATCTAAGTTATTGAACATTAATTCCTCTATTCATAACTGTAAAAACTTGAATTAGAAATCAGAATGTGGTAGATGCAGAAATCTAAATGAAAACACAATGACCAAAGTGACTGCAACTGCACTTTTAAAATGCAGATCCCTGAATTAATGAATTGGAGACAGGGCTTCAAATTCCACATTGGCTGTCTGTCGGGAATTAAATCTGGGATCAGTAATGGCAGTAGGTAAACAAAACCACAAATGGCTCACTGATGTCATGCAGCAGTCGAAATTTGTTGTCCTTACCCTGTCTGGCCTAAATCTGACTCCAGACCCAGTAGGCTGTCACCTGCTTTCAGAAGAGGCCTCACAAGCCACACCATTCAATAAGGTCTTGCCAGCCACAAATCCACCCGAATAAAAGAAACTAGGTGAGTAAAGTTACTTCACTGTGAATGTAGAGTTTGTCATATGTGGATACAATGAAACACTTATTTGCAGCAGCATCACATGTGCATTAGATCAATAGGTTGCTAACTCCCCATTTTCTCTCTCTTTCTTAATTAGTGGAGTCACATTTGCTATCCCAATCCACAGGAATGATTCTGAAATTTGC
Source organism: Mobula hypostoma (assembly GCF_963921235.1). Classification (NCBI taxonomy): domain Eukaryota; kingdom Metazoa; phylum Chordata; class Chondrichthyes; order Myliobatiformes; family Myliobatidae; genus Mobula; species Mobula hypostoma. Next base: position 167,758,842 of record NC_086097.1, on the reverse strand, counting down.
AGAACTTTTGGAAGATGATTACCAGTATATTTACTATCGCTCTAGCAATCTCTTTCAAAACTCTGGGATGGTCCTTGGGATTTACTGTCCACTAATCTTCCCTAGCCTTTTTAAATTAATAATCATGTCCCTCAGTCTATCCCACTAGACAACTGGTTATCGCGTTTTTCCAGCTTTTTAAAACACACAAAATTGTTCACTTCATTAACTTGCAACAAACGCCTCACAACAGTGGCTACACTTTCTAAGGAGACTGAGGCATGCAAGTCTCTCTGCCACCCTAGCAACTTTCTACAGGAGCAGCATTGCTTGGTACGGAAACTGCAAAGCATTGCACCGCTTTGAGGATGGTGAAGACCTTGAGAGGATCATTGGAGTCTCCCTCCTTACTATTTGTGACATTTACTGGGAGCGTTACCAATGAAGGGCCTGTAGTACTGAGGATCCTATCACTCATCCCACAACCTCTACCATCAGGCAGATGATACAGCAGGATCAGGACTAGGACTGCCAGACTGGGTAACAGCTGCTTCCCTCAGCCTGTGAGACTACCGATTACCCTGCCACTACTCAGGTCTCAGCACCAGGACTGCGAGCCGTTTACTGCACTGTTTACTTTTTACCTGTGCTGTGCATTGCTACATGCATTTTTGAATTACATTTTACAAACTTACTGTATTTATGGTAATATTCTGTCTTATGTGCTGTGTGTGATACGTCTTGTGGGTGCACTGTGGTTCAGGGGAACATTGTTTTGTTTGTTTTCTCTATACGCACAGTCAGATGGCAATAAACTTCAACATGAACTTGAACTTCTCATTATGAATTTCTCTGCCTATAAGCGATACGTATTTACCTCTACCAATGTTTCTCTTTACAGATACCATTGTGCTTCTGAGACCAGGACCACTTCCCACTGGTATCTCTAGCTTCTGGAAACATACCATAATTGTTGTTCCCCAACAATCAACCAAATTCAGAAGGGTAGTGAATCAACATTAATGTCCTCTCACTGGCCAACATACCCAGTACTGTGGTCCTCATGGCTTTTAGTCAGCTACACCAGCCTGTCGTGGGAAGAGCTTACAAAGCAGAGGAAGTTAAAGGTGTGCTCAGAGTTTCTTTCAATAAGCGAGGGATCCTCGCTGACTCATGGAAATGTACAGCACATTAACAACAGTACAGCGAGGATCCTGTCCTGTACAGTTCTATGAGTCAGTTGTGACAAGCTAATTAAGCTAATGATGCCTAACCTCTTCTGCCTGCACATGGTGCATATCCCTCTATTTTCAGAATAGTCATGTCCCCAAGACCTTCTTATACACCACTTACCCTATCTACCTCCAATGCACCCCACCCCCACAGCACATTCCAGGCACTCACCACTTTCTGATTTAAAACAAGTACAACTCCCCCCCCCAATCCCCCACATCTCCTCTGAACTAATACACACAAAATGCTGGAGGAACTCCTGGCAGCATCTATGGAAAAGAGTAAACAGTCAACATTTCAGGCTGAGATCCTTCATCAGGCCTTCATTCAGAACTCCAGCATTTTGTGTGTTTACTTTGATTTCCAGCATCTGCAGACTTTTTCCTCTGAACTCTTAAACACATGTATCCTACACAGTGGCCATTTTATTAGGTACTTCCTGTATCAAATAAAGTGGCCACCGAATGTGCGTTTGTGGTCTTCTGCTGCTGTAGCCCATCCACTTCAAGGTTCGATGTGTTGTGTGTTCAGAGATGCTCTTCTGCACACTACTGTTGAAACTCGTGGTTGCTTGAGTTAATGTCACTTTCCTGTCAGCTTGAAGCAGACTGGCCATTCTCCTCAGACCTCTCTCATGAACAGTTTTCATCCATAGAATTACTGCTCATTGGATGTTTTTTTTTATTTTTCACACCATTCTCTGTAAGCTCTAGAGACTGCTGTGCATTTGAATCCCAGGAGATCAGCAGTTTCTGAGATTCTCAAACCACCCTGTCTGGCATCAACAATTATTCCATGGTCAAAGTTCCTTAGGTCACATTTCTTTGCTATTCTGATATTTTTGCTTGAACAACAACTAAGTCTCTTGTCAAAGGTTCCCACCCTTCTTCATGCCATGGCCCAATGCCATTAAGCAGGCACTGGTCCATGGAAACAGATTGGCAACCACTGCGACCATGCCTGCATGCTTTAATGCGCTGAATTAGCTGAGTACATATCTGCATTAATGAGCAGGTGTACCTAATAAAGTGGTCATTGAATGTAGTATTAGACATTTTGACCCTGGGGCAAAAGAAACTTCATCCTGTCTGAGCCTTTCATGATCCTATAAATTTCTATCAGGTCTCCCCTCAGCCTCGAATGTACCAGACCAAATGACCAATAGTCTAGCCTCTCCTTATAGCTCATGTCCTTGTGCACTCCTGGCCAAAGAGGAAACATTCAGGATCGAATTAACAAACTTGAGAAAATGCATTGGCTTTACTGTTGCCACGTGTACCGAGATAAAGTGAGAAGCTTTGTTTTGCATGCCATCGAGTGGGCGTGAGACGGTGTACCCCTACCACCATAAGCACCGTCTCGCACCCATTCACCCACCTGATACCTCAGGAAAGCAGCCAATTATAAATCAGATCCTTCCCTCCCTAGTCATTCTCTATTCTTCCTTTCGGTCAGGCAGAAAATACAAGTGCTTGAGAGTATGTAAGAGCAGGCTCAAGGACGGCTTCTACCACAGTCTTGAATAGACTTTTCATACACTAAAAGAGCTCTTTCTCAGTCCACTTTATTTGTCTGCCTGCACTGTACTTTCTCTACAACTTTAACACTAGTCTACATTCTGTTTTTCTTTTTACTAGCTCAACAGAATTGTGTGTCTGGATGGCACATAAAACAAAACTTTTTACCGTATCTGAGAGTGTGTGACAACAGTAAACTAATACAGTACTAACCATTTTGTTGCCTGACCTTTGGAGAGACTGAGATTCTGACAATGCCCTTATTAGTCACTTCAGAAGCCATAACATCAGATTAGGGAAAAAAAAACTCTTAAGGAACTGTCCTAGGAGGCATACCTACAAAAGTGCTTACTGTCTGTCTTTATATTGCTAGTTTATTCTCATACTCTGCCTTGCCTTTCTTTTCAATTTCTTGGTCTTCATTTGCCAACTTCTATTTCTGGGTCTTTAATAAACTTCATGGAATTTAGCAATTTCTTCAGCTGCTTCTATCAGCGACAAATGGACCCACTTTCCCTGCTGGTTTTTGGACCAGTAAATTTTTTTTCCTGCAAATTATGCATCAATTCCTTAAATGCTAGCTATTTTCAATCCACATTCATACCTTTAAACACAAAATCCCTGTCAACAGCCTACATTCATTTCATCCCTCCCTATTTTTCTTTATTTAGGATTCAGGGACTAGTTTTGGATTGAAATGCACCATTTTCAAATTTACTGTAAAATTCTACCATATTACGATCCCTCTTCTCTGAAGGCCTCAACAGGTCCATCAGTTAACCCTTCCCTACTGCACAAAACAAAATCTGAAATAGTCCTTTCCCTCAACATTTTTATCTACAAAATATATGTGTTCCTGCTAATTTGACGTATTTAGCTTATATACAGGTGCAGGACAGTATAGTGGTGTAGCTAGTAGAGCCACTGGCTCACAGTCCCAACAACCTGGGTATGATACTGACCTCAGATACAGTCTGCGTTTCCCTGTGGTGTGTAGCTTTCCTCTGGCTGTTTCAGTTTCCTTCCACACCCAAAGATATGGGAATGAAGGGTTAATTAGCTACTATCAATTGCACCTACGGTGTAGGTAAGTGCTAGAATCTGGAGGGAGCTCATGGGAACGTGGGGATGTTTTAAAAATGAGATTAATGTAGGGTGTGCAAGTGGATTGCTGATGGTCACGCAGACTCAATGGGCTGAAGGGCCTGCCGTTCGACTGCTTCTTTCAAAATAAAATGTTTTAAATGTTTAAAGTGTACAGTAAGTTTTTAAATAATTTACTTTAATTTTAAACACAAATTCTGCAGATGCTAGCTATCCAGAGTAACACACACAAAATGCTGGAGCTCATCAGGTCTGGCAGTACCTATATAAAAGAATAAAGGGTCGCCATTTCGGGCGATCCTTCATCAGGACATCCTATACGGATAGCAGCGTTCTAGGGGTGGGCCTCCTGAGGCCTCGTTATCTTGAATCTAGACTTGAGGGAGGCAGACCAGGCCCTTGACAACCAGAGTAACCAGGTGTAAGCAACAATTTAGGCTGACAGCGATAGGATGCTCTGGGTTAGCAGGGACACAGATTTGATGTTGCAGTCTCATTATCTACGATCTTACAGAAAAGGGGCTGAAGGGCTCCTTGTGATACCAACTTGCATGGGACCAGGACCACTGCATCCAAAGACTGGTTGTTTGAGTGGTGTCACAATAACAATCTTGCATTCAATGTCAATAAGACCAAAGGATTAAGTATGGACTTCAGGAAGGGGAAACTGGAAGAACATGCATCATTCCTCATTGAGAGGTCAGCAGTGGAACAGGTGAGCAGCTTCAAGTTCCTGAGTCTCAACATCTCAGGATCTATCCTGGGCCCACCATAGTGATACAGTCAAGACGGAAACATGCCAGCGGCTATATCTCATAAGGAGTTTGAAGAGATTTGGTATGACAAAGACTCTAGCAAATTCCCACAGATGCAAGATGGAGAGGATTCCGACTACTTGCATCATCTTCTGGTATGGAGGCGGCAATGCGTAGGACTGTAGACTCAGAGAGCTCCATCATTGACAAAAGCTTCCCCACTAGAAGACATCTTCCTAGGTCGGTGCTTCAAGAAAGCGGCATCCATCATTAAGGACTGTCACTATCTGGGACATGGCCTTTTCGCTAAACTACCAACAGGGAGGAGGTACAGGAGCCTGACGATGCAGACTCAATGTTTTAGGAATTGCCTCTTCCCCTTGCTTTCAGATTTCTGAATAGTCTGTGAACTCATAAACATCACCTCACTATTCCACTTTTGGACTACTAGTTTTTTTTATTATTGTGACTTATAATGATTAATGCCTGCACTGTACAGCTGACTATGGACACAAGAGACTCTGCAGATGCTGGAAATCCAGAGAAAAACATACAAAAAGCTGGAGAAATTCAGCAGGTCAAACAGCAGTTATGGAAAGGAATAAAGAGTCGACGATTTGGACTGAGACCCTTCATCAGGACTGTAAAGGTTGGGTGAAGCCTGGGTGAGCGGGATGGTTGGTGGGTGAGGGAGGGGGAATGAACCCAGAAGCTGGGAGGTGATAGGTGGAAAAGGAAAAGAGCGGGAAGAATTTGAAAGGGGAGGAGAAAAGAATTGTGGGACAGAGGGAAGGAGGAGGGGCACCAAGGGAAGGTGGAAGGCAGGTGAGAAGAGGAGAAAGAGGAGAATGTGGGGGGGGAGGGTGGAGGAAGAAAAGTTACCAGAAGTTGGAGAAATCGATGTTCATGCCATCAGTTAGAAAGCTACCCAGATGGAATATGAGGTGGTGTTCCCCCAACCTGAGTGGCCTCATTGCGGTAGTAGAGGAGGCCATGGACTGACAGGAAGGGTAGGGATAGGGAAGGGGATAGGAATTAAAATGGTTGGCCACTAGGAAATTCCTCTTTTTGTACATGGAGTGGAGGTGCTCGACAAAGTTGTCCCCAATTTAAGTTGGGTCTCAGCAAAGTAGAGGAGCCCACATCAGGAGCACCAGGTACAGTAGACGACCTCAACACATTTGCAGGTAAAGTGTTTCCTCACCTGGAAGAACATTTGGGGCCCTCAACAGTCAATAAACCTGATTCTGAAATAATGAACAATTCCATCAAAAATCTGTTGCCTTGCTTGATTTGACACACAAGGGCCAAAAAGCCAAGTACTGACCTTGGGCATCCACAGTTAAGAGGGTGATGAAACAATACCCAAAAAATGTTGCTGGGACTGGAGAACTTCAGTTATAAAGAAAGACTGGACAAGCAGGGACTGCTTCACCTGGAATGAAGGCGGCCAACAGGTGACCTTCTAGTGGCTTATAAAATCATAGACTGGGACTAGCTGAGGTAGGCGCCTTGATCAACATGGACGAGCTGTGCTGATGGGTCTGATTCCATGCTATAGAACTCTGTCACTCATTGCAATAACCATTTGTTTCTTCAAGCTTCAGTGGAACTTCACAAAGCAAATGCAACCAAAAAAAAACAGGCATGTGCTTGAGGGCATAATTTAATGTACCTTGACACTCAGAACACAGCCCATCTTCGATTCGGGCTCTAATTAGTGTTTTGCGTTGGAATTGCCACGTTAAAGAAGTTTGCGGACAGCATGATTGCAGCAATGAAACACAGCTCCCTCGCTGCTCCAGTCACCCGTGTTCAATCCCGACCTCCAGTGATGACTGTCGGAGTCTGCATTTCGGCCCCGTGACTAGGAGCTTAGCCCAAATGTTCTGGTTTCTTCCCGCATAACAAAGACATGTGGGTTGGTGGGATAACTGTTCCTAGTGTGCAGTTGAGCAGTAGAATACCGGGCAGTTGATGGGAATGAGCGGAGAACAATATCAGGATTAGCATAAATGGGTGTTTCATGAGCAGCACAGCCTCACTGGGTGGAGGGCTTGTTTCTGTGCTGTATAACTATATGGCTCAAACAAAATCATAAAGCAATTTGAAAATCTTCCTTTGGGGTAGTGTCACAGAAACTGTCCATTACTAGAAAGGGTTGATGAAGACCGTGCAGGAGATGGTGTTCAGATGGACTTCCAGAAGGCTTTTGATAAAATACCTCATTAAATACCTTAGTTCAGAAAATAAACGCATGTGCCAATGATCAGCATTATGTGACAAGAGGCAGCAAATGCAAATGCTTATCAGTGGTTTGTAGTTCTGATGCCCTGGGGTCAGTTTTAGGATCATTGATTTTCTGGTTACACATAAATGACTTGGACTTTACTGTAGGGAGAACAAATCTGAAGGTCAGAAAAACAACTGCACTATAAGCTCCATTTTCCTACTCTTCCCCTTATTTTTCTTTTGTCAATGTCAGGGATCATTCCAGAGTTATGACTTTAAGGATAGCATAATTATGGATGAACTAAAATGAGAACCACACTTTAGGAAATAAAACCTATGCACAATTTAACTTCCAGCTGATACTTTGTGGCTTTCTTCCCCATTGAAACTACATAAGGGAAGACAACAAATGAGTGTTCCTGCTTTAGCACATTGTTAACATGTATCCCTGCCAGATCACAGATGCACAGATCAGGACAAGTCTGTTTTGTTACTTAACCTTCTGATTAATTGTATATACGTCTCAACACTGTAACAAAAGGGGTATATCCTGCCTTTTGGAACCATAAGACATAGGAACAGAGAATTAGGCAATTTGGCCCATCGAATCTGCTCCACCTTTGTGGTTCATTTATTACCAGTCTCAGCCCCATTCTTCTGCCTACTCCCCATAGCCTTTGATGCCCTGACTAATCAAGAATCTCTACTTTAAATATACTCAATCACTTTGCCTCCACAGTCATTTGTGCCAATGAATTCCACAGATTCACTACCCTTTGGCTAAAGAAATTCTTCATCATCTCTGTCCTAAATGGATCTCCCTCTATTCTGAGGCTGGGCCCTTTGGTCCAAGATTCATCCACTATAGGAAGCATCCTCCCCACATCCCCTCTATCTAGGCCTTTCAATATTCAATAGGTTTCAATCAGATCCTCCTCTCATTCTTCTAAGCTCCAGTGAGTACAGGCAGAGGCACATCAAATGCTCATCATGTTAACCCTTTCATTCCTGGAAACATTCTTGTGAACGTCCTCTTCAACACCAGATCTTTTCTGAGGTACGGGGCCCAAAACCACTCACAATATTCCACGTGGTTTGACCAATGCCTTATAAAGCTTCAGCATTACGTCCTTACTGTTATATTCTAGTTCTCTCAAAATGAATGCTAACATTGCATTTGCCTCACTATGCTCACCCCATCTTTCTACTGCCTTAACATGGATTGAGTTTCTCTTGTCTTCAACCTACCACTCCATGAGCCTCCGCATCCAGCATATCATTGTTTGCAACTTCCGCCATCTTCAATGGGATCCCACCACCAAACACATCTTTAAACACAGGAGCCCCTCAGGACTCTGTACTAAGTCCCCTCCTTTACTCTTTGCATACCCATGACTCTGTCGCCACCCAAAGCTCTAATTACTAATTAAATTTGCCGACGACACTACATTGACTGGCCTAATCTCAAACAGTAACGAGGTGGCTTACAGGGAAGAAGTCATCTCGTCATCTCTCTGACACAGTGGTGTCAGGAAAACAACCTCTCCCTCAATGTCACAAAAACAAAGGAGCTATTTGTGGATTACAGGAGGAATGGAGACGGGCATCAATTGTCCTATTGACATCAATGGATCTGGGTTTGAGAGAGTAAACAGCTTTAAGTTCCTTGGCATCCACATCACCAAGGACCTCACATGATCCATACACACCAGCTGTGTGGTGAAAAAGGCACAACAGCACCTCTTTCACCTCAGATGGTTGAGTAAGCTTAGTAGGGGGCCCAAATCCTAAGAACTTTCTACTCGGGCACAATTGAGAGCATCCTGACTGGCTGCATCACTGCCTGGTATGGGAACTGTACCTCCCTTAATTGCAGACTCTGCAGAGAGTGGTGCGGACAGCCCAGCGAATCTGCAGTTGTGAACTTCCCATGATTCAGGACATCTACAAAGACAGGTGTGAAAAAAGGGCCCAAAGGATTTTTGAGTACCCAAGTCACCACAGCCATGATCTATTCCAGCTGCTAACATCCGGGAGATGATACCACAGCACAAAAGCCAGGACCAACAGGCTCTGGGACAGCTTCTTCCACGAGGCCATCAGGCTGCTTAACTGACGCTGATTTGAGTATATTTCAATGTTACATTGACTGTTCTATATATTACAAATTACTATGATTGCACCTTTAGACAGAGACATAACGTAAAGATTTTTACTCCGCATGTATGTGAAGGATGTAAGAAATAAAGTCAGTTCAATTCAATACCTCTCTCCACTTTCCACAGGGATCACTTGCTTCCTGATTCCCTTGTCTATCCATTCCCTCCTGGCACATATCCCTGCAAGCTAGAGAAATGCTACACACCTGCAGGGCCCCAAAAAGTGCTTCAAAATGAGACAACACTTCACCTGCAGATCTGCTGGGGTCTTGTATCTGCTCCTCCTGAAACATTCGTGAGACCTGATGTAAACTGGGGGATTGCTTTGACGAACACCTCTGCTCCATCCACCAGAGTGGAATTTCCTGGTGGCCAACCATTTTAATTCATATCCTCATTCCTGTTCTGGCATGTAGGTCCATGGCTTCCTCTTATGCCATGATGAGGCCACTCTCAGGGTGAAGGATCAGCACCTCATATTCTGTCTAGATGGTCTCCAACCTGATAGTATGAACATCAATTTCTCCTTCTGGTAAATTTTCCCCCTCCCCCTTCCCTCTTCTTCTATTCCCCACTCTGGCCTCTCTCTTCACTTGCCTATCACCTCCCCCAGTGACTCTCCTTCTTACCTTTCTCCATGATCCTGTCTCCCCTCCTAATGTATTCCTTCTTCTCCAGTCCTTTACCTTTCCCACCCACCTGGCTTCTACCTAGTCCTCCTTTCTTTCATCCCACCTTTTTATTCTGGCGTCTTCCCTGTTACTTTCCAGTCCCGAAAAAGGGTCCAGTCCAAAATGTTGACTATTTATTTATATGCATAGATGCTGCTTGACCTGCTGAGTTCGTCCAGCATTTTGCATGTGTTGCCTTGCATTCACCTTCCGTATCATTGACTCAACCTGCGGTTTAACCTTTAGAAAATTCTACTCAATAACCCCCAAGTCCTCTTGCACCTCTAATTTTTGAATTTTCTCTCTGCTTAGAAAATAGTCTACCGCTTTATTCCTTCTACCAAAGTGCATAATCATACACTTCCCTACACTATACTTTTTTTGCCCATTCTTTCAATCTGTCTAAGCCCTTCTGCAGACTCCCTGCTTCCTCAACACTACCTGACCTTCCACCTATCCTTGTATTGTCCGCAGCTCAGCTACAAAGCTACCAATCCCATCATCCAAATCATTTACATATAATATGAAAAGGAGCGGTCTCAACACCAACACCTGTGGAACACCACCAGTCACGGGCAGCCAACCAAAAAGCAACAACTCTTTGACTCCTGCCCATTTGAATATGCTAAGGGGCTCTGATAGGTGGATGAGTTACTATTGTATGTGACCGGGTGACCGTCAGATCTTATTCAGCATCGTTAAAAGTGTACTTAGCCATCCACCCAGGTAATGCTAGAATAGTTGTCTGTGCCTTTAAGGGAGATGGTGATGTCATTACGCACGCGCGGGACAGTGGGGAGACCATTTTGCTTTCTACTGAAGATGCTGGTGGGGCGTTGGAATCTGGTTTCTCCCAGAGTGTGCTGGGCAGGGTGAGGAAAGATTTTCTCGAGTGAATGACTCAACGCTGGATCACGTGGCTTGGGCAAAGTTCCTCACCATCCAAATAGGATTGCCAGTACCGTATTTGTACCATATTAGTTCTGGTACTTTTATACTGCATATGCGATTCTGTCTCTGGTGGGAATCGAAAGTTAAACTGAGATTGTAATGGCAAGAACTGGTTGTAAATTTGTTCGCTTTGTTTCGCGACCGTCTAATGGCACTTAAACATCGAAAACTGATAAAGAAATCAAACCCGAAAGAGTCTTTGTTGTCCTAAGCAAGTACTTTTCCCCAGGCTACAAACTGTAAATATGTAATTCTTTAAATTTGTTTGAATATACTATGAATGTTAAAGATAAGTAGATGATTATAGCAATTGAAACTATAGTTAATCGTTTATCATTATCTTTGTATTGAAAAGTATAACATTGCGTCAAAAGAGAGAGATTCTCTTGGATTCTCTCTCTCTCTCACACACACACACACACAGAGGTTTGTTGTGTAAGTAAAGATTTTATATTTCCTAGTTACAACTTCCGTGTGACTCAGTTTTAGTCAGTCACAACAATCAGTACTCTTGAAAAGACAGCAGAAGCAGAGCGTATTCACATTGACTGTGGACTCTCGGTACTGCACATAGATGCTGCTCGAACATATCCTATTCAAGCATCATGAACTATCACATTTTTGCATTACTCTGCGAAGACTATAAATTTGTCTCATTGTGTAGTGGGATTAGAAGACCAACAGTGGCTTCTTCTTGCCATGAATTTATTCACTCTAAAAAACATTTTTAAACTATTCACATCAGATGAAAGGTCTCAGCCAAACCTACTAATACTTCTTTGCCCATCACCCTAACTGGGCATAGGCCTCCGGCAGCAGCTTGCCAGACTCATCTGTCCTGGGCCAGTCTTTTGAATTTTCCCCAGGTGCAGCTCGTCTTCAAAGATCCTTCCTCTCCCAGTGATGAAGTCTCTGAAGCTTCTGTTGGCATTTCTGTACCACTGGGTTCTTATTTGCCAGCTCCATGCCCAATCTTTCTCCTTTCACAGCTGTCCATGGCCGAGTTATTAGTCTGAAATATTGCCTCTTTATTCCTTTCCATAGATGCTACCTGACCTGCTGAGTTCCTCCATTAGTTTGGCTGTGTGACTCTGGATATCTGCAGAACCTTGTATGTTTAAAAACTACTCATTAATCTTAACCTTATATTTGGAGATTACTCTCCCACCAGATCATGATTACATCAGTGAAAAACCCAGCCATATTTACCATGTATGTACTTCTTAAGATTGCTGATGGAGTTAATGTTATTGTAATTTATTACTGTAAATAAAAATCATTTGGCCAAAGGTTGGCCACACTAATCTGATATGATTCAGAGGACCAGGGACAATCAGTCTGTGAGCCAATGACTTGTAAGCCTAAAGTTAAACACTGGTGTAAACATCCCAAATGAATGAGGAAATATGTGAGTCTCCTCTGAGGGGCTAAGTATCGTTGAAGAACATGACAGCTACACCCCATTAACAACCAGCAAATTTGAGCTTGCTTTTCAAATAATTGGGCTCCAAGAATCTTAAATCACATTCAAAATACAAGAGGAAACTGATTCTGAGCACGTACCCAAAATTATTATTGATACTAAATAAAATAGTTTAGTATTAGTAAATTATTACATAGTACAGCAGCATAGTGGTTAGTGTAACACTTTAAGTTCCAATGATCAGAAGATCGTGGTTCAATTCCCAGGAGCTTGTATATTTTCCCTGTGACCTTGTGCGTTTCCTCCCACATTCCAAAGATATATAAGTTAGGGGTAGTAAGCTTGGGGATGCTATGTTGGCACTGAAGTCATGGCAACTCTTATATGCTGCCCCCAGCACATCCTTGACAGTGCTGGTCCTTGATGCAAATGACACATTTCACTGTACTTTTCGATGTACATGTGACAACTAAAGGTAATCTTCCTTTAATGCTTTTACCAATGCAATCTACCGTATGTGTATTGAACAGGGCAAAAAATGGAGAGGAACAACAGAACATCCAAACTATGGAATAGACGTACAGCTCCTTCCAATACACCCAAATAACCCTGAGCATCTATTGAGTTCCTAATGGGAGCTATACTTCTGGTCTCTGCATGAATATTCCATCTCTCACTCTCTCTAGTGTAAATCATTGCTCTGTATCATTTAACACAGAAGGGGTTTCAGGCAGGCTCCTGACCTCTGGGCTACTAGTGTGCTGCAAGGGAAGGAAGGAAATGTGAAAAAAAATATGTTGATCAAAAACTGCCAGTTCAGTCTAGTTACTATTAATGGGCTTTGCACTGGTAACACACTTTCATTGTTAGTTTTAATATTAATTCTATAATTAGAAACAAATCTCTTAAAATTAACCGAGTTAAAAATATCTGAGGTTACTTATTGATCTCAAAGCAGGTCAAGGGTTTTTCAAAATAGTTGTATCATAGTTCAAACGAGACAATTGTACCACTGGCCCAGATTCCTAAATGATTGTTCCTTTCATTCTTTGACCAAAAACAACCAAATCAAATGTGGTATCAACAGAAAATATGTGATTGCTATTTTCCATTATGACACTGAAATTTTAGAATCTTGGCTTGATTTTGAAAGGGACATTATAATAGCCAAAAGATTTTATTGCACATAATGTGCACCTTGAGGTTTTGTGTAGATTTATTGGAAGAAGGGAGGGTGATGCTCAGTCTTCACTATTCTTAGCATCACAATGCGATAAAATTCCATTAATCTGGTAACTTTCGAGTTCAATCGTACCAGCTTCTGAACTTGTGGATGGTATTTCTATTAATGTTGAATGTGAACTTTGATCTCTGATTCTACTTCATTGTGTCTCTAGCGCTTTATTTGTTTCCCTACACTGCATTTTCACTGAAACTGTCCAGTTCTTCTGTTTTTTTTGTTCCTTTTTGTAATACCTCAATGTCATATGGCATGATATGGATGGCATGCAAGCAAATACTTTACTCTTTATCTTGGTAATGTGACAATGATAAACCAAGCACCAATCACCCAACACTTCATCATAATAAATCTTCCAGTGAACCTGGTAGTTTAAAGGGAGTGGCTCTGGGGAGTTAATACGCATCAAAGGATCCAAAATCTTTGTGAGTTAAATGGAGTGCAGAAACCAAAATCACAGTGAGTTTCAAGGGAGTACTGTGTATTGGTTTACTATAGTTACATGCATCAAGATGCAGTGAAAAGCTTGGCTTGCATGCTATTCACATAGATCAGATCATTACACAGTGCATTGAGCTAGAATAGGGTAAAATAACAACAGTGCAAAATAAAGTGTAAAAGCGACCAGAAGGGTGCAGTGCAGGTACACGATAAAGTGCAAGATCACAACAAGATATATTGACTCCAAGAGTCCATCTTATCATACAAGAGGTCCTTTCAAGAATTTGATATTTTGCCATTGGAAAGGAATACAGATTAGCTCTCTGCTGAAGAGGTATATTTGACAATAGAGAGAGAAAGATCAGAAGAGATGGTGAAACCAACTTTTTGCTTTTTTATGTCATGTGCTCATACAACTACTGGAAGTGTTTTCACCTCCTCTATTCCCCTCATCCAAGAATGCAACAGTCCTTCCTAGAGAAGTGGGGATTAATTTACATTCCCTCTACTCCCGTGCACTGTATTCGATATTCAAGCTGGTGTCTTTCTTGCAATAGATTCACCAACTGCAGATTAGATGACAGCTCTGCATTCTATCTGCAGGGGCGACCCTGAGGTTCCCATTGCCTGCCATTTTAATTCTCCATCCCGGGCTGGCTGGTGGCGCAACAACATTGGTGCCGGACCCGACCCCAGAGCTGAGGTTCCCCGGTTCGAAACTAGTCGGGTCCGCCCCCGAGTATGCTTTCCAACCATGCCAGGTTGAGTGTCGAAACTGCAACTCGACCTCATAAAATAAAGGGAAAATACTGTGAAAATGTCTGTGTGAGGAGAGGCGTACCACACAGTCTCTCTCTCGCTCCACGCCTTGTAAAAAACCATGAAAAAGACATCATCGCGGACACACGCACGGACACACAGACGCACAGACTCGCATGCACAAAGGCACATGCCAAAAAAAAATTCTCCATCGCATTCCCACGCTGACCAATTGGTCGGTGGCTTCCAACATTATTATAATGATGCCCAGTGCAAACTTAAAGAACAATACTTCATCTTCCATCAGTGCAACTCTCTAGACTCAGTATTGAATCCTATCACTTGTTTTCTCCATTGGTATCAGAACTGGTCAGCTCTGTTGGATTATATCAACTCACTTTTATTCTCTCTGCCATTTTCCAAGTTTTTAATGAACAAAAGAAGATGCCTTTCCTCCCAAACTGTCCCCATTAGCTCACTGGCCAGATGACCATGTTGACTGCTTATCCACAGGGCAACCCTGGTCTCACCTTATCAAGGGGTATTTCTCTTTTCCTATCCATTGCTCCACCACTCTTGTTGTACCTTCATACTAACTTCTTTCTCTCTTCTATGGTACTCATCAGCTTGAAACATTATCTCTGTTTTTCTTTCCAAGGTTCAATCTGACCTGCTGGGTTCCCAGCCTTTGATTAAGATTTCCAGCATTTAATTTTTTATTTTCATTAGCTAACTCTTTACACTCTATTTCCTAATTACAATTAAAGAGACATCCAGGCTACTGGAATCATGCCACAGAGTAATTCCATTCTCTCATCAGGTTCAAGATCAGCTATTTTCTTTCAACCAACTGGCTTTTGAAACAATTGGCACAACACTGTTTAGCAACACATTGATGCTTTTTATCACTTTGCACCAAAATGGACTTTGGCTTTTAGTTGTGTTCTTTCTTGTAAAGTTATGTTACTTGTGAATGTTGCTTATTTGTTCTGTGCCTGTGATACTGTTACAAATTTTTCATTGTACCTGACAATAAACTTGACTTAAACTCATTTGCTGTAACCTTGTTCTCACTCACATGACCATCAATTCTATCAGAATTCTTCTACAACCTCACTACACACTCAGGGTAATTTTCAGAACCACTGTCTTAACTACTCTATGAAGAGCTGCAAGGACACAATGGTCAAATGGCCTCTCTGTGCACACTAACAATTCTACAATATGCCAGTAAAGCAAAAGATAATGTAATAACATTTCAGTAGCTCACATACAAGGAAATTACAGTAATCACAAGGAGTGCTTTACATCTTCATGATGTTTTGATAAAATGATTTTAGAGCAACAACTCATATTAATACATCATCTTTGATGTAGTAAAATGATCCCAGGCACTCAGTAGAGCATTAACACAATCTAGGCCTCAAAGAATATCTAATAGAATATCTTAGCCCAAGAATTAGATTTCACGATAGTCTCTTAAAGGAGAGGGAGACAGATGCTTTAGGAAATAAAATGAGGAATCTGGAATTCAAATAATAGAAACCCATAAAGTAAGAGAAACAAACTAATTGCCTTCAACACAATTCACACTATTGCCATCCATCTACGGAATACAACTAGGATGTCTCCTGGCAAATATGTGTCTCAAGAAAGTTATGGTACACTAAATATGTTATCAGTGGAAAAATGAAGTTCTTCACTATCAAAGAATAACAAAGTTCCTTTGGAACAGTTTTAGAAAACTATCATACAATAAAAAGTCAGGAATTTTTGTTTTTCTAGAAATGTTAATGATTTCTATCAAGTAAATTGACTACACTGAGGAAAATTCAGGATTAAGTAATCACATGAAAAGACCAATTAACAATGAGGTCTGCACTTAAGTTTTTTTTACAATTAAAAAGAAATACACTTGGAAAGAGGTCTCTGCAATCTGCAGTAAATTAAATACAAATATATTTTCTAATGTTTGCAGGTACTTTTACTCATGAAACTCAAGATAGTGGGACATTACTAAAATAAACTCAGCATTACTGAATAAAAAATATCAGATAGTGGTTATCCAATGAAACATTTCATCCATTAATATTTTCATTTAAATATTCATTACATTTGAAATTTCTCCCAACAAAAAGACATAGCACGTTCTCTTAGCAAAGTAATGGACTGCAATAAGTTATGACAAATTATAAAGTAATGGCTACAAATTATGACAAACTTGCACTGTTACAAACAAGGGAACACTTAATAATAAACATGCAAATTTTACTAAAAAAATTACAGGACATTTTCATTTCAGTTTTGTTTCACCTGTCCACCAACGTCAATGACACAAGCTGCTCTGATGATAAATAATTGAGATATTAATACTGAAATTTAATTATAAATTACTGTAGATGAGGAACTCCCATGGCAGTAACAATGGAATATCACCACAGTTCTTCATAGATTGGACAGACACACTACAACAATATCTGCTAGGTCCTACAGGAGACAGTACAGCTGACACACTTTTTTTTTGCTGTTGTCATGTCTTTCAAATCAGAATAATCAGCACTTACACAGGATCACAGCAGCCTATAGTGTAGCAGAATGAAGCATGCATTCAACCACAATATATTATTGCATGCTTCCTCGCAACTCTGACTGCAATGACACCATGACCAATTTCATATTAACTTCTTCATGTTCCGCAGCAAACAGTATTGGTCAAGAACACAATGCAAGAAACAAATGAGAGACATCTCTCAGCATTTTCAACATTATTTCTAATTTTCCTGCATGCGCAGCAAGGAGAAAGCCAGAGAGCAAGGAATATTGCCAAAAACATCTCAGAGAGCAATTCTAAATGAGTCTTACCTGCGTGTATTCAAAGTCTGAAAGAAGGGCGATACTCTTAATATAATCCAATCGAAACTGGTGCTCAGGGTTAGCTAATTGGACTGGTGGTATTAAAGTGCTCATCGCTGAGACTATTGTCTAAAAATGGATAGGAAACAGTTACGAACATTAATCTGAGACAGTTTATTTGAGTGACAAAGTTGGATTTTTTTTCCTATGAAAAAATCAAAAGACCAGCTCAGTCACAACAGTATGCTGTTTTTTTGGAACGAACAAGTAAACTATTAAAACACTTACCACGATGGCATCTTTAATATTTTTCCTAATATCTTGCACTTTCATCTTCTTCTCTCTGTATTAACATGAACAAGAATGGCTTGATTTATTCAAGCTAAATATACCTTTCTTTTCAGCTCATGATTAAAATAAACTGAGCGACAAGAGGTCTCTCGGAGTTGCAGAAGCAAGGCACATTAATTTACAGCAACACACAAATATGGGGAAAGGGTAAGTTGTCACTACTTGCAAGTGTTGCTGCAGTATCAATACAAGTTATAACTACTTGCAAAACAGCTTACCAAAACAGCGTTCTCAAAAACTGCCCCAACGGCACACATATTGGCCAGCCGGTATGCATAACCATTCACCCACACAACCATCTCCAGACTTCCCACCAACATGGCCCCACGCGACTTCACTTTCAACCTTAACCATAGCTTGCAACACACAGGACTTACTCTGCATTAAATCCATTCACGTGCAAGATCCGCATTTGCTTGACAATTGTACTTTTCCCAGATTCACCAGCCCCTGAAATAGAATCAGATCCAAACAAATAAGGAAGTACAATCATTAATACAATAACCATCTTATTACTGTGGGTGTGTGTGACTGTGTGCATAAAGTGAGAAAATATGCACAAATATAACCATATGTACGCATATAGAAACAGACACACACACACACACTGACATATCTGTAATGCATTGTCTGTGTAATTCTGCATTCTCTAATGGAATAAACACCATTATGGCTCCATCTTACATTATGTTGAGTTGATGGCCAGGGGGGACTCTAGTGAAATTACAACCACAAGACACTGGCAATGTGGGCCACGCCAGTGGCATCCAGTTCCAAAGAACAATTGACAAAATATTGTAATATTAGACAATAGACTGAGCAGTATATTGACAGTGTTGCAACACACGTCAAGTTGCACTCCATTGACATGATACTGTAATGTAAGAAAACAATGAGAAAAGCATTGGCAAATATTACAGTATGCCAAAGTGTTGAGAGTTCCAGTCACATTACGTTGCAATGTGAAGAAACAGAAAGCACTCCTTTTACATTACATCGCAATTCATATACATCAAGTAGCCCTCACTAGCACTCTGTTGCAATACACTTAGGAGCAACAACATGTTGCAAAATAGATACACTGAACTATCTATAGATAATATGTTGCAATATAATTATACCTCACTGATATTGCAATATTAGATGATATATCAAGCTCCATTCCATTGAAGTAGTGTGATTATAAGGATACACGGAGCTTACGTTTGGATGCATATGTTGCAACAGAGATACATCGAGGAGCATTTCATTGATATTATGTTACCTAAAGACAACAGAGAGCACGCCACTGACATAATGTTACAATATGAAGATATAATTGTGCAGCGTTCCGTACATCAAGGTGCATTCCTCTGGCATTATATTGCGATATAAAGACGATGTTGCAATACGATATTCCAAGAGCATTCCATTGACACTATGTTGCAATTCAACGACACCTCGGGATGCACTCCATTAGCATTATATTGCAAGAAAAACGAAATAGCAAACCTTACACTGTAACATGATTTTAAAATACAAATCGGAATCGTGGTGTACTCCATTAAGATTTTATGGTCATATAAATATATATTGAGGAGCCCTCCACTCTCACGACTGCGGTGTAAAATACATCAAAGTGCACTCCATTGACATTATATTGCAATATACAGACACGCCGGGCACGGATGTTGCAATTTAAAACGAGGAGCGCTCCATTGTAACATGATGTTGCAAGAGCGGCCGTTCAACGGCGCTTACCCAGCAGAAGGAGCCGATGAGTCGCTTTATACGTCTGTCTGTCTTTCTGCAATTGCTTCTCGATTTTTTTGTTGGCTTCTCGCTGGGCTTTCTCGTCGTGTCGCTGATCCTCGGTCTTGCTGTTGCCCAAACAACCCATGGCTAGTTCTGTCCTCCTCGGGCTCCTCTCCCTCTCTTGTACCCCCCTCCCCGCTCTCTACCCACCCCTCTATCTGTCTTCCTCTCCTCTGTAGATGGGTTTAGATACAAAATTCCCACTGATGCACAAGCAGGGAGCGCGCCCTCTCTGGGTTTGCTGTCTCTGTCTCTCTCTGTCTCTCTCTCTCTCTCTCTCTCTTCCCCCCACCCCCTCCTCCTCCCTCCCTCCCTCCCTCCCTCTCTCTGTGCAATGGCAGGAAGGGGAGAGAGAACAAGTTACCCGTCACAAACGCCTCCCCTTTGATATGTTTTTTTTCAAAAATTGGATTAAATAACCATTTAAACAAAAGCTTACAATTACCCAACCTAAAGCCGAATAATAATGCAACGGGAAAGAAGGCACCGATAAATTAACAAAACAATCCAACCAGAAGTCGCTATAGATAATGTGCAAGTAGATTTTTTTAAGACAATCTATAAATATACCCGAGCGTGAGCGCGCGCGCATGTGCACGTACACTGCAAGGGAGCCGAGCCGGGAGCGAGGACACAGGCTCCGCCTGCGCGGGCGCACTCCCGCTATCGCAGACGGGGAAGTGC